>NW_006408594.1:9538837-9546293 GCF_000296735.1 Chrysochloris asiatica
GTAAATACCAAGTAGAGGAATTGCTGGATCATAAGGTATTTCTATTTCCAACCTTCTGAGGAAGCGCCATACTGCTTTCTAGAGTGGTTGGACTATTTCGCAATCGCACCAACAATGTAGGAGGGTCCCAGTCTTTCTGCATCCTCACCAGCATTTATTATCCTTTACTTTTATGATCTTTGCTGTTAATTGCTGGTGTGAGATGATATCTCATTGTTGTTTTGATTTGCATCGCTCTGATGGCTTGTGATCATGAACATTTCTTCATATGCTTGTTGACTGCCTGGATCTCCTCTTTGGTGAAGTATCTGTTTATGTCCTGTGCCCATTTTTTAATTGGGTTATTTGTCTTTTTCTTGTAGATGAGTTGTAGTTTCCTATAGATTTTAGAAATGAGTCCCTTATCTGATGTGTCGCTGCAAAATATTTTTTCCTATTCTGTTTTTACTCTTTTGGTGAAGTCTTTTGATACACGTAATTTTTTAATTTTTAGTGTGTCCCAATCATCTGTTTTGTCTACTTTTGTTTGTGTGATTTTCAAAATGTTTGGGAGTCTGTTTATGCCCTGAATTAGAGCCCTCACATTTGTCCCTATTTGTTCATTGACGACCTTCAGAATTTTGGGATTCACATTTAAGTCCTTAATCCATGCTGAGTTGTTTTTTGTATAGGTCGTGAGGTAAAGGTCTTGTTTCAATCTTTTACATGTAGCTTTCCAGTTCTGCCAGCACCATCTGTTAAAGAGACTACTTCCTCCCCATGCAATATACCTAGGCACTTTGTCAAAAATCAGTGGATGGGTTAATTTCTGGATTTCAATTTTGTTCCATTGATCAATGTATCTTTCATTGTTCCAGTACCAGGCTTTTTTGATCAGTGTAGCCACGTAGTAAATTTTGAAATTGGAGAGTGATAGGCCTCCAATCTTGTTCTTCTTAAGTAGTGCTTTGCTTATCCTGGATCTCTTTCCTTTCCATATAAAGTTTGTAATTGTCTTTACCATCTCTTGAAGAATGCTGTTGGAATCTAGATGGGATTGCATTATATGTGTAAATTGCTTTGGGCAGTATTGACATTTTCACGATGTTGAGTCATCCTGTCCAGGAACATGGTATGTTCTTCCACTTCTATAAGTCTCATTTGGTTTCTTGTAGTAGTGCTTTGTAATTTTCTTTGTATAGGTCTTTTATTTCATCCTTTGGGATGCTATTGTAAATGGTATTGCTTTCCTAATGTCCTTTTCAGCCTTGTCATTGTTACTATAGAGAACTCCAACTGATTATTGTATGTTGATCTTAAACCCTGTCACTTTGCTGAATCTTCCAATGAGGTCTAGTAGCTTTTTAACTGAGTCTTTGTGGTTTTCTGTGTATAGGATCATATTGTCTGCAAATAGAGTTTTATTTCCTCTTTGTCAATTTTGATGCCTTTAATTTCCCTATCTTGACATACAGCTCTGGCTAAGACTTCCAAAACAATATTGAATAAGAGTGGTGACAAAGGGCATCCTTGTCTAGTTCCCATTTACAGAGGGAATGCTTTCAGTTTCTCTCCATTGAGAGTGATGTAGGCTGTTGGGTTTGTATATATGCTCTAAATTATGTTGAGGAATTTCCCTTCAATTCCTACTTGGTTGGGCGTTTTTATCGGAAATGGATGTTGGATTTTGTCAAATGCCTGTTCTGCATCAGTTGATATGATCATGTAGCTCTTTTCCTTTTTCTTATTTATAAGTTGGATTACATTGATTGTTTTTGTATTGTTGAACCACCCTTGCATACATTTTATGAAACCCACTTGGTCATGATGTATTATTTTTTTGATGTGCTGCTAGATTCTCCTGGCTAGGATTTTGTTGAGAATTTTTGCGTATATGTTCATGAGGGATATTGGTCTATAATTTTCTTTCTTAGTGAGGTCCTTCCCTGGTTTTAGTATAAGGGTTATGCTTGCTTCATAAAAAATGTATTAGGAAGTTTTCCATCCTCCTCTATCTTCTGGAAAAATTTGAGTAGAATTGGTGGCAGCTCTTCCCTGAATGTTTGGTAGAATTCACCCATAAAGCCATCTGGGCCTGAACTTCTTTTGGTTGGGAGTTTTTTGATGAGTTGATCAATTTCTTCTTTTGTTATGGGTCTGTTCAAGTTTTCTACTTCACTCTGTGTAAGTTTAGGTAGGTCATGCTTTTCTAAAAATGTATCCATCTCTTCTATGTTTTCAAATTTGTTGGAGTACAACTCTTTATAGTATTCTGTTATTATCCTTTTGATTTCATTGTGACATCACCCATGTGGTTTCTAATGCGAGTTATTTGTATCTTCTCCCTCTTTTCTTTTGTTAGGTTTGCCAATGGTTTGTTAATTTTCTTAGTCCTTTCAAAGAACCAGCTTCTTGTCCTGTTAGTTCTTTCTGTAGTTTTTCTCTTTTCCATTTCATTTATTTCTGCTTGTGTCTTTATTATTTCTTTTTTTTTTTTTTTTGGTGACTGTAGGTTCTCTCTGTTGGTCTGTTTCTAATTGTTGGAGATGCTCTGTTAACGTGTTAATTTTGTTATTTCCTCTTTTTGGATGTGCGCATTTATTGCAATAAATTGTCCTGTCAGCACCACTTTTCGCCATGTCCCAAAGATTTTGGTATGTTGTGTTTTCATTCTCGTTTCTTTCTAATAACTTTGTGAATTCACATTTAATTTCTTCTTTTACCCAGTTGCTTTTCAGCAGGGTGTTATTCCATTTCCATGTATTTGACTTTATTTCCTTGGTCTTCTTATTTTTATTATTTTTTAATGTTTTATTGTGAATTAAAGGAGCTCTGGTAGTGTAGTGGTTACGAATCGGGCTGCGAACCTTAAGTTCAGCGGTTCGAAACTACCAGCAGCTCCGCGGGAAAAAGATGAGGCTTTCTACTCCCGTAAAGATTTACACCCTCGGAAACCCTGTACAGGGTCGCTATGTGTCGGAACCGACTTGATGGCACTTAACAACAACAACAACATTGTGAATTATGTGATAGTTTATGTGGGAGAACGTTAGTTTTACATTCATCATATCGTATATCATTTCATTGCCATGGTTACAATCCCATCCATGCATCATCAACCAACCAAAGGGTATACAGTACAAGCCTGCCCCCCGGTCATTGGTCTTCTTATTGTTGATTTTTAGTTTTATAGCATTGTGGTCTGAAAAGATGCTTTGTAGTATTTTGATGTTTGTAAACTTATGGATGCCTGCTTTGTGACCTAACACATGGTCAATTCTGGAGAATGTTCCATGTGCACTGGAGAAGAATGCATATTATGCTGTTGTTGGGTTGAATGTTCTGTACATACATATGAGGTCAAGTTGGCTGATTGTGTTGTTTAGTTCCTCTGTAACTTTGTTGAGTTGCTTTCTGGTTGTTCTGTCCCTTTTAGAAAGCTGCATATTAAAATTTCCCACTCTAATTGTAGATTTATCTATTTCTTCAATTCTAGTATGGTTTGCCTCATATATCTTGGTGCTCTTTCATTGGGAACATAGATATTTATTATGGTTATATTGTCTTGCTGAATTGATCCTTTGAACATGAGATAGTGTCCTTCTTTAGCTCTTATGCTGGTTTTTGTCTTAAAGTTTACTTTATCAGAGATTAGTATTGCCATTCCTGCTTGTTTATTACTGCAGTTAGTTTGGTATATTTTTTTCCATCCTTTAACTTTTAGTCTGTTTTTGTCTTTGTGTGTAACGAGTGTCTCTTGCAGGCAACATATTGAAGGGTCTTGTTTTCTTATCCATTACGCCACTCTCTGTCTTTTCACTGGTACATTTAACCCATTGACATTCAATGTAATTATCAATAGGTATGAATTAATTGTTGCCATTATATTAATTTTTTGGTAATGCTGTTTGTGTCTCTGTTCTGCATGCCTTCTTGTTCTGAGTTTGGTTTTTTTTTTTGTGTGTGTGTGAGTGTGTGTGCTATTTCTTGTCCGTTGCTTATTGGTTTTTATGTTTGCTTGTTCTGCTTGGAAGTTCATTTTCATGTTAAGTTGTGAAGTATTACCTTTCTTTGAGGTTATCTTATAGTCTATTAACTTTTCCTTCCATTTAAGGCAATCTATTGTATCCTATAATCTACCTGACCTCCTCACCAACTAGATCTCTGTTTCTACATTTTTCCCTTCTTTGACATTGATTTTTTTTTTTTTTTTTTTTTTTAAGACATTGATATTATTTTGATCTTCGTTTGGCCTCCCAGCTCCTTTGAATTCATTTTTGTAGTTTTGTTCTGTTCTGGACTCTGGACTCTGCTATCCATCATCTGAGTTTCAGGTGGTGTTGCCACGCCTGTCAATCTCTGGTTGTTGTCTGTTCTTGTTAGTTTTTAGTCCAAAGAACTCCCTTTAGGATGTTTTGAAGTGCTCGATTGGCTTTGACAAAATCTCTTAGCTTCTCTTTATCCTGGAATGTTTTGATTGCACCATTTATTTCATTGATAGTTTTACTGGATAGACAATTCTTGGTTGGCAGCTTTTTTCTTTAATGATTTTGTATAAGTCTTCCCATTGCCTTCTTGCCTGCATGGTTTCTGCTGAATAGTCAAGAGTTTAATCTGATTTGCTTGTCTTTGTAAGTAACATTTCTCTTTTCCCTGGCTGCTTTTAGGATTCTCTCCTTGCCTTTGATTTTGGTGAGCTTGATTATGATATGTCTTGGTGATTTTATTTTGGGGTCTATCCTTTCTGGGGTACATTCGTCTTCTTGAATGTTTATCTTCTCATCTTTCAAGATGTTAGGGAAATTTTCTTCCAGAAGCTCTTCCACTATCTCTTCTGTGGACTTCTCTGATTCTTCCTGTTCCGGAATGACAATAATTCTTAAAGTTGTTCCTCTTCATGTTATCCAGTTTGAATCTTAGACTCTCTTCAGATTTTTTAAATCCATTTTTCTGCTTGCTCTTCTATCTTAGCAGTATTGAGAGACTTGTCTCCCAGTTCACTGGTTCTGGCTTTCATCTCTTCCATTCTGCTCCTTCCCCTTTTCAGTGTATTGTCCATTTCTTATATTTTCTTATTGGTCATCTGAACCTCTTTTTTCAGGTTTTGAATTGTTTCCAGTGCTGTATCAATCTTATTTGATTGCTCTTGTTGTACTTTCCTGACTTCTTCCTTGTTTTCCTGCACCCCTTTTCAGAGCATTTGAATTTGTTTCCATATCATTCTTCTGAATTCCTTCTCAGGAAAATCCAAAACCTGCTCTTCTGCTTCTGGAAAACCTTAGTCTGGCTCATTTGTCTTAGTTACTCTTTTCTGGTTTTTGAGATCTTTGGTTGTGTTTTGTGTGTCATTTCCAGTAGTTGTGTGGATTTTTAATGCTTAAATGGATGTTTGCTGCTGTATTATTAAGCTTACTGGGTGTCTCCTGGTGGATATGATCAGGAGATAGGCTTCCTTTTTTCACATGTAATGCTTAGTAGCTGTTACTGGCTCTTGTCTCAGTGATGAAATATTATGCTTGTAGCTTGGCTATATGACCATGATTGCTGATTCTTCTTGGGTAATGTAGGGAGAAAAAGCTCCCACCTCCAGAACAAATGTGTGATCAAAAGGCCCAAAAGCAGAAACAATATAAACACAGAGACAAAAACCACCACTCCGAAACATAAATAAAACTGTGGCTGACTAGCCAGTCGCCTTCTACACAGGTAGTGTGTGTTAACCGCAGAAACCTCCAGTAGTGGGTGTGGGTGTCCACTCACTCAGGCCCAGGCCCCTCCTCTAGTCACCACTGTAGAGATGCTCAGCTAGATATTGAAAAGTTAATGGGAGAAAGGTTGTGTACTATTTTTGTCTCTGAAAGTCAGTTAGGTATTTGCGTGTGCACAGCATAATTCTTGAAATAGTTGCGTCTTTTTATGTTGGAGTTTTACAGATTGTTCATAAGGTTTGTCTGTCAGGCCAGACCTGCTTTTTTTCTTGCTGGATAGGCAGGAGTAACGGGTCCCACACAAGTTACCTTTAGGGCTGGGACCTACAGGCAGAAGTCAAAAACAGCAGCCAAAGACTTTGCCTTGGGACGGATGGGGCTCTTTCTTGTTTGTGCCGTGGGAAAGCTGTGGTCTCAACTCTGGACTTTTTTGCGGGTGCACCCACACCCGCCTGAAGTCGTCCAGGCTGGCCAAAGAAGGTGCGACAGGGAACAGGAGAAAAAAATGTGTGAAATCCCCCCACACCTTCTTTTGTAAATGTCACTTCATCGCTTTTAGCACTGGTTCCCTGTGCCGCTCTGGCTGTAGCTCTGCCCTCTGACCTTCACCCGGGCGGGATGACCACAGAGGGAGTCCCATGTCTTGACCAAGCCCTAAATCACAATATTTTATTTTATATCATAATTTTTCCACAGGCGGTTGCAGGAAACTGATACCGTGAACCTTATCCTAGATTCAGAGCTCTGGTGCTGTTCAATGAGAGCAGTGTCTCTGGGTTTTTAGCCTCTACCCCATGTAGCCTGTCCTACCTGAATCTTCCTCAGCTGCTGACAGAACCGGAAGTCACATTTATTGGTTCTTTTGGCAGCTCATGGCACTTTCAGTATTCTCCTCCAACATCATAACTCAAAAGCTTCAATTCTTCTATGGTCTTCCTTTTTCACTGTCCAGCTTTTGCATGCATGAGGTTATTGGAAATACCATGGCTTGGGTCAGGCACACCGTAGTCCTCAAGCTGACATCTTTGCTCCTCAGCACTTTAAAAAGGTCTTGTGCAGCAGAGTTGCTTAATGTAGTATGTCATTTAATTTCTTGACTGCTGCTTCTGTGAGTGTTCATAGTTGATCCAAGAAGAATGAAGTCCTTGACAACTTCAGTCTTTTTTCCATTGGTAAGAATGTTGTTTATTGGTCCAGTAGTGAGGTTTTTTGGTTTCTTTACATTGAGATGCAATCCATACTGAAGACTGTGCTCTTTGATCTTCCTCAGTAAATATTTTAAGTCTTTTTCACTTTCAGTAAGCAAGGTTGTATCATCTGTATATCGTAGATTCTACATATCACATCAGGGCAGGAGTAGGACAAACACTATTGTTAGGTTCTGTCAAGTCAGTTCCAAATCATAGGAACCCTCTGCACAACAGAATGAAACACTTTCCTATCCTGCACATCCTTACAATGAGCCCATTGCTGCTGCCCCTGTGCCGGTCCATCTCATTGGGGATCGTTGTCTTTTATCTGGCCCTCCACTTTACCGAGCATAACTCTCTTCTCCAGTTGCACAAAATCTCATACTTCAGGGAAACATTGCAGAAAGAAGGATGGGAAAAGAAGAAAATGGATAAAAGTCTGTATGTGGAGATGTGGAGGGGTTAGGTTGAGGTAGGTAGGTTGGTTGTTGTTGTTGTTGTTGTCAGGTGCCATCGAGTCGGAACCTACTCATAGCGACCCCATGCACAGCAGAACGAAACAATGTTCGATCCTGGGCC
>NW_006408594.1:9547468-9553420 GCF_000296735.1 Chrysochloris asiatica
GATTTCCGCATTCCGTTGGGTCACCTCTCTTTGGAATGGGCATAAACATTGATCTCTTCCAATCAGTCGGCCAGACAGTTGTCTTCCAAATTTCTTGGTTGGACTTGCCCTTAAATATGAAGCTTGACATTTTTATGTCCTGAACTTTATGCTTCTTTGCCTTGAAGATTCAGTTCAACTGTCACCTGTTTTGTTTATCTAGATACACTTAGGTACCTTTCTTCTGTCATCCAAGAGCACCTCTGTTCACCCTCCAGCTGAACTTACTAGGGTATGCAGCAATTTGACCATGCTCTTTCAGACCAACCCCCTTCTGGTCTGGGGCTGTGGTTTCTGTATTCCCATTACCCAACACAGTGCTGGCACACAGTAGGCACTCATTCCAAGTTGAGTAACTGGAACCAGTACATACAAGCTTTCTAAGACACTTATACCAAACCAAACTATTTGCAGTTTAGTTGGCTCTAACTCATGGTAACTTAGTGTGTGTCAGAGTAGAACTGTGCTCCCCAGAGGGTTTTCAGTGGTTGATTTTTTTTGGAAGGAGATCAACAGGCCTTTCTTCTGAGTTACTTTGGGAGGACTTGATTGGGTAAGCTTTCGATTAGCAGTGAGTGTATCAACTGTTTGTACCTCCCAGGGACTAGGAGGTTTAAGAGAGGAGGTTTATTTCTCTGCCTTCTTACTTCTCTCTCCGTAACCCTCTATAGATTATTGTTTAGTTTCGTCAAGTCAGTTTTGACTCATCATGACCCTGTATAGGGTTTCATAGGAGCAGCTGGTGAGTTTGAACCACTGACTTTGTGGTTCAAACCGATCTTGCAGTCCAGTGTTTATCCTACAGTGCCACACCAGGACTTCTCTCTGTCCCTCTCTATGTGTATTCATACATGTATATGTATATATCTATATATATATATACACACACACTTAGGTATTTATATATATATATATATACACACACACACATATAGCCCTGCTACCAGTTTCCTGATTTCTGTCTCCCATTATGGATCAAAGGAGCCCTGGTGGCCATGTAGGCTAAGAACTGGACTGCTAACCGAAAGGTTGGCAGTTCAAACCCACCATCTACTCCATGGAAAAGATGATCCTTTCAGTTGCCATAGAGATGAGAGCCTCACAGAGCCCTCTGTAGGATCGCTTTGAGTCTTGGAATCTGCACAAGTGACAGTGGTTTGGTTAGCATGAATTTGGGTTCCTCTTAACTGCTAAAATGAACACATATAGACCTTAATTTGAACAAATGGGATGTATACATGCCAGCAGCCATTTACTTAATTTTCTGGTGTCAGTAAATGATCATCTTAAAGTGCCTTCTAAGTGCTGAGCATTCTATTCAACAGGTGGAATACAAAGTCGAGAGAGGGGCCAAGGCTTGGAAACCAGACCGTTGGAATCCTGATCTGACTGACGCTTTCTTCTGAGTTTATGCAGTTCAAGTGAGTAAGAACACAGATTCTGAGCCTGAGTTTGCATCTGCATTCTACCACCTACTGGCTGTTTTACCATCGATAAATGAGTTAACCTCTCTGTGCCTCAATTTTCTTTTCTTTAAACTAGGGATAACCTCATGGGGTAGTTATGGGCATTAAAGGAGTTGATGTCTACAAGGCACTTCAGTGTCTCTGTGTATGAGGTGTGACTGTGGCAGGACCTTCAGCTTCGTAAACTTGTCTTGGGAAGGAGAACAGCACCCATGGAAAGTGGTGGGTGCGGAACTCAGTACCCCACGGCACCCAGCCAACATGAGCTGCGCCGGCTTCTGCGACGGCAGCTGTGTGAGCATCTTTATCCGCAGTTTCCCCACCTACTCATTTTAGCTGTGATTCTGCACAGTGCTGGAGCCGTTGAGTTACTGACCCCTTCAGATCTGTGTCATCTTTTCTGTGAAGTGGGAGGTGCACAGACCACCTCCTGGGGGACCCCCGCGTGTATGGGCCGGCCTCTTAGACTCCGACACGCGTGGCTCTGCCCTACCCTTCCTGCCCACCTCTTTACAGCTCTGGGCCGACACGTGGCCTCCGTGGTCCCTGTCTGTAGGAAACATGCCTCTTTCTGTGCTTCTGGGCCAGAAAGGTTGTGGCAGAGGTGTGTCCAAATGTGCGCTGGTTGAATTTTCCAGACTCCCGCTTGCTTTGCAGCCAGAAAGGGATTTTTGTTTTGACTTGGGAGCTGAACAGATTTACTCCAGAAGAGTGCAGATATCTATGGAAACAGTCCTAATTTTAGCCTCACCATACTTAATGCTAACCCAGATGATGCTGTACCAGGGCAGG
This sequence comes from Chrysochloris asiatica, assembly GCF_000296735.1. Taxonomy (NCBI): domain Eukaryota; kingdom Metazoa; phylum Chordata; class Mammalia; order Afrosoricida; family Chrysochloridae; genus Chrysochloris; species Chrysochloris asiatica. The sequence goes on from NW_006408594.1 coordinate 9,549,766, forward strand.
GCCTGGGAATGAGCAAGGTGAGCGGGCGGAGAATGGTCAGCCAGGGACCAGCAAATGTGAGGCTACTGCAGACTTCCAACAAGTGCATGCAAGGGGGTGGGAGGCAGGAGGAAGTGGGTGGGGGCTGGAGAGTTGAGTATTCACCACAAAGTGGTATCTCCCTGACTTTTTTCGATTCTTGCTTTTCAGAGGCCAGTTTAAGACCTTTCTTTCCATGTCTCCACCTTTAGAACCACAGGGCCCTAATAGTGCAACAGTTAAGCACTTGACTTCTAAATGAAAAGGTTCAGCTGTAGGAGGATTGATGTGTTGATTCCCTCCTGGAAAGTTTGCAGCCCAGAACGGGCATGGAGGGAGGATGGAAGAGTACCCACAAATACTTACATATGCGGTGTTGACAGAGGCTGTTTGTACCTGGGCATTTACTTTTGCTACAAATACTCGTATGAATGTGGTGGAGCATACAGGGGACACAGTGATGATATTACCAAACACCGTGAGGCAGTGATTGCTGCCCTGGGGACTCAGGGCCATAGGCTCACGGGACACCAGGGTCAGCTGTCTAAGGTGCAGCTATTGGTCTTTCCTGTTTCCACATGTGGAGGAAAGAAGGGTGATGAGAATTGAGGATCCTTGGAATGAACTACTTCAGCGGGTTAATGTAACATGTGGACATCAGTCTCCATGACTCTGAGACCAGAAGAACTAGATGTTTCCCGTCTACTACTACCAACTGCTTTGAATGGGATACAGACAGAGTGGGAGAGAATGTGGAACAAAACTCACAATTATTAAAAACAACAACAAAAATAAACTGGACTTATTAGTCAGGAAGAGACTGAAGTAACCCAAGACGATCACCCTCGGCACCTGCAGGTCTGGAAAGGAACATACCTGTGTGGCCCAATGTTCGGCCAAGTGGTGGACAGGTTTAGGGGGAATGACAACACTAGTAAGATGTGCTCACCGTGCAATGGTCAACCATTCAAGATCAAAAGGGCAACATTTGCCTGGGGACAAGATTCGGGGTTTGGAAGGAGTGTGGGCTAGAACTAGAACCCACAGGGAGTAAATGAGATAATTGTTGGTACATGAAGGGGATTATGATCACTGAGATGAAACCAAGTCTGTGATCTGTTAGATGTAAAACTGATGCCCTCCTCTTAAACCTTCACTCAGTTCACAATAAGAAGATGCAAAAAGATTAAAGTTACAGCCTAGACAGCCCTATGGGACAGTTATACTGTCTCACATGGGATTGCCATGAATTGAAATTGATTTAACAGTCCCTAACAACAAGAGTCCTGGTGTGGCGCTGTGGGTTAAGGCGCCAGACTGCAAAGCCATTTGAACTGCTAGGTCAGTGGTTCAAGCTCACCAGCTGCTCCTCGGAAACCCTATACAGGGTCGCTATGGGTCAGAATCGACTCGACAGCACTTAACAACAACTCCTGGTGTGGCACTAGAGAATAGCCACAAGGTTAGTGGTTCAAGTCTACCAGCTGCTACTCAAACCTTATACAGGGTGGCTTTGAGTCAGAACTGATTCGATGGCACTGAACAACAACATCTACCATCACCTTTGGAATCAGATACTGTCACCCTGAATTCTTAAAAGTCTTTGGAAGCCCTTATTATTTTGAAGCCTGTTTAGTTTTATTGTTAACATGTTTTCCTGGTGGGCTCCTCCAATCTGATTTTGAATCTTTCAAGGTCAGCTGTGGTCAATAGCATCTCTTGTGTGCTGAGTCTACCATGGAGTCTGTGTAGAACATGTGTGGCAGGTGGAATTAGGCCTAATGGGTAATTACTGGTCAGTGAATGAGCTGGGCTGACGTTGTTGTTGTAAAGTGCCATCGAATCGGTACAGGCTCAGTGACCTTACGCACAGCAGAACAAAACACCGACCCTGCACCAACCTCACTATCATTGCAACATTTGAGCCCATTGCTGCTGTTGCTGTGCTAATCCATCTTGTTGGGGGTCTTCCTCTTTTTTGTTGACCCTTCACCTTACCAAACATGATATCCTTCTCCAGGTACTGGTCCCTCCAGATAATATTTCCAAAGTATGAGAGAAGAAGTCTGGCCATCTTGGCTTCTAAGGAGCACTCTGGTTGTACTTCCTCCAATACAGATTGATTTGTTCTTTTGGCAGTCCATGGTCCTTTTAATATTCTCCTCCAACACCATAACTCAAATGCATCAATTCTTCTACAGTCTTCCCTTCCCTATTCATTGTCCAACTTTCCTGTGCATATGAGGCTATTGAAAATACCATGACTTGGGTCCGATGCACCTCAAGGTGTGGGCTGTCATTAGAATGGGGCTGTGAAGGAGTGAGTACAGCATAGTTTATAAAAGTAGTTGAGATGGGAAGAAAGCCGTGGGGGGGTGCCAATAATTTATGCACTTGCCTGCTAACTGCAGGGTTAGAATGAGCTTTGGAAATATCCAGATGGGCAGTGCCCCCCACCCCCACCCCTCCTCCCCAGAGAAGAGTAAAAGCAGGCCAGCAGGTCTCCGGGCTGAGTGGGAGTTTCTGAATGGTGGAATACCTCATTCTGGGTGGGTCTGCTTGTCCAGGGCTAATGAAAGACAGTGTGGTTCCTGAGCTGCCTGGGAGGAGAGGCATGTACCAGCTCCCCCCTCGGCACTGCAGATGGGCGTGAGCAGCCCCAGCTGACAGGGTGAGTCAGAGCAGAGCTCAGAATAGAAGGCCAGAGGGCATGTGTGCGAAGGCCATCCCTCATAGTCATTTGGGTTTTAAGATTCCTGTTAAAGATGATGAAGCTTTTATACATAATACTGTTGGCATCTGTACATTGCTTTACACTGAGTTATTAGTGACACCTGGCAATAGCTCCACAAGTTACCCACCTCCACCAGATGGTATTAACTCGGGCTCACCTAGGGGTCAGTTCACTACTTATGCATTAGCAAGACTGCCTTGCCCACCCACACCCTTTCTCACTTGCTTTCTTTCTTTCTCTCTCTCTCTTGTTTCCATCTTTCCATCCATCCAAGCACTTGTAGAGACCTCCATTGTAGGTGGTTTTATAGTTGACATTTTCTGTTCGCTGCAGAGGGTATTTACTATGTGGAACATTTAAAATTGGAGTGTTGATATTCCTGTTTGTGTGAGCAAAACTAGCCTTCATTCATGAGCTTGTAAACTACACCTCTGCTCATTTCTATGCAAGAGTACCTAAAAGAGTGTGCCTAGTACATAGGAGAACATTTGTTGGGGTTGGGAACAGAACGACCTCCAGGTGTGAAGTTCTCTGAGGTGCTTTACATAGAACCTTTCCAAGCCTCCAATCCATTAATCCATCCTGCACCAAACGCATGTATACCCAATATGTGTTTGCCATTATTGTAAGTATTTGCATAGCATATAATTCTCACAACTCAATAAAAGGAGCTCTGGTAGCATAGAGGTTACAAGTCAGGCTGCTAACCTCAAGGTCAGCAGTTTGAAACTACCAGCCACTCCATAGGTGAAAGAGGAAGAAAGATGAGGCTTTCTGCTTCTGTAAAGATTTATAGACTTGGAGACCCTATGCAGGGTTGCTATGAGTCTGAACTGACGCCACGGCACACCACCAGCACCACCACCAGCACCACCACCACCACCATCACCACCACCACCACCA
>NW_006408594.1:9553983-9569577 GCF_000296735.1 Chrysochloris asiatica
CTTGCCCAAAGTCACACAGACACTCTGGCTCCAGGCCGCTTTACTTTACCACTGGACCAGTGTGTTCTCATAGACCTTTGCTGTGAAGATGGAAATGCTTTATATCTGCACTTTTCAACCTGGCAGGCACTGGTAGCATACTGGATGATGAGCTGGGCTGCTAAACTTAAGGTCAGCAGTTCAAATCTACCAACCACTCTGAGGGAGAAAGATGTGGCTTTCTGCTTCTGTAAAAATTTACAGCCTTGGAAACCCTCTACAGGGTTGCTCTGAGTTGGAACTGACTCCACGGCACACCAGCGGTAGCATGTAGTTAGGTACTGAGCCCTTGAAATGGGACTGGTGTGATTGAGGAACTGAATAAGTGTAGTTAATTAATTCAGATTTAAATGACCCCATGTGACTAGTGACATCCATGTCTGAGAGTACAGCTCTGCGCTATACTATCTTTAAATAATAACCACTTGTTATTGTGAATCTATCTCTATACCAGGTTCTGGGGATGGTGTGGTGAACAAGGATTCGTGCCTGCCCTCAAGGATCTTATGGTCTTGTCTAGAGACATGTGTTTCTGAAACCAGCAAAGGAAGACTTGGGTGCTTCATACTCTGGCCAACTACGCTTTGCCTAGATAGTTTTACCCTATGGCATTAAGCCGGTGTTTGGTTTCCATCCTCCCTCTACCCCCCTGTGTGTCCTTAAAATTTGCATTGTGTTTTGTCGTGTTTAATTAGATTCATTGTAGTACTTTGGTGGTGGTGGTGTTCAGTGCTATCAAGTCAATTTTGACCCAGAGAGACCCTGTACAGAGTTTCTGAGGAGCAGCTGGTGGGTTTGAATTGCATCTTCAGCACCCGACAGTGAACCACAAGGTCAGTGGTTCAAACCCACCAGCTGTTCCTCAGAAACCCCATACTGGGTTGCTATGGGCCGGAACCCACTCAATGGCACTTAACAACAACTACATTGAGACTAAGCTAGGCTCAGCTGTAGGCGCTTAGTAAAGGTTCCAGTAGAACTGAAGTGTGAAGTGAAGCTCCGTAATTGTACAAGAGACAATAATGGTTGTCATTGATGGAAATGTCTGCTTGACCTTTCCCACCACCCAGCTTTATCCTCTTCTTCCGCTCTCCTCTGAGGCCATTAAGGTAGGTTCTTTGACGAACTCTATCAGTCCGTGGAAGAAGGGGAAGTTTCACCTCTCACTGAAGACAGAAGTTCACAGAAGTTCCCTCCACCTCTGCACACTTCTCACTCCTCCAAAAACTGTGAGGGATTAACAGTTGTCGGTTGTCCCATGTTTGCTTTGTGTTCAAGGAAACCTGAAAATGAAATGGGAGTATGCCAGACAGCTTGGTTTGATGCCCGAAAAACTCCAGCTTGCCTTTGGTATCTTCAGGTTGTTGATGTGCTCCGGGGAGTCAGTGTCAACTCATAGCGAACCCTGTGTAGGGTTTCCGAGGCTGTAAAACCACCGTTCGGTCTTTTGAAAACCCAAGCAGGCTATCCCTTTTTACTCTCAATAAAGTTTATCTGAGCTCAGGAAGTTGAGCCAGAGTCTCCAGAAACGGGGAGGCCCATGTCCAGACACTGCTGGGTGTGCACCTCCCACCGTCATTGAGCAGACTGAAGCTCTAGATCAGACACCCCTCTTCCGCGAAAGCAAAGAAACCTGGGCAACTCTGAACTCCTGTGCCTCCGTTTTCTCGTCTGTAAAATAGGATCATAAGAATGCCTCATAGGGTTGGTAAGGTCTCCTAGCTACCTAGCACTGCTCTGATGCAAATACCACTAGTGGTGGCTGTAAAAAACACTTCATTTCCTACAGTTCTGGAGACTAAAGTCCAAATCAGAGTCATGGCTGTGCCGATCCCCTCTGTGGACACTCTCCTGATTCTGGTGTCTGCTACTGACTGATTTTTCAGTACGTCCATGATGCCTCTGTGTAGGCTGAAATAGTTTCCTTACACTTAACCCCAAACCAAAGTAGTTATCAAGTCGACTTTTACTCATGGTGATGCTCTGTGTTTAGAGTAGAACTGCTCTCCACAAGGTTTCCAGGGGCTCAGATCCTTTGGAAGTAGGTCTTTCTTTCAAGGTGTTTCTGGGTGGGTTTGAACCACGAATATTTAGTTAACAGCCAAGTGCTTAACTCTTTGCACCACCTAGGGACTCTTCTGTCAGCTTCCTGTCTGCTGTCCAGTTGATTTTCATTCCTAGCAATCCCATGTGACAATGGAACCTTCCCCAGAGTTTCCTAGGTAGATCAACGTTGCCCCCATTGGTGGGTTAGAATGTTGATTGTTGTTGTTAAGTGCCATTGACTTGGTGATGGATCAACTCATAGTGACCCTGTATAGTAGGGTTTCCTGAAGAGTGACTGGTGGGTTTGAACCACCAACCTTGTGGTTAGCAGTCCAGTGCTTATCCTACAGCACCCTGCCAGGACTCTCGAATATTGATTGGGAAGTGATGAATGAGTAGATGTCCTAGTTTACAGTGGAATGGGGGGTATGGCAACTCAGGTGAGATCTGTTGTTGATATGCCATCCGATTGGTCACTGCTTCCATCTAAAATAAGTGTTGTTTCAATAGGAGAGCATTTGTTGCCAATGGCTAACATTTGTGTGCTGTTGTTATTAAGTGCCATAGAGTCTGTTCCGACTCATAGCGAGCCTATGAGTTTGCAAGGAACAGCTGATGAGCTTGAACCACTGACCTTGCCTTCAAACTGACTTTGCAGTCCAGTGCATTAACCCACAGTGCCATACCAGGACTCCAGCGTTTGTGTGTAAATAGCTAATCAACCCAGAAAACCACTCTCACCACCACTGAGTTGGTAGCGACCCTGCGTGTGGTATGGTTTCCCAAGCTGTACATCTTTATGGGAGCAGAAGGCCTCATCTGTAAAGAATATTTATAACGTGCTTTCATACTACCTTCCCCTAGACATGAACTGCAATTGAATGACTCACTTCCCTTCCTTTGTTGGTGTTGTTTGTGCTGTGGAGTGTACTGCCACTCATACCAACCCACCCTGTATAGGATTTTCGAGGAGCGGCTGGTGGGCTTGAACCTCCAACCTTGCAGTCCAGTGTGAATCCCGGCAGTTCCACACAGGGCTGCCTTCCCTTAGCCGCACCATTTCTTAGAGTTGCTTGTCTGTTGCTCACACGCCTCTTGAGTTCGGGCCCTTGGAGCTTCCTGGTTGTTTTGGTATTAAAAGCTCATCATGGATTTTCTTCTGCCCTTGAGGAGAGTCTATTCCGATCGGCTTCCAGTTTTTAATAGACGAGGTGTGTCAGCTCCCAGAGGCCACCCTGTTCTTTCTGCCCCACGAACTCTGACTTTAAGATGCTATTTTAGCTCCTTCTGCGTGTTCCTGGTAAAATGAAAATTGGAAAATTTAAAAAAGAAACTGACAGGCTCCTCTGGTAGCTAACCTTGAAGGGGGCCCCTGTCTGCTTTTCAGAACCTACATTTAGAAACAAATTCAGATTCATCAGCCATTTGTAGAGCTTCTCTGAGCCAGGAACAGTGTGTAGCATTTGCAAAGCTGTTGAATTCAGTCCTCAGCTCTGAACTATGCTGGTGGAATTTGCCTAAAATCACAAGGACTGGGCCTGGGGCTCAATGCTGCCTTCCTTTAGACCAGGGACCCCGGAAACAGTTCCTAGTCCTCAGTTCCCGTGGGAATTTCAGTCAGCTTCTTGTTCATTGTTCTCTTTTTCCATCTCTTGATTCATAAGTAGAGGGAGTCCAGGCGTGGTGCTGTTAGGATAGACACTGGGCCGTTAACCACAAAGTAGGCAGTTCACTCTCACCAGCCACTCCTCCGAAGCCCAGTTACTGTGATTCAGAACTGACTCTATGGCACTCAGCAACAAGTCACTGGAGAGACTTCAGAGACGGTTTGGTCTCTTAATTTGGTCCCAATGAAGGCCCGTAGGAGGGTAGGATGTGTAGAATTCTCACGTCCACCTGGGAGACCCGGGTTCCATTCCTGACTCTGTTTGCATTCCATATCAGTGTTAGAGTGTTACTAAACAGTTCACAGCGGAGCTTCCAGACTAAGAAATTCTAGGAAGAAAGACTTGTCAATCTGCTTCCTAAAACCAGCCAGTGAGAATCCTGTGGCTCATGAAAGTCTCATCCACAACCGGTCACAGAGATGGCACAAGACAAGAGGGCATTCCGTTGTGTTCCATTCTGTGTCCACAGCCTTTCGTGGGGGTGCCATGAATCAAGGACAGCTAATGACAGTAACATTGGAGGCATTCACAGTGCATGCCTTCACGCTGAGTTCCATGGAGCAAGACCAGCTGAGAACTGCTTGTACCACAGTTCAGTACACTGGTAGTTCGGGTTCTGCACATGGCTACAGAGTCCCCTGCTTGCTGTTTTCCCGGGCCACAGTAGCACACTCAGGGAGTCTGGCAAGGAGCGCTCTTCCACTGTCCCACCCACAACCTTCCTTGTGTTGTTCAGCCCTGGATCTCTTCACACTCACTACTCACTACGGTCCCCTCCCTACTCAGTCCATCTGCGTACATCACTGGGTGCTAGAGAGGGCTGGGGCGAGGGACCCTCAGTCCACAAGAACTGCTGGTCAGAAGGCCGCAGTCTTTCTGTCTCTGCTTCCTGCTTCGTAACCTGTCTATGCCTTGGTTGCCTCCAGTGCTTGGAATCGATTCATTCTGGTTTGACCTCCAGATAGGCTGAATCTACAGTTTCGTAAGACCCCGGGTGGTTGCGCTACACACACACACACACACACACATATATATATATTTTGTTGTTGTTGTTGTTGTTAAGTGCCGTTGAGTCGGTTCTGACCCATAGCGACCCTGTACAGGGTTTCCGAGGGTGTAAATCTTTACGGTAGTAGAAAGCCTCATCTTTCTCCCGCGGAGCGGCTGGTAGTTTTGAACCACTGACCTTAAGGTTCGCAGCCCGATTCGTAACCCGGGAGATCTATAAAAATCACCTGTGAATTTGTGAAATTACAGATTAACGGGTTTTAATCCCTGTTTTGTTGTTATTCTTCTTGTTGTTAAGTGTTGTTCAGTTGGTTCTAACTCAGCAACCCTGTGTAGCATTTCAGAGGAGTAGCTAGCTGGTGAGTTTGAACCACCGACCTTGAGATTCAAACCCATCCACACCAGGCCTCCTAAGTCTTGGTTTACTCACCTGACAAAAGGGGAGGAGAGTATATAGTATGATGATCTAAATGTCATGAGGGTGGGCTTTGATCATTCTTGTATCCTCACATGTTCAGTAAATAACTCGTTGAATGATTGAATATGGAAAACCAAGTGTTTCCGCTCATAGAGGCCCTGTGTGACCAAGTAGAACTGCGCCATAGGATTCTCTTTGGCTTTCATCTTTATAGAAGCAGATCTTCAAATCTTTTTTCCCACCAGCCTTTCAGTGAGTGCTTAACTGTCTGCACAATACCAGGGCACCTTTTAAGACAGCTGTCGTTGTTGTTAAGTGTCATCGAGTCAGTTCTGACTCATAGCAACTCTGTATAGGGTTTTTAAGGAGCACCTGATGAATTTGAACTGCTGGCCTTGTGGCTCGCAGTCCAGTTCTGGTTCTACAGCGTATCTGGCAGAAATTCCTTGGAGCCATTTTTCAAAAAAGCATACCAAGCCTCACCCCGGAAATCCTTAATTTATTGTCTGTGGCTTGACATGTACTTCCTGAAAGAGGAAAAATGGATACAGGTGATCCTGCGCGTGGCTTTGCATCTGAATGACCAACCCTCTGCCCTCTCTTCCCTGGTTTTGTTCTCAACGGGCAGGTGGAGTTGCCAGCAAATTACCAACTTCTTCTTGTTGCACATATTACCTCTCACCTATCCTTCAAGGCTCAGATTGAATTCCATCTTCTCCAGAAAGAGTCGCGATTGTTTTCTGCTAAAAAGCAGCTCTCTCTCTGCCAAATATTGTGTAGGCCTGTTTCTCGGCTTCTGTAAGCCCATGATCAGCTGGCATGAGACATGAGACATGGTCTTTCTTATCCGATCATCAGCTTGTTGGGTACCAACCTCTCAGGATTCAGCATGGTACTCCTCAGCACCTCTTCTAGGCTCTTGTGTCTACTTGGCACATCATATACCCATTAAGAAGCTCTGGTAGCATAGTGGTTACGAATTGGGCTGCTAACCTCAAGGTCAGCAGTTTGAAACTACCAGCTGTTCCATGTGAGAAAGATGAGGCTTTCTGCTCCCATAAAGATTTGCAGCCTCAGAAACCCTGTGCAGGGTCACTATGAGTCGGAACCGACTCCATGGTATTTAACAACAACAACATACCATTATATTTGTCATCAGCGGAGTCCTGGTAGGGTGCTGTAGGATAATACACTGGACTACAAGGCCATTTGACCTCAAGGTCGGCGGTTCAGACTTACCAGATGCTCCTTGGAAACCTTATACAGGGTTGCTATGAGTCAGAACCACCACTTGTCTGTAAGTTTGTCCTGTGGTAGCTTGCATGTTGATATTCTAGAAGCTATACAACCGGTATTTTAAATACCAGCAGGGTCACCAAGGTGGACAGATAACATCTGAGCTTCCAGATGAAGACAGACTAGGAAGAAGGGATGGCGGGCTATTTCCAATTATTTAGTCATTGAAAACCTTATGAACACCAGTGGCACACTGTCAGATAGCACCAGAATACTGACTATTGAAACATGATGAAGAGCACGCAGATATTATCAGATAGTGCCAGAAAATGAGCCCCTAAGAATGGAAGGAAATGGACCGACACATTGGCAGCAGCAATGGGCTCAAGCATAGTAACGATGATGAGGTTGGCATAGGACTGGGCACTGTTTCCTTCTGTGGGCTTGACGGCACATAGCAACAGCAACGAGTCAGACATGAATGGATGGCACATACCAACTGTGGTACCAGCATATGTCACCAAAAGCTGTCTCCAAAGCTTTGGTTTATATATATTAGGACAAGTGTCTCCTCCGAGATTCTGTCCTCGTTCAGACCAGTGAAATAGTTCATCTTTCAAAGATTGGCCTTTAAAAAAAAAACAAAAAAAACCCCAGATACTTCTTTGGGGTGGGGGGTTGGGGAGGCACTTTGCTCTTCTTGCTTTGTAATTAGCCTTGATGATTAGACTCTCTTTTCAATTATGTTTTATTTTTACTTTTCTGAAATTTATCAAGTGGGTGGCCTCTTTTCTGTGAAGGTTACTCTTCAAGTGAGTTAAAGGAGCTTGATTAGAGCCAGGGGTGTGGGGTAGGGTTTGCGGGTGTGGGTTGCTTTGGATGGAGAAGGCTGATGGGAGTCCATGGAAATGAAGGTCACTCCTGGGCTCGTCCTCCCTGAAACTGCAAACACATTGCCAAGACCCAGGCTTTATTTATTTTTTTAATTTTTTTTTTCAGGTTGACAGTAAAGTAATTAATTGCCACTTGTATCTTATATTTGAACAGAGCTTCCTGACCAGTCCCTTGTGACTTGTCCTCTTTGCCCAGGGCAATATCTTGTTATTATTACTTCTCAAAGCACATTAATAATTGCATTGATCAACTCTGACTTTGTGGTATACCAGCCATGGCACTGTGATGCTCTTTTCCTGTCATTTCTTTGATGCAAATGAGTCTGGAGGTCAATTCTAGAGTGTTTTGATGGTTTATTAAATCCCCAGGAGGACACTTGATCTTTGTGGTCAGCATTGAAAAGGAGTGTCGAGTGAGGCCTACATAGGCATCTGCTGCCCGCCCACGTGTCTAGGTGGGAGGGACAGATGAGACTTTGGACCTGCAGGAATCTCTTCACTTTCACGTTGGTTCCTTCTTGTCCACCGCTGAGCTGAGAGGGCCTCTTGGGAATGCCTGGAGCAGTAAGACAAAGAGCTTGCTTCCACTCCTCTACCCATTCAGTCAATGTATACTGAGTGCCTGCTGTGGTGCTGTAGGATCAGCACTGGACTGCAAAACCACAAGGTCGGCAGTTCAAACCCACCAGCTGCTCCACAGAAACCATATGTTTTTGTGCTTGTTAGGTGCCATTGAGTTGGTACCCAGTCATAGTCACCCTATGCACAACAGAATGAAACACTGTCCGGTCCTGTGCCAACCTCACAATGATTGTTAAGCTTGAGCCCATAGCTGCTGCCACTGTGCCTAGTCCATCTCATTGGAGGATCTTACTCTTTTTTGATGACCCTCCACTTTACCAAGCATGATGTCCTTCCCCAGGTACTCGTCCCTCATATGAGAGACAAAGGGTGGCCATCCTGGCTTCCAAGGAGCACTCTGGCTATACTTGTTCCTTTGGCAGCCCATGGTGCTTTTTAGAGTCCCTCCAACACCATAACTGAAAGGTATCAATTCTTGTCCAGTCATTCTTATTCAATGTCCAACTTTCACATACCTAGAAGGTTATTGAAAATACCATGACTTGGGCCAGGTTGGAAACCCTATCTATACAGGGTCGCTATGAGATGGAACCAACTCAGTGGCACTTAACAACAACAATAACCCAAACGTGGGAGTCCTGCCAATGCACTGGTTAAAGCTCTCACCTGCTAACCATAAGGTCAGTGGTTTGACCAATCAAGGGGAAAAAGACATCAGCAGTCTGCTTCCATAAAGACTTCTTATTAGGTGCCACCGGGTCAGTTCTGACTCATAGCAGCCCTGTATTGGCTTTTCAAGGCTGTATATCTTTATAGGAGCAGAAAGCCTCATCTGTCTTCCACCCATAAAAACTGGTGTGGACTCATGAGCATGCTATGGCACCAGGATGTTTGCCATTTGGCGTATGTGGAAAGGAAACTGGTACTTTTGTGTGCACTTAATAACTTAGGCATACTTATTAAGCCTCATAACTACTCGTTGGGGCGGGAGCGGGTAGGTAATATTAGGTGTGCTGGGGTGGCTGGCCCTTTAGGAGAAACACTGGACTGCTAACCTAGAGTTCGGTGGTTCAAATCTACCAGCCACTCTTTGTAAACCCTATACAGGGTTGCTGTGAGTCGGAATTGACTCAACAGCACTTCACAATAACAGCATATACAGATTGACATACATGGTATAATGGGTAAGCACTCAGTTGCTTACTGAAAGATCTGTTTTTTGTACAGATTACAAGCCTTGGAAATCATCTGGGGCAGTTCTTTTCTGTTCAACTTCCAACAGCAGGATGCATGGATCTGTGAACATATAAGTTGGTGCTTTAATATATAAGAGATGCTGTTAATTGCTGGAGAGATGATTCCGACTTACCGTCACCTCCATGAGATGAGTAGAACTAATGGCTCCCGGGGGCTTTCAAGGCTGTGACGTTTCAGAAGCAGTTCACCAGGCCTTACTTCTTAGGTGCCTCTGGATGAGTTTAAGCCCCCTGCCATCTGTCTAGTAGTTGGTTATTTAGCTGCTGCCACATATGTTAATGGAGCTCTGGAATGAATGCAGCCTGGGTTTGAAATCAAACTCTGCCTCTTTTCTGCAACGTTGAACAAGGCAGTTCAATGCTCACAGCTTTGTTTCCTCCTCTGTTGAGTGTGGGTTTACTTCTGGGGTCACTGAGGTCACATGTGTGAAGCGCTTGCAGACAGCCTGGTGGCCTTGGTAAGCACTCGGCACATTGTTATGGCCATGTCACCAGGAAGGCCAGTTGCTGGAAAAGGACATCCTGGTTGGTTGAGGAGAGGATCAGTGAGAAGGAGAGACAGCTCTAATGAGACAGGTTGACACGTAACCTCAACAATGGACTCACACGTGTCAGAGATCCTGGGTGCCAGTGAACAGCAACAACAAGGAAGCAGAAACCACTTCTAGCTCCAGAACTCCCACCTTCTCCCAAGACGTCTAGAGTTGTTCCTGGGTTCAGTCTTATATGAACTGCCCTTCCACCTGACTCAGATGGAGGCCAGTCATCTGCACACCTGGGTTTGAGCTGATTCTGTCACTAGATTGTTGGGTGGCTTAGACAAGTCATTTGTCCAGGTCTCTATTCTGATGGGGGTTAACGATGCTAAATTTTACCAGGATTTTACCATGACTTCTTTGGTATGGACACATCATCACTTCTTTCAGTTTCAGTTTTATATGTAGGAGACGTCACCTGCCCCTCACCTGTCCCTCACCTGTCCCAGTCTGGTATTCCCAATCTCCTTTACTCTGATTGACTTTTTCTGTTTTTCATGGCACTTCCAACATACTGTCTGATTCTTGCTTTTAATTTTGGTGAAAATATATACAGCCAGGCCTACACCAATTCAGCAGGGTCACATGCACCCTGGCTGCATATTTCCCACTGTGCCACTAGTCTGCCTTTACCCTCTTTGTCTCACCACCGTTTACTTGGACTCTGCCCCTTCAGGGCCTTAGAATTGTTGTTGTGAATATGATTGTCTAGAGACCCTTCTTTGAAATAACAGCAATGCTCAAAACAACGACTCTTTATTCATTCTACTAAGTTGTTATTTGGTTGAAAGATGACTTCATGGAATACTTTGGTTCAAGGTTTAAAGGTTATTTCCAGGCAATAGATTCCAGGTCTCAGTGAACCCAGCGAGTCTGGTTTCCGTAAGAATTTGTACTCTGTTTTACATTTCCACCCCTTTTGATCAGGGTCCATCGATTGCATCCTTGATCAAAATTTTCAATGAAAGTCTAGTGGGGCTTCTTCTGGTCTCATAGCAGAGGAAGTAGCAGGTCATTGAGGCAATCAGACCCTCAGTATTCCTGATGCAGTGTTCCTGGTGTGGTGTGGTAGAATCAGCACTATACTGCTAATCATAAGGTTGGTGGTTCAAACCCATCAGCCACTATACAGGGTCTTTATGAGTCAGAACTGACTCGATGGCACTTAATGACAGCAATTGCTTTCTCAGATTCCTGGGTTTCCTTCTACCTCTGTTGTACTAGGTGAATGGAGTCATTTACTCTTTTCTTTATTTTTTGCGGTCTCTTTCCTTCACTAGGCACTCTGGTGGCACAGTGTGTTGAGCTACTAATTAGAAGGTTGGTGGTTCAAACTCAGCTTCTGCACCATAGGGGAAGGCTCTGGCAGTCTGTTACTCTGAGTTGAAGTTGACTCTATGGCTGGGGGTTTGGTTTTGGGTGTTTTCCTCCATTGGAAGGCAGCTTTATTGAGGGGACAGGTTTTGAATTGCATGACACAAATTTGTGAATTGTTGGACAAGTTAGGGGGGAAGCAGCTTCCAAGTGCTCTCAGCTTAGGGTTGGTCTGGCTTTAACTGCCACACCCCTGTTGTTCTCCTGCTGGATGTAAACAATGTCGCAAGACACTGGTATCTGACAAGGCTACTCTGTGAGGACAATGGTGTTGTTGTTATGTGCCATGGAGTCGGTTCTGACTCATTGTGACCCTGTACAGGGTTTCCGAGGCTGTAAAGCTTTATGGGAGCAGAACGCCTCATCTTTCTCCCGCAGAACAGCTGGTAGTTTCGAACTGCTGACCTTGAGGTTCGCAGCCCAATTCGTAACCACTACGCTACCAGAGATAATGATGGAGCCAGTCAAAACCACTATCACTTGTAATCAAGACTGATTGGAGAGGAAATCAGCCACACTATGCAAGCCACAAAACTGACTGCTTGCTACCCCCACAGCTCATCTGGACCACTGCTGCTGCTACCTTGCTACTTCCAGCTTCAGATCTGCTCTCTTCCGCCTGCCTCCCAGAGGCAGACTGTGAAGCTGCTCGTTCATCAAATCCCTGCTTTTTAACAGCACCCAATCTAGAGACTCTGTGGTTCTCCAAGGCCTCCCCCACATCGCTGAACACACCCCAGTCCCATGAAGAGTTCCTCCTTAGATATCTTATGCCTCTCTCCTTGCAAACAGCCAAGGGAGTCAACCTTCTTGAACTTACGGTGTGTTCTTGGTAGTCTTTGGAGGCTTGGCATTGTGTTTCATGTGACCAAAAAAAGTTGGTAACTAGACAAGTTGGTTCTGACTCATAGTGATCCTGTATAGGGTTTCCGAGGAGCAGCTGGTGAATTTGAACTGCTGACCTGTGGTTAACAGTCCAATGCTGATTCTGTAGGGAGTCCTGGTGTGGCAATGTGAATTAATGCACCAGACTGCAAAGCCATTTGAACTGCAAAGTCGGTGGTTCAAGCTCACCAGCTGTTCCTCGGAAACCCTATACAGGGTCACTATGGGTCAGAATCGACTCAATGGCACTTCACAACAACAGCACCAGCACTCTAAATATGTTATTGTGTGCTATCAAGTTGGTTCTGATCCATAGTGACTCTGTATAGGGTTTCCAAAGAGTGGCTGATGAGCTTGAACTGCCGACCTTGCAGTTCAAAATGACTTTATATTCCAGTGTATTAATAACCTATGGCGCCACACCAGGACTCCATTCATGTGTAATGGGGACTATAAAAGCTGTGGGACTCCTGGTATGGTGCTGTGGGTTAATGCACTAACTGCAAGGTTGATTTGAACCACAAGGTCAGTGGTTCAAGCTCACCAGCCACTCCTTGGAAACCCTATACAGGGTCACTATGAGTCAGAACCGACTCCATGGCATATAACAACAGCAACATTCCTGGGTTTTACTACATCTGAGCTCTCAACTCTAAGCTTAGAGTTTTGATCTCCAGGAATCTCACACAATAGGGAACGGGAGTGAAAGCTTTTTATAATGGTATGTGTGGTTCAAGAAGAAGGCCTTGATCTATTATGGAGGGGGCGGGGTACAGTTTCAGGCGGTTTCCCCCACCCTTCAGGTACTATGTGATTCCTCTGTCTTACACTACCCAGACTTTAGAAATGAGGGTTGCTATAGGAACCTTGTCATTATAATTCAGAAGATAACAGATGTGTTCATGTGGCCTATTTGTAAAGACATTTAGGTTAAAGGTAGGGTTTTGGCAGTACGGACGAGGTGGGGTGGTCACCTGTTGACAGTGTGGACTTACAATGAGGAGGGGAGGCAGTAGAGCGTTCGCATCATTGCTCCCCAGGTGAGAGTCCCAGGATGCAGCTGTCTACGTTGAAACCACCTACCTGCCATCCTCCACTCTGAGTCAGAGTTAGTTGCTCAAGGATTTTAAATTTGCAAGTGTTTTACCTTCCAAATAAGGTCATAAAGTCTGCCCATGTTTAGGGGGCAAGAGTTTCTCCCCTGACATTTCAGGTGGTGGTGATGGTGATGATGGCAATGATAATAGTAATAATACCATCTCCTTTATTGGATGTTGTTAGATGCCAGATACTAGTCATCATTTGCATGCATTTGCTCATATGGTACTTGCCGGAAATCCACGATTATCTCCATTTGCAAAGAAGAAGACAGAGGCACAGTGGTGAGAATTCTCCAGCACCATCTCATCACCCAGTTTTGAAAGAGGTCCTTTGCCCTCAAGCCGTAAAGTCTTCAGACTCTGTTTCCTCATCCCCTTAGAGATGATCTTAGGGTATACCAAGAGAACATATATATCTAGGTCAGCCACCTTTCACATGGGAAAAGGGAGATTAAAGGAGGTGAATGAAATGCCAGTTTCAAGACCCAAGTTAGTGCCTTGGTTTCATGATTGTCATTCCAGAGTGTTGATGGGACTTTTCTTCTGATAGATTTGAATGTGTGTGGTTGTGATTTTTTATTTGTTTCTTGGACAGAAGAGAAGCATGATGCCTCTTTAACTTTGTCAATGGCAAAGAACTCAAGCTCCAGAGTCAAAACGCCTGCACTCCTATCCGACCAGGACCTACTTAGCAGCCCTGTGACCTTAGACTTGTTACTTAATCTCTTTATGCCTTGATGTTTCCTCAGGTAGAAAATTGGGACAATAACAATATCCACATCATAGAGTTGTAATAAGAACTAAAGGCATTGGCATATGTAAAACTCTTAGCCTGGCGTCTGTTATGTACGTAGTAAGTGCCATCTGTTAATAACATATACCGTTCCTTGTTTGATGGTTGTAGTCCTAATTTGTGTCTGCCCTCCCCTCCCACACCCGTTGATACATCGATGTTGTTTACAACATCCAGGTGATGGAGCAGCGAGAAGTGGTAAATGGAGAGGTACCAGTGCACGAAACAATGGCCTTTGTTTGCCAAGCCCACCAACAGTTGGGTATTATGTGAAGTGGACTTGTTTATATCTATTGATGAAGCAGACCTCCCATCACTGAGGTGATTCGAAGAGACAAGACCACTTCCTAGTGGTTGACACTGATGACACATCGTTGGTACATAGACCAGACATGACAGAAGGGCATTGAAGTTGTATTTTGTTCGTCTTTCTGTGCACAATCCTTTCTGGCTTGCAATGAATGGTCCCAGACATGTTCTCTATGGTTGTGTGCAAGGCAGATGGAATCAGCTGATGATAACCATGGAAGCAGAGTGAGTGGAATGGATGGTGTGGAGTGGAGAAGAAAAGAAGTAGCTGTCATTATGCAAATACTGTTTTAAAATCTTTTTTTAAGAAACTCAGGAGGTAGTGAGGAGTCCTGGTGTGGTGTAGTAGCATAAGCACCGACTCCACAACACTTAACAGACGTGAGTGAGGCAGTGAATATGATCTTCCTGTTCTGAGTGTCTCATGTGAGTTACTTGCCCAGGGTTAGTTAGGGATTATCATTGCAAGGTGCTGTTGAACCCATTTCAACTCAAAGAGAATCTGACATGCGCTGTGCTGCTAACCGAAAGGAAGGGGGTTTGAATCCACCCAACGGCTCTGCTGGAGAAAGTACTGGTGACCTACTTTTGTGTATATTATAGCCCAGAAACCTAGGAGTCTTGGTGTGACACTGTGTGACAAGCACTGGACTGCTAATCACATGGTTGGCCAGTCAAACCCATCTGATGCTCCTTGGAAACAGGGTTGCTATGAATCGGGAATGACTCGATGGCACTTAATAACAACGGAAAGCACTGTGGGGCACTTCCACTATGTCACATGGGTCACCATATTGACTGGATGGCATCCAACAATAGCAGTAACAGTAAGGGATGGATCAAAGACCTGAACCCAAAGCCTTCTGCTTCAGAGTCCCTGTGGGATAGACTTAGCAACCTGGCTCAACTGGTTACTCAAGTATAGCTTAGTCCAAGTAAGGATTCTGTACTTTAGAGCCAGTAGTGAAACCATTAGGATATGGGCTCCTGCCCAACCCCTTGCCTTCTAGTTGATTCTGACCCAGTGACCTTGCTCCACAGGGTTCTAGGACTGTATTCTTTGCCAAAGGTGATTTCCAGATCTTTCTCTTGCAAGCTACTGGTGGGTTTAAACCACTGACCTCTTGTTGAGTAACCTAGCACTTAACGACTGTGCTACCATTGTACCAGGTTCCCTTGAGAGTCCAGTGACCTTAAAAATGAAACAACCAGATGTTGTGTGTTTTCTAATTAACTTGAATCTGATCAAGATCCTAGATCCAACTAGGAAACCACAAGAAATATGGAAGGTAGAGAAATGTGTTAAACTAGAGTTTCGAACTGGTTCGAACAGATTCACTCATGGTTCATGAACTGAAACCAGAACAGACCTGAAAATTAAGACATTTGAGTAAAGTGGAAGAATCACCTGATGGGGGGAATTATGGGTTGAAGTGGGAGACTCGGAAGAAG
>NW_006408594.1:9569937-9581016 GCF_000296735.1 Chrysochloris asiatica
TATTGCATGGAAGTTCAGGTCCCTTTCGGTTTTCCTTTCACATCTGTGAGTGAAACAGGAAGAACCGGTTAGAAACTCCAGTTAAACAAGCATTAAAAGGTCTTCAAAATGTGGGCAATGGAGAAATGTCAAAGAAAAACAACTTAGTTCCTCATCTGATACAGTGTAACGGGGTAACAATGATGCATCAGTGACCTAAGAGAAATCTATCAACCAACTGAAATGTGTAGTTCTGACTAAATTCTGGATTTGAATAAAAATGTAAATATTAAAAAAATTAAATGCAGTTGGAAAAATTTAAAAGCTGATTGGCTATCAAATGGTGTTAAGGAATTTTTTTACTCTCAGTGTTTTAATGTAATTGAGGGTTAATGTTTTAAAATGTTTATCTTTTGGAGAAATATATTGAAATATTTATGAACAAGGTGCTAATATGTTGGGACCTCCTTAAAAGTAATCCTGGGGGTGAGTTGCTGGTTGGATCAACAGGATTGGCCACAAGTTGATCATTGTTGATGTCCAGTTGTGGGTATCAGGAGAGTCTTTCTGCTTTTGAATATGTTTGAAGATTTTCTTAATATTAACCTACTCCTCACTTAATGACTATTTCCTTATCTGACCTTTTGCCTTTATGACAATTGTCAGGAAATGAGCTATTTTGCATCTTACATCGTACATCTGGTAGTAATGAAATCTGAGGTGTGAGATGAGAGTGATACAGGATGT
Source organism: Chrysochloris asiatica (assembly GCF_000296735.1). Classification (NCBI taxonomy): domain Eukaryota; kingdom Metazoa; phylum Chordata; class Mammalia; order Afrosoricida; family Chrysochloridae; genus Chrysochloris; species Chrysochloris asiatica. The sequence continues at coordinate 9,570,664 of NW_006408594.1, forward strand.
GGTGGATAAGGTTATGGTTATGTGTCGATGGTTTGGCAGTGATGCAGTGATGTAATTTGATAGCTCTGTGATAATGTAATTTGACAGCTATGTAATGATGTAATTTGGCAGCTATGTAGTGATGTAATTTGGCAGTCATGCAGTGATGTAATTTGGCAGTTATGCAGTGATATAATTTGTCAGCAATATAATGATGTAATTTGGCAGTCATGTAATGAGTTATGTAACAATGCAATGTGGCACATATGTAATGATGTAGTCATCTTCCATTTTGTGATCTGATGTGATCATCCTTTATTTTCAATTAACACTGATTTTCACATAATGGTCTTCTAATTGGAACTTAATTGTGTGGTAAGCGAGGAGTGAGGTATAATTTTAAATAAAGCTAATAATCAGTTTAGGCGTATTGATCAGCTACCTCACAAAGTTCTCTGTTGTTGTTAAGTGCCATCAAGTCGGTTCTGACCCATAGCGATCCTGTATAGAGTTTCTGAGGAGCGACTGGTGAGCTTGAACCGCCGACATTGCAGTTCAAACCGATTTTGTAGTCCGGCACATTAACCTGCAGCACCACACCAGGACCTCACACAGATAGATGTATTTAAACTCCATGGTCAGTGATACTCTGAAATGTCTCAATTTGATGCAATCTTAGAAAGCTGATCCAGTTCAGGAGTCTGTAGGGGCTGGGGGAGGCGAGGGAGAGACTTGTGAGTAGATGGGACTTCATGAATCTCACAAATGTAGTGCTACATCTGGATTTTTTGTATCTTGGAGTTTCCTCATACAATTTCATTTGGGGAAAATAAAAATAGAACTTTGTTGCTTGAAAAGAAAAAGTTTGGAGGCCTCCATCTGATTTTACCAACAGGAAAACGAAGTTCAGAAAGATGATGATGCCCCCATATTTACACATCAGTCATGTTGCAGAACCCCAGACCTTCCCCTCTGTCCATACTCTTTAGTTCAATTGATGGTTCTTGGACCAGATCCCTAAAGCAGAGGCACTCTCTTCATTCTGGGTTCAAATGCTGCTTTTCCTTCCCAAGTAAATGCTGTGCTGAAATCATTCTCTTTGGTCAAAGTGCCAATGAGAGAGCCCCTTCTAGGGAAGAGCTTGCTACTGTTTCATGCTCCCAGCATGCTCTCTCAGCAAACCTTCAGCCTGCACCCAGGCCAGGGGGGCCCTCTAACAGGAGGAGGACTTCAGATCTGGGAAACAAACAGTCTCTCTGGGACCCACACAAGCTGGAAAACCTGCATATTGAACACTTAGTCATTTTCAATGCTTGTAGAATGCTGCTCATCCCTATTTTCCTTCAAGAAAACCAAAAAACCTTGGAGGAACTCAACAGAGACCTGTCTTTCAAGGTCAGGGGCATATGTGGAGCACAGATAGTATTCAAGGTTGTAGGATCCTGTGTATAAATTGAAAGACCTTTCCTCCCACTGCACTAGACAGATTTGGACATATAATCCCCAGGAAAGCCGGGGAATAGGTATGGAATAAGTTGAATTGTGATTGCCCCAATGCTTTGTAACTCCTAATTCCTATTGTGGTTATAATCCCATTTAGAAATGTTTTCTTGGCTAATGAGACAGTGTTACTGTGGGGTTAGTGTATTTCTTTTGAAATTCAGGCAGTCCTCAATTTATAACAGGTTCCATTCCCATGACTCCATTGTAAACTGGTTCTTACGTAAGTCGAATGCATCAAACACAGAAAAGGTTTGCACACTCTTGTCTTTCATCATCAGTATCTTTATCAATCTGGTAGTGTTTTGAACAGAAAATCAAAACACGAACGTCTGTGAGTCAACATCTGAGAATGGTTACATCACTAAATTATGCATTATGACATATTACTAAGAATAAATGTACTAGAGAAAAAAATGGGTGTTTGTTCAAGTGCTGTTCGTCATAACTTGAATATGTCCTAAGTTGCAGGCTGCCTGAACTCTGAAACTGTGGCAGCTGGAGTCTATATAAGGGAAATACCTGTCAGAGGAGGAAAAGGCAATTCTTTTCCATTAATACAGAGCAATAGGAAAGTCGTGAAACTGTACCCAGTCAAAGGCAGGAAACACATAAGACCCGGAAAGAAAAGGCTATCTTATTGGGTTCTGACCTTCACAGGTCCTGGTATTAAAGAGAACAAGCAGGCAGAGATGGAGGAAGGAGAGATCACCAAGGAATTGAGGAAGAGAAGCGGAAAAGAAACAAGGACTGAACTGTTACAGCCACCCACGGTGGCATTTCAATGACAGCAGCTCTAGAGAACGCAATCTTTCAGTATTGCAAGATGAGGCTTGAAGTTTTTCTTCAGTTCTGTCAGCTTGAGAAATACTGAGTGTACGCTTCCCTTTTGATTGTCTTAACTCAAGGTCTTAGCACATTTCATTATACTACTTGACTTTGTTTTCTTGAGCTGCCCTCTGAAATTTTCTGTTCAGCCCTTGGACCTCCTCATTTCTTCCATTTGCTTTAGCATCTCTATGCTGGAGAGCAAGTTTCAGTGTCTCTTCTGACATCCATTTGGCCTTTTCCTTCTTTTTTGTCTTCTTATTGACCTTTTGCTTTCTTCTAGTATGTGTTCAAGAGCAAAGATGTCAGTTTGAGGCCTAAGGTGTGCCTGACAGAAGCTGTGGTATTTTCAATGCATGTGAAGGTTGGACAGTGAATAAAGAAGACTGTAGAAACATTGATGCATTAGAGTTATGATGTTGGGGAAGAATATTTAAAGTGCTATGGACTTTGGGAAAAACAAACAAATGTGTGTTAAAAGAAGTACACAGACAGAGTGCTCCTTGGAAGCTAGGATGAACAGACTTTGTCTCTCATATGTTCAGATATATTATCAAGATGTGGATCATGCTTGGTAAAGTGGAGGGTTGTTGTTGTTGTTATGTGCCGTTGAGTCGGTTCCAACTCATAGCGACCCTACACAGGGTTTCCGAGGCTGTAAATCTTTACGGGAGCAGACCGCCTCATCTTTCTCCCGGGAAGCGGCTGGTAGTTTCGAACTGCTGACTTTGTGGCTCACAGCCCGATTCGTAACCACTACGCTACCAGAGCTCCTAGTGAAAAAAAAAGGAAGACTCCCCAGAGAGAGATGGATTGGCAGAGTGGCAGCGCAACAATAGTCTCTAGGTTAACAATGGTTATGAGAATGGCACACTACCAGACAGTATTTCATTCTCTTTGTGCATAAGGTCACTATGAGTTGGAACAGACCGGATGGCACCTAACAACAGCAACAACAACAGATAACTGGTGTTGTTAGGTGCCTTCTAGTCAGTTGTGACTCATATCAACCGTGTGTGAAACAGAACGGAACACTGCCTGGTCCAGTACTGTCTGTCCTAGCTAACAAACAGTGACTCTGGAAGTAAGAGCGAGGTGCAGGAACGGAGTGTAGAGAGTTCAGAATTGCTTATTCTTAGGCTGACATGAGGCCTGTGCTTCCTCCAGAAACTTGTAGGACAAGTCCTTTTGTACCAGTAAAACTTTGGTAGAGATTTGGCCAGGCTGGAGACAGGGGGCACTCTGTGGTAGTTGTAGGACCTGTGGGAACGATGGAGGTGGTACTTAGAAGTTTGGGTTTGGGTTTCATTAAGCCCCCATGAGGGTCACGGACCTACCTGTTGCCTCACCCCTCTGTCCCTGCTTGCGTCTCTTAAAATCTCAGTTGTAGCTTCTCTTAATGTGAGTTTAACAACCAGCATTTTGGCGTGCAGATGAGAAACTGAATTTAAGTCAGGTTCAGTCCACTTCAGGCATATTGCAGAGTTTTAATCTAAGAACTGTTTAATGAGTGCCCACACCTTGGGTGATAGGGATGAGTAAGGCCTAGTTCATGCTCAGAAATGCACAGTCTCGAAATGAAAACAACACTGCAGAGCGTGGTCATATTGAGTCTGTGTTCTTTGCCAGCTACCAGGTTCAGGGTCGGCTATGTTTGGACACGGATTTCTTGCATTTGTGTGGTTGTTAAGTGCTGTCCAGTGGGTTCTGACTCATAGTGAGTCTGTCATAGGGTTTCTGAAGTTGTACATCTTTGCAGGAATACACTGCCTCATCAAACCTCCCACTGCACTCTGCTTTTCTTGCAATAGCCTTTATGAAAATCAAAACACCCTCTGCCCAATCAACTTTGACTCATAGCGACCCTACAGGGGACAAAGTAGAACTTTCTGAGGCAGTGCGTTTCTCCTGGGGAACGGCTGGTGGGTTCAAACCACTGACCTGTTGGTTTGATGTCCAATTGCTTGACCCACTGTGCCACCAAGGCTCTTTGACTTAAAGGAAAGGTACAATTAATAGCCCCATTTTCCAGATGGGGCAATGAGGCTTGGAGTAGTCCTGTAACTTGTCTGAAGTCTATGCTAGAACCAGGATTTGCAGTGAGGCAGTTGTCTCCAGTGTGCTCAGGACAGACGACCACGTTGTTGGATTGTTGTCCTCTGTGGGGAGGTAGGATCTTGACCCATTGGAGTATGAGGAACCCAATCACAGAGAAGTGGAGGAAGAGGGTGGGGGAGGATCGGATGGAAGCTCAGGGAAGCTGGGCTGGGTTTTGAGGACACAAAGGGCGGGGGCTCCTGTTGAATTGTCTGCTGAGTCAGGGCAGCCCCTGATACACAGTGGAACGAAACTCTGACTGCCTAGTTTTTCACGGTCCCCATACTCCATTGTGGATGGGACCCTTGGGTCTATGGTGACTGATTTTAGAAAGCTGATCATCAGGCCTTCTTTCTTTCTAGTTTATCTTAGTCTGGAAACTCTGCTGAAAGCTCGTCAGCATCCTAGGGGCACACAAGTCTCCACAGACACATGGGGAGTGGCTGCACATTGACCAGGTAGCGAACCTGGATCTTCTGCATAGAAGGTGAGAAGCCCACCGCTGACCTACCAGTTCTTCCCCCCAGGCAGGTGTTACTGTTGTTACTGTATGCCGTCAAGTTGATTCCAACCCATTGCGACCCTGTATAGGGTTTCTGAGGAGCAGTTGGTGAGCTTGAACCGCCAACCTTGCAGTCTGGTGCACTAACCCACAGCACCTCACCAGGGCTCCCCAGGCAGGTGAGGAGTATGCATATTCTGGGTCAAAGCAGCGCATGCAATGGCTGAAAGGCACAAAACAATAGCCCCTTTGTAGTGGTTTGTTCCTGCTGAGGTCGGAAAGAAAGTAGGAGAACAGCAGTAAGGACAAGCTGGAAAAACTCCCTAGGGCATCTTCCAACATGGTAACCACTAGTGGAGTCCTGGTGTGGCGCTGTGGAATAAAACCCTGGACCGCAAGGTGGGTTTGAACCACAAGGTCGGTAGTTCATGCTCACCAGCTGTTCCTTGGAAATCCTATACAGGGTCACTATGATTTGGAACCGACTCGACAACACTTAACAACAACAGTCACACGTGGCTACTTGGAATTCATAAAAATTAAACTAAAGCTTCATGTTCTTGGGCTCACTAGCCATATCTCCAGTTCTCAGCAGTCACGTGTGGCTAATGGCCACCATACTGGGCAAGCGTAGATGTAGAACATGGTCTTCGTGGTGGAAAGCTGTGTTGGGTGGTGCTGGGTTAAATCATTTTCTTATTTGTCACTATCTGTCAGGTTGCACCTGATGTTCTGGGTCACATGAATGTAACAGGTTTCAGAAGGTCTGTTTTGTAATGGTAAACAAGGCATGTGTTGTCTGCTTAGACCTGCTATGTGGAGTGGGCAGAGGAGATGGTATGCGCAACCAGTGGAAACCCAACTCAACCCAGGGCAGTTGAGTGGATTCCTTCTCACTGGAGTAGAACTGCCCCATGGACATTCCAAAGCTGTAAATGCTCCTGGAGGCAGAATGCCAGATCTTCTCCCAAGGAGGGGCTGCTGGCCCCAAACTACAGACTCTTTGCTTGGCCACAGAGCACTTTAACCACTACACCACCAGGGAGGGCTCCTATGTGGAAGACACCAGTACTGCCTGTGACACAGTGCTAACACTTAACAACTCTGTAGGGCGGAGCAGAACTGCCCTGTCACCTTCCCAAGATTGTAATGGGACCAGAAGCAGACCACCACGTCTTTCCCCCATGGGGCAGCAGAGTAACCACGGTGCCACCAGGCTGCCTGTTAAACCAGAAGCAGTGTATCATTTCTCAAGATATGAATACTGTTGGTTTCTTCTACTTCGCTGCTGAGATCAAGATATAAAAATCCCAGGAAATACGTAACTTCTCCTCTAAACCAACAGAGCTACTAGTTCCACTAAAAACAATAAAAAAAAAATGATGGCAAATCTATTTTAAATTTTATTTTGTACTAAAAATCGCCCTACTGCTTGAGACTCTAATCTGTATCTGAATAATCTTTGTCATTATAGAATTGCAAATAGTGGGCACATTAGCATGCCTGGTGGAGGGCACTTAATAAATAGGACCCAGGGCTTTACATTACTGTAGGGACAAAAATAGGTCAAACCGGTTTTCCTTTTTCCCTCTGAGTACAATGATCTGACTTTCCAGGTGGAGTGAAGAACCATTTAGAACTATAAAGGGATTTTGATTTAGATAACAGTAGCCTTGTTTAACTTGGTTTAGCTTTTGTTTTGTAAAAGGAGCTCAGGCTTTTTTTGTTTTGTTTTAAAATTCTGTAGGCTAATGATAGGATCCCTGGAAGCAGTGGGTTATGCATTGGGTCACTAGGCAGGGTCCCTGTGAGTGGGAACCTGCATGACTGCACACCACCACCACCATCAGGCTGTGGGTAAATATTTTAGACTCTTCTTGGTGACCCAGAGAAATTCCATTCTAAGGACTGTTTGTGATTCACTCCTTGGGTTTTAAAACAACTGGCCACATTCTTTGATGAACTTACTGATTAGATTTATGCTCGAGTCCTGCTTTGGTCCCTCAGTGCCTTAGTGTGACTTTGAGCACATCATATCACCTCTGTAGTGGGCACCTTCTGGGGTTGCTGGTCAGCATTTGTTCACTCTGCTGAGTGTCCTTCAAATGCCCTGCTCAGATCCACTCTACAGCCTAGAGATTTCCGAACCTTTGAGCCCGACTTCAGAGTGAGACACAGGACTCAAACAGTCGCTGGGATTGGCTTGAGGATGAACACATGACCAAGTCAGAGCCAGTAAGATGTGATGAGACCTTTGTTGGAACTGTTGAGAATGAAGGTGTTCCGGGGTGGCACAGACATTTAGTGCTCAGCTATGAACCAAAAGGTTAGTGGATTCAATCCAGCTAGAGGTGCCTAGAAAGAAAGACCTGGAGATCTACTTCCAAAAGATCACGTTGTTGTTGTGAAGTGCCGTCGAGTCGATTCTGACCCATAGCGACCCTGTATAGGGTTTCCAAGGAGTGACTGGTGAGCTTGAACCACCGACCTTGCAGTTCAAACAACTTTGCAGTCCGGTGCATTAACCTACAGCGCTATACCAGGACTCCCCAAAGATCATGGGCGTTGGAAAACTCTCTGGAGTGCAGTTCTGCCCAGAAGCACGAGGGGTCATCCGGACTTTTGGGTGACAGAAGAGGTGCTTGTGTGTGATCTGGTCGTCTGAGCTTCAACCCTGGACATGTACAGCTGTGTGTGTTCCAGCTACATCCTAGCTAGTCACTGCTTGGCACCTGAGAGTGAAGTCAGTATTTATAGATAAATTTCTGTGAGATGCTTATGCATATTTGTGAAAGGGGGGGAAAAAATAGGAGAACTAGTACTTCCCCACTCCTCAGGATTCTTATTCATCAGTATACTCAGGGGATTGGTTCCAGGGCCCCACGAAGGCCAAAAATTATGAATGCTCAAATTCCTTATTTAAAATGGTACAGCAAGTTTGGAGTCCTGCTGTGGGGCTGTATGATAAGCCCTGGACCCTAAGGTTGGTTTGAACTGCAAGGTCGGCAGTTCAAACTCACAGCTACTCCTTGGGAACTCTATACACGATCGATATGAGTTGGAAGTGACAAGATGTCATGTAACAACAGCAACAAGTTTGGATATAATTTCTTCACACTCTCCTGTATATTTTAAGCCATCTCTAGGTTACTTATGGACTCCTGGTATGGTACTTTTGGATCTTCACTGGACTGGGAACCACAAGGTCAGCAGTTCAAACCCATTAGCTGCTTCTTAGAAACCCTATACAGGATTACCTTAATACCTGTTGGTGGTGGGTATGTGCAGTGGAGCTGGTTCTGACTCATAGCAATACTGCATTGCGTTTCCAAGGCTATAAATCTTTACGGGAGTAGAAAGCCTCATGTTTCTTCCATAAAACAGGTGGTAGTTTTGAACTGCTGATCTTGAGGTTAGCAGCCTGACTCATAACCACTACGCTATACCTGAAGCAATGTAATGCTGTGCAACTGGTGTTTTCTGTTTCTTTTTCTTGGTAGTTGTTGGTAAGTGCCATCAAGTTGATTTCGACTCGTGGTGACCCTATGTGGGGTTTCTGAGGAGCAGCTGGTGGGTTTGAACCACCAACCTTGCTATTAGCAGTCCACTTGCTTATCCTAGAGAACCACATGAGGACATTGAAGGGGTTGCTTTACCTACTTAATTGCCCCCTGCCCTCCTAAGAGATTCAGTTAGTGGTTGGTTGAATCCACAGATAAGAGGGCCCAGTGTATGTCCAAATACATTTTAAAAGTTGATAAAATCAGGTTCAGATATAAGATATTTATAAAGGAAAAGATCCTGGAACCTTTCAGACCAAATTTTGGTTCTGTTCTTTTTAGGGAGGAACACCTGGTTTTACAGATCAAAGCTAATAGAAAAAGTATTGTAGTTGTTAAAGTGCTGTTGAGTAGGTTATGACTTACAGCCACCCCATGAACAACAGAAGGAAGCACTGACCAGGTTGGCGTCATCGTCAGTCACCCCTTTGTTTGAACTCATTGTTGCAACCATGTGGCAAGTCAACTCTTGGAAAGTCTTTTTCTTTGTTACTGGCTCTCCACTTCAGCAAGCACGATGGCCTTCTCCAGGGACTGGTCCCTCCTAATATTCTTATGTAAGTATGGCCATACTTCTAAAGAGCATTCTGGGAGTAATTCTTGTAAGACAGATTTGTTCATTCTCTGGACAACCCATGGTCATTTCAGTATTCTTCACCAACACCCTAATGCCAGTCTATCAGTTCTCCTGTCTTCCTTATTTCGTGTCCAGCTTTCACATGTATTTGAGGACATTGAAATTCCGCGACTTGGATCCAGTGCCTCTGAGTCCTCACAGTGACAGCTTTGCTGCAGATTTTCCAATTACAGTACATCAATTGAATGAAAGGATACAACCTTGATACCAACTGGGTTTGAAAAGTGAGGGTCATTGTTCTCTATCATGGGTTTGCCCTGAGGATCAAATGAGGAAACCCCATATGGGAAAGTGCCTCACACAGTTATTGTTGTTAAGTGTCGTCAAGTGGGTTCTGACTCACAGCGACACTGTAAAGGTGGGTTTAAATACTGACCTTGTGGTTAACAACCTGGTGCTTCTCCTACAGTGTCCCACCAGAACGCCTCACACATAGTAGGTTGTCAGTAATCACTCTTCTTACTTTTCTGTATGGCTAAGTGAATTACTCTAAGGTAGACAGGCTGACTATAAGGAAATTAAACCCCACGAAGGAATGGATGGACTCCTGGTGGGCTGCTGTGGGTTAATGTGCTTGACTGCAAAGTCGGTTTGAGCAGCAAGGTCAAAGGCGGTTCAGGCTCACCAGCCACTCCTCGGAAATCCTATACAGGGTTGCTATGGGTTGGAACTGACTCTTCACAACAACAACGACAAAGAATGGTTGGTTTCCCATAACATTCAGTTTTTAAATCTTAAAACTACTCAATCTTAGAATGAGTAACTTGAGATGTGCTGTTTTGGGGATCTGGACAGGTTTTGATAGAATGATGTGAATTTTCTCTGTTTGGGCAAGCTAAGATGTTCGTTCATTCATTCATTTATTCATTGATCCAACACCTGTGTAATGGGCACCTTCTCTGCCTGGTGTTGAGGAAACATCTTTTTCTTTTTCCCAAGTCATTCCTTCACTTCTTGGCAATCTGTGGACTGGGCTACTTCAGAAGATTTGTTTACATAAAAGTAGTTATTTCATTTCAGACTCCATGTTTACCTGCTCTCTGGGGTATATTGTTTTGCCATGGACGAATCCATTCCTTTCATTTTTTTCTCCCTTGATAAAAATAATAAAAATAAAAATGTGGGGGACTACCAGAGGAAGATTGTTTTTGTTGTCACATGCCATAGAATCGGTTCCAACTCATAGCGACCATGTATAGGGTTTCCGAGGAGCGACTTGTGAGTTTGAACTACTGACCTTTCGGTTCAAA
>NW_006408594.1:9581696-9587517 GCF_000296735.1 Chrysochloris asiatica
ACTGCTGGTTGTGGTTATGTGCCGTGGAGTTGGTTCCAACTCATAGTGATCCTGTACAGGGTTTCTGAGACTGTAAATCTTTATGGGAGCAGAAAGCCTCATCTTTCTCCTGCTGAACAGCTTGTAGTTTTGAACCGTGGCCCTGAGGTTAGCAGCCCGATTCATAACCACTACGCTACCAGAGCTCCTTCCAGGACTGCCAGCGATGGGGACATGATCTAAAACAGAGGTTGGCAAACTTCAGCCCACCACAGGCTTTCATATGATTCTGAAGATAACCATGGCATGTACATTTTTAAATGGTGGGGAAAAAATAATAGATAAAAAGATCAATATCAAAACATACTAAAAGAAGAATAACAATTAACAATACCTGAAAGCTCTGTGAAATTCACATGTCAGTGTCCATAAATGAACACAAACTCCCTTTCATGAACATCTAGCACTGTACCACAAGGTCAGTGTGAACCACAAGGTTGGCAGTTCAAATTCAGCAGCTGCTCCTCAGAAAAGTTATGCAGCGTCTCTCTGAGTCGGAGCCAGCTTGATGGCTGGTTAACTTAACAACAACCAAATGTCTACTTGAAGGAACCCTGGTGGTGCATTTGTGAAGTTGATTCCTTTTTGTGTTGTTGTTAAGTTGTACTGTTAACTAAAAAGTCAACAGCTTCACCTCAGGCAGAAGGTGTGGTGTTCAGTTTTAGTAACAATGATAGTCTTATAAATCCTAGGGGGGAGTTCTACTTGGTTTACCATGGTTAGAATCGACTCAGTGGTAGTGGGTTTGATTGTTGTTAGTTTTTTCATGATACAAAAACAGAGTTAACTATACCATTAGCGACAGTACAAGTTAAGATGATGTTAGTGGAATCAGGCCTCCAGCTAAAAAGCTTCAGGATTGAATCCATGCAGCTTGAAAGACCAGAAGAATTTTGGGATGACATCAAGAACATCATACAGGGAGAAAGCAAAAGGTTATTAAGAAGACAAGAAAAAGGAAAGGACTAAAATGGATGTCAGAAGAAATTCTGAAACTTGCTTTCCAGTGTAGAGATGCTAAAGCAAATGGAAGTAAAGTGGCAAAAGAGCAGAATAGAAAATTTCAAAGGGCATCATGAGAAGACAATGTCAAATATTATAAGGAAATATGGCAAGGACCTGCAGTTACAAAACCAAAAGGGAAGAACATGCTCGGCATTGCTCAAGCTGAGGGAACGGAAGAAAAATGTCAAACCTCGACTTGAAATACTGAAGGATTCTATGGACAAAATATTGAATGATGCAGAAAGCATCAAAAGAAGATGGAAGGAATCCACTGTAACAGAAAGAAATGGTCAGTGCTCAAGCATTCCAACAGGGAACAGATGATCCAGAGCCAATAGTACTAAAGGAAGAAGTCCAAGGTGCACTGAAGGTAGTGGCAAAGAATGAAGCTCCAGGAATAGAGGGAATGCAAATTACAATCTTTTAACAAAATGATGAGGCACTGGAGGCACTCACTCATCTATGCCAAGACATTTGGGAGATAGCTACCTGGCCAACTTATTGGAAGAGATCCAAACTTGTACCCATTCCAAAGAGAGGCGACCCAACAGAGTGCAAAAATCATCAGACAATATTAATATCACATGCAAGTAAAATTTTGCCAAAGATAATTTAAAAATGGCTGCAACAGTACCATAACAGGGTACTGCCAGAGGTTCAAGCTGGATTTAGATGACAACGTGAAACTGGGGGAAAGCAGAGAATACCAGAAAGATGTTTACCTTCCGCCTTATTGACACACAAAGGCTTTTGACTGTGTGGATCATGACAGACTATGGACAACATTGCAGAGATGGAGAGTTCCAGCACACTTAGTTGTGTTCATGAGGAACCTGTACATAGACCATGAGACAGTCATTCAAACAGAACGTGGGAACGCTGATTTGTTTAAAATCAGGAAATGTGTGTGCCTGGGTTGTATTCTTTCACCATACTTATTCATTCTGTATGCTTAGCAAATAATCCAAAAAGTTGTATTAATTAAAGACGAACAATGAATCAGAATTGGAGGAATACTAAGCAACCTGTGGTATACAGATGACACAACCTGGTTTGCTGAAAGTGAAGAGGACTTAAAATACTAATGTACTAATGAAGATGAAAGTCCGCAGTCTTCGGTGTGGGTTGTATTTCAATGTAAAGAAAACAAAAATCCTCATTACTGGAGCAATAGATTGCATCATCATAAATGGAGAAAAGATTGAAGTTGTCAATTACTTCATTTTGTTTGGATCCACTATTGACACGCATGGAAGCAGCAGTCAAGAATTCAAACACTATTTTGCATTAGTCACATGTGCTGTGTGCAAGACCTCTTTAAAGTGTTCAAGAGCAAAGATGTCAGTTTGAGGACTAAGGTGCACCTTACCTAAGCCATGGTATTTTCAATAGTGTCAGATACATGTGAATGTTGGACAGTGAATAAAGAAGACTGTAGAAGAATTGATGCATCTGAGTCATGGTGTTGGAGGAGAATATTGAAAGTAAACACATCTGTGTTGGAAGGAGTACAGCCCGAGTGCTCCTTAGAGGTCAGGATGGTGAGACTTTCTCATACATTAGACATATTATCAGGAGGGACCAGTCCCTAGAGAAGGACATCATGCTTGTTCATTAAAACAGAAGGTCAGTGTACAAGAGGAAGACCCCCAATGAGATAGAGTGATCCAGTGGCAGCTGCAGTGGGCTCAAGTGTAACAACCGTTGTGAGGTTGGCACAATACGGGGCAGTGTTTTGTTCTTTTGTGCATAAGGTGACTATGAACTGGAACCGACTGGATGGTACCTGATAACAACAACAAAATCTGGAAATTCTGAAACCTGTACTCTTCCTTACTTTGGGTGCTTCATGAGATCAAAGAATACAACTGAGGCATTTTGGTGTGGAATTAGACTTGGAGCAGAGCTTGGCAGGAGTGCAAGGGACATGGACTTGGGGATGGGTTAGAAGAGCCACAGTGAGACTGGTCCCAATGTGGTACAGAAGCAGTGGGCGTGGCCCTGCTTCACGGTGTGCAAGAAGAAGGAAAGGAATGGAAAATATGACAAGGCTTGTGTTTATTCCTACTGCGTGAGGGGAGCCTTCCATTTTCCCAGCTGAGACTGTGAATGGGGAGGCAAAGACTTGGCACCCATGGGTGTGCCAGGCATTTGTTATGTCATTTACTCCCCCGACAACCTTGCAAGGAGGTGACCTTGCACCCATTTTACAGAGATGACACCAGGCACAGAGAGGAGAGAGCTCCATCCACTGTTACTTATGGAGTAAGGAGCAGGGTCAGGATTTGAACCTTTGAACCATCGTACGCCGTTGTTTTTCCATCCCTTTATGTTACATCTGATAGTTTCAAACTGCTGACCCTGAAGTTAGCAACCCAATTCGTAACCACTATGCTACCAGCTGTTCCGTGGGAGGAAGATGAGACTTTCTGCTCCCGTAAAGATTTACAGCCTCGGAAACCCTGTACAGGGTCGCTATGAGTCGGAACCGACTCCACATAGCAACAACATGCTACATCTGGAGTCCTGGTGTAGCACTGTAGGATAAACACTGGACATCTAACTGCAAGATTGACAGTTCAAATCCACCAGCTGCTCCTTGAAAACCCCTATACAGGGTCGCTATGAATTGGAACCAGCTTGACGGCACTTAACAACAACACTGTTCGATGTGTCATATTGGAATAAGCATTGGGCTGCGAACTGCACTCTTGGCTGTTCAAACATACCAGTCACTTTGTGGGAGAAAGAGGAGGCTTTCTGCTCCTGTAAAGATTTACAGCCTCAGAAACCCTATACCAGGTCTCTATGAGTTGAAACTAACTGGATGGCACACAGCAGGCGCAGCGATCTATTCCTATAGAGATTTACAATCTCAGACACCCTAAGGAAGTTCTATTCTCCTCCTATAGGGATGCAGTGAGTTGGAATTGACTCTGAGGCAGTGGGTATGGTTTTAGCATAGCCTTATGTGGCAGGTACTGGTGTGAGGCTGTAGGAGAAACACTAGACCGGTAACCACAAGGTCAGCGGTTCAAACCAATCAGCTGCTCCTTGGGAAGCCTATATAGGGTCACTATGAGTTAGAACTACCAGCAGTTCTGTGGGAGAAAGATGAGACTTTCTGCTCCCATAAAGATTTACAGCCTCGGAAACCCTGTGCAGGGTCACTATGAGTCGGAACCGACTCCACAGTACTTAACAACAACAACAACAACAACATGAGTTAGAACTACCTCAACAGCACTTAACAACAGTAGGTACATCATTTTCACTATTAAGGTGTGAGAATGATGCTGAATTTGTTTTTGTTTTTGTTTTTGTTTTTTTGCTCAAACCAGAGTCACAAAAGCCAGATTCTAATGTGCTCCTACTTACTCTGCCTTGCAAAGCAGCCAGACTGTGGTTAGTGGTGGCAGGTTTTGCGCATGAGTAAACAGGAGCTTGTTAATACTGCCAGACCCTCAGAGGGCGTTGCTCACTGGCTTCTGTTGGGCAGTTCAGATCCACAAGGCTGGGTTGTTGCTGGGTTTCTGGTTTCTTCCAGGATGCCAAGTGAGGCCTTCATTGGCATGTCTATGGAAACTGTGCTCCTAGAGAGATAGAAGAAAGTGTCTGCCGCTCCTACAGCAGGCAATAGCACAGTTGGTCCCTGCTGAGAAGCCAGGAGCCATCCAGGCGACTGAAAATCATGGGTGTGCTCAGACATGCCCGCTATTACAGACCCGAAAGTGTGGAATTGTCAATGAAAAGACACTTAGCGGTGCCGCCTATTACGGAAATGCTGCTGTGGTACTAAAATATTATACCAACATAAAACCTTTATAAACACATAATAATAATTTATGTATAAGCACCAGCTATAAAGTGAAATTCCTCTCGATCCAGGTTTGTAAGCATTTCCCCTGGCAAAGCATGCCAGCCATTGTGTGTGGATTGTCATCTGGGTGAAGGAAAACAAAATCCATTTTCCTGAGTGTGATTATTCTTTGCAATAGCTCTGCCTTTAAACTTCCCAGGGGGGCAAAAAGAATCCGACATGGATAATGTGAACAGTATCATTTGAGAAGCTGTAGTGTTGTTGTTGTTGTTGTTAGGTGTCACCTAGTCAGTTCTGACTCATAGCGACCCTGTGGATAACAGAATGAAATGCTGTCCCTGCTCTTGTGTTATCCTCACAATTGTTTGAGCCCATCACTGCAGCCCTAGTGTCAGCCCATCTCTGTGAAGGTCTTCCTCTTTTGTTGCTGACCATCTGCTTTACCAAGCAAGCATGGTGTCCTCTAGGGACTGGTCCCTCCTGACAACGACCAAAGGATGTGAGATGAAGTCTCACCATCTTGGCTACTAAGGAGCATTCTAGCTGTACTTCCTTCAAGATTGATTTGTTTGTTCTGCTAGCCCATAGGGTATTCAGTATTCTGCACCAACAACATAATTCACAGGCATCGGTTCATCTTTTGTTCTTATTGTTGTTAGGTGCTATTGAGTCTGTACCGACCCATAGTGACCCTATGCACAGCAGAACAAAACACTGCCTGATCCGGGGCCAACCTCACTACTGTTGCCACGCTTGAGTCCATTGACGCTGCCACTTGGCTGATCCATCTCATTGGGGATCTTCCTCTTTTTCTCTGAACCCTCCACTTTACCAAACATAATACCCTCTCCAGGGATTGGACCCTCCTGACAATATATGTCCAAAGTATGAGAGGCGAAGTTTGGCCATCCTGGCCTCCAAGGAACACTCTGGCTGCACTTCTTCCAAAACGGATCT
>NW_006408594.1:9588238-9615472 GCF_000296735.1 Chrysochloris asiatica
GGAATACTCATACTTCTCAATATTGTTCATAGCTTGTCGTGATCCACACAATCAATAGCCTTTGCATAGTCAATAAAGCACAGGTAAACATGTTTCTGATTTTCTCTGCTTTCAGCCAAGATCCATAGGACATCAGCAATGATATCCCTCATTCCACGGCCTCTTCTGAATCCGGGTTGAACCTCATGTATTTCATCTGATGAGGTCCATGTGTGTAGTTGTCTGCTATGCTGTCTAAAGAAGGTATTTGAAATGAACAAATCACTGATTTTGCAGAATTCTATTATGTGTTCTTCAGCATCATTTCTATCACCAAGGTCGTATTTTCCAACTACTGATCCTTCCTCTTTGCTACCAACCTTTGCATTCCAGTCACCAGTAGTGATCAATACATCTTGATTGCATGTTTGATCAATTTCTGATTGAAGAAGTTGATAGAATTCTTCTGTTTCATCCTCACTGGCTTTAGTGGTTGGTGCATGAATTTGAATACTCGTAGTATTAATTGGGCTTCCCTGTAGGCGCATGGATATTATCCTATCACAGCCAGCATTGTACTTCATGACTGATCTGGATATGTTCTTTTTGACAATGACTGCAACACCATTCCTCTTCAATTTGTCATTTCCGGTATAGTAAACCATGTGGTTGTCAGATTCAAAATGGCCAATCCCAGTCCATTTCAGCTCACTAATGCCTAAGATACCGATGTTTATGAGTTCCATTTATTTTTTGACCACTTCCAATTTTCCCAGGTTCATACTTCGTACATTCCATGTTCCGATTTTCAATGGATGTTTACTTACAGCTGTTTCTCTTCATTTTGAGTTGTGCCGCATCAGCAAATAAAGGTCCCATGGGCTTTATTCCCACAGGCTTTACTCCATTCGCGTCATATGAGGTCAGCTCTACTTTGAGGAGGCAGCATTTCACCAGTCACATTTTGAGTGCCTTCTAACCTGAGGGGCTCACATTCTGGCACTATATCTGATAGTGTTCTCTGCTATTCATAAGGTTTTCAGTGACTAAATATTCGAAGTAGTTCATCACTCTTTTCTTCCTAGTCTGTCATTGTCTATAAGCTCATCTGAAACCTGTCCACCATGGGTGACCCTGCTGGTATTTAAAATACTGGTAGCATAGCTTTCAGAATCACAGAAACTCACAAGCAACCACAGTATGACAAACTGACAGACTTTAATCAAGGCAACTGTCAATAAAAGGAAGACAGAAACCAAGTTAAATTACCTAGGAAAGCAGGCCAGGTAACTGAAAACTTCACCTGAGAAAACTCTCACTAGAGACCTTTAATTTGTGCCTCCAGTCACTGCATTTGTTTTCTTTTTGTGTTAGATCCATAGGTGTTTTCATGGTGGAGTGTCTCTAGTAGATTTTCAGGGTTTTCGCTCTAGTTTGTCTCAGTTTGGAAGCTCTTCTGAAGCTTGTTCAGCACCATAGCAACACCCGTCCACTAACAGCTGGGGTGTGGCTGCACACAACATGCGTTGGCTGGGAACCTAACCCGGGCTTCCTGCAAGAGGGCTAAACTTCTCCCCCTGAACCACCATTGTCTCTTGGTAGGATCCTTAACCACTGAATAAAGATCTCATAGTACATAGTAGATGCTCGATAAATATTTGTCAAGTAAGTACCAAGTCCTTAGGAAAAGGTGGAAGGAGCCAGTGTCTTCGGCAAGTTTTTTTAGCTGCTTGGAATTCCAGCATTCTCACCATAAAATGGCATTAGTTATACTATGACTGATCTCACAGGGCTACTGATTTGATTATGCTTTGTAATTAATTGGTGGAGTGCTGTTCAGCTGTGTAGGTATAAATGAGGAATTTAAAATGAAATTGTGGAGACAGTACATTTAAAAGATAGTTATTGCAAAAGGCCATCTGTGGTGCTGTAAGATGAGCACTGGACTGTTCACCGCAAGGTCGGTGGTTCAAAATCACCAGCTGCTCCTTGGAAACGCTATAACAGGGTCTGGACAGTGAATAAGGAAGACCGTAGAAGAATTGATGCCTTTGAGTTACGGTGTTGGAGGAGAATATTGAAAGTGCCATGGGCTGCCAAAAGAACCAAAGATCCGTTTTGGAAGAAGTGCAGCCAGAGTGCTCCTTGGAGGCCAGGACGGCCAGACTTCATCTCTCATACTTCGGACATATTGTCAGATGGGACCATTCGCTGGAGAAGGATATCATGTTTGGTAAGGTGGAGGGTTAGAGCAAAAGAGGAAGACCCCCAACGAGATGGAATGGCCAAGTGGTAGCATCGATGGACTCAAGCGTGCCAACAGTATTAAGGTTGGCCCAGGATTGGGCAGTGTTTCATTCTGCTGTGCATAAGGTCGCTATGAGTCAGTACTGACTCGATGGCACCTAATAACAGCAACAAATGAGTCGGAACGCACTCGATGGCACTTAACCACCACAACAGCTATGAAGCCAACTGGCCCCTTGTAGACATGGTGCTTTCCTTAGTGGACCTCATCTACCCCATAATAGACCCACTCTGGGTCCTGGGCCTGCTTTCTAGTTGAAGATACAGCAGAGATCTAATCACAAACAGCAACACTTACTGAACTCTGACTACGTGTCTGGCACAGTTCTAAGTGGGCGCCTGGTCTCCAGTTTTGGTAACCTCCCCCATGCTTTGAACCCAGGGAGTTAGCTCCAAGCCCTGTGTTTTTACCTGCTGAGTGAGCCTCACGGACTCTCAGTGAGAGTGTCCACCTGGGCACTAGGCCTAGTGGCCAACTGGAAGGTTGACCCTACCCATTGGCAAGGTAGCACTGTAGCTAGTGGAGGCAGCACATTGGCAGCCGTTCTGGGGTAGCTTCATCTTAACTGACCTTTCTGAACTTCCATTCTGTTCAGTTCTACAACCAAGGGTCTAAGCCACAGCTTCCATGAAGCTTGGGGACTTGGGAACCTGGCACTCATGGTTGAGGCTTGAGTTTGTCATGATCCCTTGATTTTTTTTTTTTCCCTTTGTCAGTTTTTCATTTTTCTTTGACTTCTTATCTCCCACTCCTCTCTAAATTTCATTCCTTCTCTGACCCAGCCCTCAGTGGGAACTCCCGGCATGCATCGGGTTAGCCTTTGCTCTCTGGGGCTTGACATCAGACTCTTGATGATGGGCAGGTGGTTTCTGTTGCTTCTAGAACCAGGTGATGTGAGCTCTACGTGTCAGACTACCGGAAGTCTGGTCCTTATGGTAGGTGCTAGGGACACGTGTTCCTTGGCTATGTTGTTCTTAAGTTCTGTCAAGTCGGTTCTAACTCAATGCCCCTGTATAGGGTTTCCGAAGAGTAGCTGGTGAGTTTGAACCGCCGACCTTGAGGTTCAAACCAACTATGTGGTTGAGTGCTTATCCTACAGTGCTACCCCAGGACTCTCAGCGCCACACCTTGGCTCTAGAAGGAGGTCCTTGTCCTTAGCAGGTAAAGAAAGCACAGTGTCCCGGGAGTCCAGAGTAGGTGTTTGATTCCAGAATGGAAACTGTTAGCCAGGTGGTAGAAATACAGGGGGGTCCTTCCGGACACTAGGGACTATAGGAGCAGAAAGGTGAGAGCCCCTGAGGCATGTGTGCTGCTGAGAGAAAGGGGCTGCCTGGGGAGTACACCTGGGCCAGATTTTAAGGAGCTTTGTGTGCAAGGCAAGTGGCTGAAGTGTGTATGTGCTGTGTGTTGTGAGACTTCCACCCTGAACTGATTCTCTTTCTTGCCGTGTACTTGTAAGGCTGAAGGGGACTTGAGGATGATGGGAATGAAGGCTGGAGGGCTGGTTGTTGAAGATGTGGAGAGAAAACACAGACGTGCATGGGGCATGCTCATTGATCTTTGAAAAAAATATCTTCAAATACTTTTCTAAAGGTTGGTGGGCTGCTGCTTGCCCTGAGTGTGCTCACGTGGGTCCTGTTGTTGTTGTTGTTGTTGTTGTTAGTGTTGTCAAGTCTGTTCCGACCCATAGCAACTCTGTATAGGGTTTCCAAGAAATAGCTGGTGAGTTTGAAGCCCTGACCTTGTGGTTCAAACGAATCTTGTGGTCCAGAGCTGTATCCCACAGCACTACACCAGGACTCCTAATGAAGTCGGCAGGTGGGCATTAGATCCCTGGTGCAATCAGGAGAAGGGAGATGGGGTGATGACAGGTCAGCTTTCTGCCTGGTCCCCACTGCAGATCCCTCCTGCCCTCCACCTCAGCCTCTCCCCAGTGTACCTAACTCTGCCTCCTGTGTTCCACTTGGATGTTGGAGGGAGATGGAAGTTGAAGCAGAGGACAGACCACACATGCATCCAAATGCAAGATAAAACATGCATTCTTTGCAAAACTCTTAGTGATGTCTTGTCGTGCCTTAATGCTATACTCTGAGCATCTTTGCTGCCACTAAATAGCATCATAGCTGTCATCTTTGTCACCATGCCCTGCCTCAATACTGCTCACGGGCTCTTTCTGCTTTGCATATAAGAGCTCACGTAATTCTCATAACAGCCTGTGGAATCAGTTACTTGTTGCTCTCCTTATTTGCCATTTGAGGAAACCAAGGCATTGAGAGGTTAAATTCGTTTTCTCAGGTCCCACAATTGGTTATAAGGTACTGGTGTTAGCTTGGAACTCTGTGTTTTCATGCCTGTCATGGTAGAAGTCCATCACTGATGGTTTCCCCCTCTGCTAGCTGGATAGCAGGGAGGTCCTTGCAGCAGACGACTGCAGAACGTTGGTTGTCTGCTCTGCCGGGAGCTCCTTCTCTGAGCTTTCTGTTGCAGTTGAGTGTGGTTGATACGGACTCCGGAAATTGACCTGTGCAGCCTCTTTCTATAAACTTTAGTGAGGCAGAGTAGATGTGGGCCTCAGACCTGGAGTCCCAGGGTAGAAAGCACACACCGTGGTGTTAATAAATGAGCTGAAAGCATAGTTGGCTCCCTGCCTGAAGGATCTTGTTGTCCAATCCTTAAGTCTGTCCCAGCAGTGATATAGCCTTCACCTCCCCACAGCCTTATTTGCCCAAAACACTCACGCTCCCAGTTTCTTCATCCTGTCCCATCCTGGGGTAGGTCATCTGTAGTCTCTCAAGCTGGGACTTGTCTGCTCCTGGTGGTCTCTTTTCTTTGGGAACGGTGGCTTCTCCCTGTGTGTCTGGAGGCTCTTGATTCTGAAGGAGTTAAGCCCAGCCAGGATGCCTCCCGGGGACCCGTCCCCCTGGATCACTGTTCGATTTCATTATCTGGAGCCACAATGCTGTCAGCACCCGAGAGGGGTCCTTTAGCAGACACATGGTGGCTGGATTTTTCTGCCCATCATCAGGTTTTGTCTGTTTGTAGCATAGGTGTAGGGGGAGGACAGTGTTACTGCCACTGTACAAATCGACGGTTCCAGGAAGTCTATCGGGTCAATAAGGCTGGGAGGGTTCTAGAGAGGATGCTGGTGGATTCATCCATTTCATAGCTATGCACTGTCTACTGTGTGTCAGAAGTCCTGGTGTGGCACTGTGGGTTAATGTGCCAGACTGTAAAGGCATTTGAACTGCAAAGTCAGCAGTTCAAGCTCACCAGCTACTCCTTGGAAACTCTATACAGGGTTGCTATGGGTCGGAATCGACTTTACAGCACTTAACAACAACAACACTGTGTGCCAGGCACTGCACTAGGCACTGGGGACCCAGGATAAGTAAAGCCACACCTGTCTTCCTGTGGACCAAGGATACTAGTAAACCAAAAGTTCAGGATGAGAAATAGAGCAGATCCGCAGCACAAAAGGTCAGGCTTTCTTCAGCCATGGAGAAGCCAGGCGTGAAGGGAGGGGTGATGCTGTTGTAGAAAAAGAGATGATAAAAAATCCTCATGGAAAAGGTGACATTTGATTCTCGGTCTGAATGGCGTGATGAAGCAAGCTGCCATATCATTAGGGAAGAGCATTCTGGCAAGAGGGAACAGCAAGTGCAGGTTTGGGTAAGAACAAAGAGGCAGCCAAGGCAGAGTGAAACTCGGTAGGACCACACACTAATTTTACATGCTAGGAATCCTTTTCCTTCTCCCGTGCCTAGTCTGACTATATTTTCTCATTCATTCATTCATTCATCCTTTACTAAGGAAGCTGTTGATTTCAGGCACTCCACAAAGCATGGGGGAGTCAGGAATAAATAAACCATAGGTGCTGCCTTGGAGGACTCACAAGCCCATGGTGGAGACAGACTTATAAACCAGTGATTCCAGTAAAGTCTTTTATGTTTTGGGAGATGTAAGTTTTGAATGTATTTTTCGAGAGCTCTCTAGCTTTACTGAGTTACTTGAAGTGTTTTATTGGTACTTTTGATCAAGATGAGGAAGAGACCACTGACTCTCATACCTGGGAACTGGGCACCTGGAAGGAGAATCTGGTGGTGGCAGAGGTTTTGGGGGATCTTACAGGAGAGACATTGTGTGGATCCAGAGCTCCTTATGGGGAAACTTTCTGGGATACTCGTTGCTGGCTTTGAAGGTACCTTCAAGTTACCAGTGAGTTCTACTTACTGACTCCTGGATCTCAGACTGTCCAATGTTACGTCTCTTGTTCAACTTGTTCATCTCTCTTTAGATGGCTCCTTTACCTCTGTAGAGAGTGGTCTCTCATTAGAAAGACATAAAACCCTTTCTTCCAGAACCTCCCTTCCTCCTCCTTTTTCCTTCACCACCAGGCTTCAAAGAAGAACCTATGACCAAGGCTTTCCTTTCTATAGCTTGGCCTTTTAGAATCAAGCTTGCTTCCCTCAAGCTCTGCTGTGTGTGCTGTTATGACCTCCCTGTAAGATCTGAAAATGCCTGTCTGTGATCTGATCTTCATCCTTCCTGACCTCTGCGACAGTGTTTCTTCCCATTCAGTACCACCTCCTGCAGAAGTCCCTCTCTTCTCTTCCATGAAAGGGCTTCTCCTGGTCACTGCCATCTAATCATCTGCACCTGCACTCTCCTCCTACCCTTCAGGTCACCTCAAGGTTCTATGACATCTTCTCATTGACCACCTTGAGTCTGTGGGAAGTGACAATGTTTGTGGTGACTTCAAACTTAGTACATCAGATACAACACTCTTCATCTTTCCTGCTCATAACCCCGCTTCTGGAATTCCTCTTTCTGTGATATTCTTACTTGTCAAAATCTTAGGAATTCTGCAGTATCATCTCTGATACCTGTCCTGTTTGTTTCATTTCTGGTTTTTCTTTCTTGTTTCCATAGGACTGTAGTTTACTAAGTGTCTCAAGACCAACAGCTTCACCATTGCCTGGGAACTTGTTAGAAATGCAAATTCTTAAACCTCACCCTAGACCTACTGAGTCAAAAGCTCTGGAAGCACAGTTTTGGAATCTGCTTTCATAAGGCCACTAGGTCAGTTTGACAATTCCTAGTTTGCAAAAGCTGGAACAATTAAAAAAAAAAAAAAAAAGTAAAGTCAGAGAATGCATTCGAACTGTGGAGTGGAGTTGGCAAAGAATGTTGAATATATTGTGGCCTGCCAGAAGACTGAACCAAACCATGTTAGAAAACAGTACAACCAGAATGCTCATTCCAAACAGGAACGGTGAGGCTTTGATGTGCTTACTGTGGCCCAGTGATCAGGAATGCATGCTTGTTAGACAAGGACTTCGTGGGTGGGAAAGAAGAGGGGCAGCAAAAATGAGGGAAACCCTCAGTGTGGTGGGCTGACACAATACGTCCACCAGTGGACTTGAGCTGCTCAATGTTAACAGAGGTGGTGTCGTACTGGACAGTGTTCCGTTCTGTTGTATATAGAGTCACCATAGATTTGAGCCAATGACAGCCTCTAAGAACAACAGTCAACTATGGGAATAACTGAAGTAGACCTCTCCACTGACTGATCCTCCTTCCCAGCAAGCATCACTCTTTTCTCTGTTCCTGTCACCAATTCACCACAATGCAGGCTTTACTTTCTAGGAGAACAGCCCTCCTGGAATCCCACACGTCATAGGCCACTGTGTGACAGGTCTGACTTCACATTGTCTAGGAGGAAGGCCTCACCAGAACTCTTGAGTTTTCAACTCTGGTCTGCTGGCCTGTCTCAGAAGTTGCTTTTTGGTAAATTATAGTCCTTTGTGGAGTCATTGCCTATTTTATGCATGAGACATGTCTGATTTTCTGGGGATAATAAATTATTCTCTTCAGTGAATGCTTTTGAATGCCTTAGCACAAAACATAAATGGAAGTAGCTTTCTTTAGTCGTGGTGGTGTTGTAAAGTGCCATCGAGTCGATTCTGAACCATAGCGACCCTGTGTAGGGTTTCCGAAGAGCAGCTGGTGAGCTTGAACCGCCGACCTTACAGGTGAAACAGCTTTGCAGTCTAGCGTGTTAACCCACAGCACCACACCAGGATTCCCCTTTCTTTGATAGACCTGTTCAATTCACCTTCACTTTGTGGTTGTTGAGTGTCGGTGAGTCGGTTCCGACTCAGAGTGACCCTGTATAGGGTTTCGGAGGAGCTACTTGTGAGCTTGAACCACCAACCTGGCAGTTCAAACCAACCTTGCGGTCCAGAGCATTAACCCACAGAGCCATACCAAGACTAGTCTTTTTAGAGCTGGTTGAGGCCTGATACATACCACAACACAACACAGGTGAAACTTGAAAGTGCTGTTGTTGTTGTTAGGTGCCATTGAGTCGGGTCTGACTCATAGCGATCCTGTGCACAACAGAACGAAACCCTGCCTGGTCCTGGGCCAACCTCACAATTGGTGTGTTTGAGCCCATTATTGCTGCTACAGTGCCAACCGTCTCCTTTGAGGGTCTTCCTTTTTTTTCGATGTCATAGAGGAGTGAGTGTGTCCAGTGCTACATCAGTTTGTTGACATATTTCATTCTGCCTTCCTGTCTTCTCCTGGAGGCTTAGATTTCACCAATTCCTTCAATGCTGATTGAGCTTCTCTTCCTTTAATATTATTGGTTTTTGATCGTATGCTATCTCTTTAAATGATTGCATAGCCACTAATTCTTTTTAGTACAGTAACTCTGTATTCCTTCCATCTTTTGCTGGTGAAAACTTTATGATGAGTGAAATACGTCAGTTCCAAAGGATAAATACTGTATAGTCCCATCTATATGTAATGTAAGCCTAGGCAAGAGTCCTGATGTGGCATTGTAGGATAAGTACTGAGCTGCTAACCGCAAGGTCAACAGTTCAAACTCAACCAGCAGCTCCTCAGAAACCCTATAAAAGATCGCTGTAAGTCAGGACTGACTCAACAGTATATAACAATGACAAATAGATAAACCAGGGATGCTTGGGAAGAAGGGGGTCTCAAGGCTTAGAGGCTACTAAGCTTCTGTTATCAGTTGCCATTGACTCAAATTCAAATCGTGGTGACCCTGTTATAGGTGATGGAAGCATTTGGGAATGGGTAAGCACAATGATTGAGCAGCAAGATGAATATAAGTTCATGTCGTGCACAGTTAACACATGAAAAATGTCGAAATGGCAAATGTGTTACATTATATACTTACTACAATGAAAAGCTAGTAAGAGAAAACCAAGAAGTGCTGTTTCTTGGTCGATTAGGATGATGAGGATCAATAATTGACCACTGGACCTGGTTCCTCACAGCCTTGTCAGAAACTGTTTTCATGGGAGCAGTTTCCAGACAAAGAAATGAGAAGAGTGAGGCTAGAAAGTGCAGCAGCCTTTTGGGGTGCAGGGTGTGGAAGTTGCTACACAGGAGCTGGATGGGTCTGGTTTTAAAATCGTCAGGTTTTGACCCTGAGCCATCACTAGTGTTTTTGCCCTTACTATCGATTTGTTGTGATGTTGACCTTAGTTTGAACCTCAAGGTCGACAGTTGTCATCCACCAGCTTCAGCCGCTCCTTGGAAACCATCTGCAGGGTTGCTATGAGTCAGAACGGACTTGATGGCACTTAACAACAACAACATCTGTTTGTTGTGGTAAACATTCATGTAGCACAACATTTGTCCTCCCACCGCTCTTCACATGGGGTAACTTGTGCATGGCATTTCATTGGATGGGCATGTCTGCCTGTTGTTGGCATCGTGGTTCATGGGACACTGATTTTCTTGGCACTGCCCTTCCTCAGCTCTGTTTGGACCCTCTCGGAGTCTCGCCAGCTTGGCTCTGTCACTCATAAGCAAGCGTCTCCCACTCCCAGCTGTGAACTCCCATCAGCCCATCATGTACTCATGCATAATCCTCGCCCACACCCACACCTGCTGTTTTGTTCTCATTGATTGCAGCTGGGGAGGGTAGCAGCTTCCAGTTTCTGGTGGAGTGGGGACTGGTGGGGTGGGGTGGACTTTGCTTCCTTTCCTCTGTCACTGCCCCATCTTCAGAGACTGAATGAATGACTCTAATCTGGAATAGAAAATTTTAAGAAGTTTTTCTTTCAAGGTGCCGTGGTTGCTCCACTCTGTAGTTTTCTATAGTGAAAACCCGTGCTCTGGGCAGAGTGAGCTTAGGGAATTGCCTGAGATGCTTAACCATTAAGTAGCTCATTGTTGCTCAAACACTAGAATCAGAAAAGTGTTTGAAGACTGACTGCTGTAGGTGATCTAATCCAGTTTCTCCTTCTTGCCTCGAAGGAAACAGAGCGTGGCCCCTGGAACAAGCAGCTGTGAGAATGGCACAGGACCAGACTGGGTTTCCTTCTGTTGAACTGAGGGTTGCTATGGGTCGGAACTGACCCAATGGCACCTACAAACAACAATAACATGGAGACAGTAATGCTTTTGCACAGCTTCTCAGTAAATGCTTATGGGGAAGAGGGAATAAAGATATGAACAGTTAAGTTATGAGCAAATACACATAATGAAGACATTTTGGCCAGTGAAATGGTAGCAAGCCCAGGGCCTTGCCTTGAGTGTGGGATATCAACTTTTTGGACCCAGTGTTTTCCCATTTGTAAAATGAGGATAATCTCTACCCCGTGGGGTTACTGTAAGGATTAGAACGCATGGTGCTGTGGATTGAATTTTGTTCCCTTCAACAACTGTGTTATAAATTCTACTATCCCTGTGGTTATAATCCCATTTGGATATAGGGTTTCTTTGTTCTGTGAATGAGGCAGTATTAGTCTAAGGTATATCTTACCATCAGTTTCTTTGGAGATATCAAAGAAGAGATTATGCAAATAGCAAGACAACTGAGATGTGTCAGGAGAGATACTGGGCCACACGTCACTCCTGCAAGGAGCTTCCTTCCCCTAGAGCCGACAGACAGACAGAGCCTTCCTCTAGAGTGGACGTCCTATATCCAGACTTCTAGCCTGATAAAACAGTGAGGGAAATAATTTCTGTTTGTTAAGGCCATCCACTTATGGTTTTCTGTTACAGCCGCACCAGGAAACTAAGGCAGATGGCGATGTAAGCAAAGACCTCCAGTGTGCAAAAGCCTGCCATGAAGTGCATGCTCACTCAACAAATTGTTAGCTAGAATGCACTTAGTGCCCATGAGGGATGCATCCTCATTGAGGGGTGCCGTGCTCTGGGGTAACCAGAAAGCCCCATACTGAGGCTATCACCTCAGGGTGAAGTACAGATGACTCAGAACACGGTGGCTTGACCCCTTAGAGGAGCAGAAAGACCTCTGTGCACTAATTGGCTTGGCTCGAAAATTCCTCAGCAACTAATAGGGAGACACAATGGGCAGTCAGGCTGTGGGGAGCTGAGTCATGGGCCCCTCCTCAGACAAGGAGGGCAGTGAGAAAGCGCATTGTGTTACCTGCCTTATCCAGTGGCTGGAACTGCGGCACTGCAAAGATGGCTGGACCTCCACGTTCCACGGGTGGGCTACCATACTTCTTGTTCCTTAATGAAATGTAACACGAACATTTACTTCGATGACTATCTACTAAACTATCAAGATAGTTTCAGTTCTCTTGTGGTGCTGTAACAGAAATACCACAAGTGAATGGCTTAAATTAGCAAAACCCCAGTTTAAAGCACTGGTTTTGAAAATTAAGGATGGAGAGATAAACTAGTGTTTACTGAGGCCTGTCTGCTTTCAGCATCTGTAGACCCAGCACTCCTTGGTGGTCAGCGTGTGTCTTTTTTTTTCTATGCACACAAAAACACTCAGGAATACATAATCATTTAAACAATCAAAGGGCACATTCTATAAGCCTGCCTCCTGGCCACCAGCACACAGCCTTTCTCTTTCCTTGAATCAGAGTCCTCAACTGCTCCCTCTCTTCATGTCCTCATCTCTGCCTCCATCTCTGGTGTTGCTGCTTCTCTGGGTGGGATCCCACATTCTGCTCACACTGTTCTCTCTTGATGGTCCTAGGGTCCTCTGATCCTGGAATATTGGATTAACTACTCCTTCCTTTATGTTACAAAACTTCTCCCTTTACAGTTGTGGCAGTCACAATTAGTCATGATAACAATTACTCACTATTGAATCATAAGAATCGTATCCCCATATCCCTTCACCAGACTCATCTAGACAAGATGAAAGCTGCTCAGTGGGGATTCTGCCTTTCCCTGACACACTCTGAAGCTAAACTCCCAGTTGAAAACTTGTAAGCCAGTCTGTCACTTCATGCCTTTATTTCCCCCTCATTTTAGGTAGCCAATGTCAAGTTACCCATCCCTATCAACCCTGTATACAGAGGGATAGGACTGATACTTGATGTGAAGACTCCTTCCCTCTCAGTTGGTATTTTGAGCTACTACATCTCTAAGTGTAGGTCCAGTTCTCTCCATGTGTCTTGACCAATCATTCTCTGGATCTAGGTATGTTACAGAACACACAGGTCCAAAGGATGCACCCCACTGCTGGCTCCTCCCTCTTGGTGGCAGTAGGTCCCTATCTTCCCTGATCTTTCTCTCTCTCTTTAGATCTCTTGTAAGTAAGAGGTGCCGCAGACCACAGCCCCCGGAAACTGGAGACTCTTGTCTCTCACCCTTACTTCTCTTGCTGATCGATCACAGCCTGAGGGATCATCTGCCAAACCTCTGAGAATGGGGCAATGGTTCAACCCATTAAAGAGATCAAATTATTTTTGGCTTTGAATTTTTTGTTGGAGCCATGTGTTTTCAGTAATGAAGCCCCACTGAATGAAATGGAAAAACAAAACAAAACAAAAACCTCCTTATTTTCTCAGGTAATAAAAATATGGATATAATTCATAGATCATATGTGAGGTGCTTCAAAACATTCATGGCGAGATTCCATCATCTTTTATTCCATGAATTTTGGAAGCCCCTTCATAGATCTCTGGGGTTGGTGGGACAAAGCCCACTTCCTCAGATTCATGCAGTTATACAGGCCTCCACAAGATGGCGACATTCACCAAAAGTGGGATAGTGGATTCCCACTAAGTCCCAGAGGTAGAAAATGTAGGTTCCATGAGTCCTGAAAGGTTTCACCTTTTCCTCCATGCCCAACACTATACTAGGCTCTGGGAAGAGAGGTGGGAAAAGCATGGTCGTTTTGAACACTGGACTGCTTATAATCTCCTAGAAATACAGGCAAAGAAGACTGCAGGTCAGTGTGAGAAATGTAAAGTACTAATGTGCTGTGAATGTATTTACATCACACATACACACAGGAAGGTAAAGTACGTGATTTTTCCCATTAGAAAACATCTTAAATTATAACTCATCAACATGCAACTGTTTTTGTTTTTTTTAATAGTGAATTATGTTGATTAGTTTTTTGTTTTGTTTTGCTTTGCTTTTAAGCTTTTATTGCGGATTGAGTGAAAGTTTACAGGGCAGATCATCAATTTTACATTCAACAAATCATACACCTTATTTCATTACAATGATTATAATCCCTTCCATGTACCATCAGTTAACACAGTTAACAGTATTTCTCTATATTCACTTTAGCTCTTTTTTTTTTTTTCTAACACTCAGGCATATACAATAATTTACACCACCAAAGAGCACATTCTGCAAGTCTGCCTCCTGGCTGCCAGCTCTTAGTCCCTCTCTTTCCATGAATCTAGAGTCCTCAGCTGCTCCCTCTCTCCATGTCCCCATCTCTGCCTCCATCTCTGATGTCACTGCTTCTCTGGATAAGGTCTCTCATTCCACTTGTGCTCTTCTCCCTTGATGGCCCTAGGGTCCTCTGTTTCTGGACTATAAGATTAACTACTCCCCATTTTTCTTACAAAACTTCTACCTTTACAGTTGTGACGGTTGCAATTAGTCATGATAACAATTACTCACTATTGACTCATAAGAATCTTATCCCCCATCTCCTTTCACCAGACCCATCTAGACAAGATGAAAACTAGTCAGTGGGGACTCTCCCCACCCCCCCACACACACTATTAAACTCCCCTTTGAAACTTTATAAGCCAGTCACTTCGTGCTTTTATTGCCCCCTCATTTTAGCTATCCAATGTCTAAGTTGCCCATCCCTATCTACCCCATGTACAGAGGGGATAGCATTGATACTTGATGTGAACACTCCTTCCCTATCTGTTGATACTTAGAGTTACTACCTCCATGAATATAGGTCAAGTCAAGTTCTGATCATCAAGCCATCGAGGCTAGGTCAGATGGGTACTATCAGCAACTTTGGGTGTTCATGTGTGTCTCCCCTCACTTCGTATCAGCTGGATGCTTCACTCTTAGCTCTAGCCCTCTGTGACTATGTCCATGTCCATGGGCTCAGGTGTCCCCAGGTCTCACCACACTTTGGGCCAGCCAGCCCTTCTTCTCTCTCTCATCTCCAGGTCAATGGGAGTCTGTGGAATGTGATTGAACTCAGCCCATTTCTTCATTGCTGCCTTTCCTCCTCTTCCACTCACCAGTAGACCAATGTGGTTGTCAGCAAGCTTACATGCCTGTTTGTGTATTTCTTTTGCGTTTCAGCCTTAGAGGGGGGTTTGTCCAAAGTTTTTAAATATACCTTTATATTAGTTAGGGTGGATTACATTTAATATACCTTTATAATAGTTAGGGTGGATTACATTTAGTATACCTTTATATTAGTTAGGGTGGATTACATTTAATATACCTTTACATTAGTTAGGGTAGATTACATTTTGCTGTTAATGAACCACCTGAGAATACCTGTGATTTCAGTAAAGATTTCTTGCTCTTAAATGTATCCATCTCTGTATGTTTGTGTGTTGGCATGTGTAGTTTTTCTCTAAGTCACTCATACTCAGAGACTCTATTGGACAGACTCCCCACCATCTGGAAGGCCACAGTAGATCTTAAAGGCTTCTGCTCACATTTCATTGGCCAAAGTCAGTCACATGGCCATTGTTACCTTCTGGGCCTTGGTAAAACAAGCCTTCCATGTGCCAGGAGGAGAGGCAAGGAAGAGTCCTAATAACCATAAGACTTCCATATTTGACACCCTAAGGTATTGGAGTTCATCAAACAACACATTTGAAAAGGGAGCTTGAGAATCCAGACCAAAACATGAACAAGAAGTGCCTGACTGACTGGACGCTAGGAGAAACACAGAAAAGCCAAATCTACCAAGTATTAGAGCCCAGACTGTGTCTAATGCAACGTTGGCTTGGCTCCCAATGCCTGGACACCTTTGTAGATCCCAAGGGCACACAAATGCTCTTACAGTTTAGTGCAATTTGGTGCTACCCAGTCCCTATGCCAGGCACAATGCCAAGGTTGGGGATACACAATTAACTGGGATCATTAAGAAAAATTTAGAATATTATATTGACTGCTGGATCTGAGAAATGTCTTTTCAGTTAAAACTGAACATTTTTGCAATAAAAGCAGTAAGTAAGCCTCTTTTTACTCGAATAGTCACCTAAATGAAACCTGAGTCATTAAGCCATTGTCATTTATACATTTTCTATTTTCTTCATGTGTAGTTTGTAAGTACTTGGTCATTTGAGGGGTATGCCCTTCAGTCTGATTCCTCAGTTCTTTTTTTTCTTTCTTTTTTGTTCACTATATTCATAATTTTGGAGAATTTCTAGGAATGTATTGCAAATTGAGCTCCTTGGATAAAAGTGTATACTTTTAAGCACACACATACACATTTTCTCTCTCTCTCTCTTATGTGAGAATACAGATTGTACATGGGAACAACCCTGGTGACCCAATGGTTAAGCGCTCATCTACTAACCAACAGGTTGGCTATTTGAACCCACTTAGATGGACTCCTGGTGGGGCGATGTGTATTAATGCTCCAGACTGCAAAGCTGTTTGAACTGCAAGGTCGGCGGTTCAAGCTCACCAGCTACTTATTAGAAACCTATACAGGGTCCCTATGGGTCGGAATTGACTCAACAGCACTTAACAACAACAAGGAGTTTTGGTGTGGCCCTGTGGATTAATGCGCTGGACTGCAAAGTTAGTTTGTTCTGCAAGGTCGGCAGTTCAAGCTCACCAGCCACTCCTCGGAAACCCTCTACAGGGTCGCTATGGGTCGGAACTGATTCGACGGCACTTAACCATAACACAACAACAACAGTGGTTTCATGGGAGGAAGTTATGATGATCTGTCCCTGTAGCCTATAGCCTGAAAAATCCCATGGGGCAATTCTCTATCACATGGGGGCGCTATGCATTGAAATCGCTCAACAGCACTCAACAATAACAACTTTACTTGTTGTTGTTGTTGTTGTTATGTGCCGTGGAGTCGGAACCGACTCATAGCGACCCTGTACAGGGTTTCCGAGGGTGTAAATCTTTACGGGAGTAGAAAGCCTCATCTTTCTCCCGCGGAGCAGCTGGTAGTTTCGAACTGCTGACCTTGCGGTTTACAGCCCGATTCGTAACCACTACGCTACCAGAGTCTCCTAACAACTTTACTGCGGGGCTTCAAAAATGTTTGTGGAAGAATCCCATTATCTTTGAATTCCAATTTCTCACTACCTTTTTGAGTCTCCATGGAACCTATCTCATGAGGATGTTTAAGGATTCAGTGAAACCATGTACATAAAGTACTTTTCTTGATGTTTGACAAGTAAATTCTGACTGTTGACCCTTCTTATTAACTAATAATTACTGTTGTTGAATATGAATACATTCTCACTAACTATGATGGGGAATTTTAGTGCATGATAACTTCTAGTCTCATTTAGAATCCTGGTGTGGTGGTGCTGGTTAATGCGCTGGACCACAAATTTGGCAGTTCAAGCTCACCAGTTGCTTCTCAGAAATCCTATGCAGGGTTGCTATGGGTCAGAACCAACTCAACAACATTTTACAACAACAATAACAACAACAGAAGTTTCATTTGAAAGACATGGGGAAAGTAAGTAGAGGAAGAAAAAAATTCATTGAATGCCTATCGTATTTCCAGGCCCTAAGCCAGGCACTAGATGAGGTGTTTTGTAAATTTTTACTGTGTAATCAGCACCAGCATCCCATTAGGCGGGAAGAACACTGCATTAGTTAGGGCAGGCCAACCCGAGAGCACATAATGACTCCAGGAGATGTTTATTTCTCACTCCTGGTGTGGCACTGTGGGTTAAGGCGCTGGACTGCAAATTTGGTTTGATCCGCAAGGTTGGCGGTTTAAGGTCACCAGCTGCTCCTTGGAAACTCTATACAGGGTCGCTATGGGTAGGAACCGATTCGACGACACTTAACAACAACATAGGATAAGTATGTATGTTGGGGAGAATGGAAGAGTGGCCCAGGCTGAAGGAAGCCTGTCATTATCCATTCACAGGTAGTTTCTGAACTCTGGACAGTGACCCCCGGCTCACAGAGGGGAGGAGTGTGAAGACAGAGCATTGGACCACATCATTGCTGCTCATACCCCCATGGTTAGAACTCAGTCACACGGTCTCACTCCACTGCAGGAAGGCTGGGAATGTCATTCCACCAGCTGCCCAGGGTTTGGTGAACAGCTGACCATTCTTCCACAAGTCGTCCTGATGTTTAGAGGAAGAAACTGAGTTTCTGATTAGCTGTTAAACTTCTTTAAGATCCTCTGGCTATCATGTCCTCCTGTGGCACTGCAGGATAAGCACTGGACCGCAAGGTCGATTTGAACCACGAGGTTGGTGGTTCAAACTCACCTTGCGCTTCAGACAAAAGTCATCAAAACGTCTGTCTGTACCTCGTTTTCTGTCTCTGTCATGCACACTGTAGAGTGTAAGCCCGATGAAGAGCTTCGTAGTCAGACTCCACTGAAGGAGGTAGGACATGATGTGATGTGGGGACCATCGGCTATTGCGATCAATACTTTCGGATTACAAAGACCACAGGAGTCCGGGTGAGCTCTGAAGTTGTTTGACATCTGGTATCAGGCAGCTGGTGAAATCAATCAGTCCAATGCTTTTCAAGCGGGTGGTCTCGGTAGTTATTTTTGAGCATAGAAATCAATCAGTGTGTCAACAAGTATGTATTGAGCACAGACCATGTGCCTAAATATTTTCGGCAGCAGTTCCTAGGATGGCCGTTGGAAATGAAATAGGAATGACATATTCTCCCAAGCCTTTGCCAGCATTTAGTTGTAGTGGAGATACACCCACAGATGATATATTAGGACCACCTGGGTGGGGCCAGGAGGGGTCACAGTGTACAAAGCCCGGAAAGACCTAGATCCAAGTTCTGAGTCTTTGACAAGTCACCTCATGGTTGTCGCATTGTTTAAAAACAAAGAAGCTTGGGTGGGCCTTCTTTGTTTCCTCTGTTCAGTTTTTGTTTGCTGTGTTCCCTGTGCTTGGGTCCACATGCACAGAAGAGTTGCACACAGAGCTGCTGCCTTCAGGAGGTATAAGGAGCAAATCCACACGTGCAGGGAAAACAGAAAAGAACAGGGTTTTCCAGGGTGTCAGCAAGCATCTGTTGGCGACCTTCCTGGTACAAGTCACTTCCCTCAGGGTTGCAGAGATAAGCAAGTGATGCCCAGAGCCTACTCTCGAGTTGGGAGCAGCGGTGCCTAAGTGAGGGACACCCAGCTTCAGTCACCCTTGTACCCCATACACAACCATGACCCTTTAAGCAGAGCTTGAAGACTAACACAGATTAGGACGAGGGGCCTGGTGATGAGTTTCTGAAAATCAGCCCATGAGAACATTATGACCTTGAGTGGTACCATGTGCGATGGCAGAGCACCAACAGCGTTGTGTTCCATGGGCGTGTGGGGTCTCTGTGAGGCGAGTTGACAATAGCTCTCAATTTAGATACAATCCACTTCAGCCCTATTCAGCTCACTTCCCTTTCCTTGATTGAGTCAACAGACATTTGTTGAGCAGACTCCTGGTGTAGCACTCTAGGATAAGCACTGGACTGCAAACCAAAAGATTGGTGGTTCAAAGTTTCTAGCTGCTCCTAGAAAACGCTAAACCAGAGTTGCTATGAGTTGGAATTGACTTGATAGCCCTAAATAACAACATTGGGGTCTGGTGAGATGACCACAAATGAGTTTGAGAGGCTCCTTGTCCCCCATGAGTAGTCATTGTCTTTGGAGTGACAGACCATTGCAAGTAATCAAATATAGCTAGCTCACATAATGATGTGTGCAGAGGCACTTGGGTACACAGGTCAGTGTAGTACTCCTGATGAGCAAGGAGTCATCGCCAGGAGTCTCTGGGAGATGAGCATCTCGTTCCGAGGTCGGAGGTATGACCAGCCTGTGGAGAGCTGGGAACTGAAAGGAAATCATGGTGGATGAACATCTCACAACATGGTGAGATGATTTAGGTAGAGGTCTTGGCGTGCTGAGACAGAAATGTCGGACATGGTGGTTGATAAAGTAGACAGTCAGCGGAAATGAGGGAGGCGCCCTGAGGTGCATTGACAGAGCAGCAACAGGAGCGGATTAAAATCATGAGGATGGTGCAGGGTGGAGCATCCTTTCGTTGTTACTCATAAAGTTGGAGCCAACTCAGCAGCAACTAGCTGTTATCCCCATTTTTATAGGTGAGAAATCTTAAGGCACGGAACTTGCTCAAGGTCAAATGAGTTGAGGAGCTGGGGTCCAAACCTAAGGTGTCTGCCTAGAGGTTCTTCTTCCACCGTGTCAAGCTGCCTTCCCCACCGTGCTGCCTCTCCTGCCTTCTTCCCGCCCTTCTTGAGCATCGCCATCTGTCAAACGTGGATAATGATTTTGTCCTACCTTGCTGTGGACCCCTCAATAATATTGACCTAGCAGGGAAGTTTGTAAGGCATAACTAATAAAAATGACAGTGAATCATTTTGCCAATAGAAGGTGTGCTGGTGAATGCTAATACAGATAAAGGTCTGTCTGGGAGGAGAGGGCGGATTTATGAGGCAGCTGTGTAGCCGCTGCCATTCTTCCTGCCCTAACTCAACTTCAAAGCTGCACCGGGCTCCAGCAGCTCATGGGCTGGATTGCCATCTGGTTACCTTGCTGCAGTCTCCTGGTGTGGATCTGGGGACTCTGTAACATCTCAAAAGCTCTTTTGCGCGGTGAATTGGGCTTGGCAGTCACCAGAACAATAGCCACCATGTGGTGACACGATGCTGGGTACCTGCCACCAATGAATACCATGTTCTCTGCCCTGAGGGTCTGGGGTTTGGGAGGGAGACTAGTGCAGTGATTAAGTGTTGAGTGTTGGGGTACACCCCCAGACACAGAGGGCTATGGGATCATCTGAGGTTGAAGGAGAGGACAGAGCCAGGTAGGGAGATGCGAGTTTCAGAAACGTTTGCACTGTGGCTGGAGATGATGCCATGTGTTTCTGGTGGATGGACCTAGGGAAAGGTATTTATCACAGGCAATCTTATTACACTGATTCTGTGTTTGTGGCTTGACTTATCTTGCTAAACTTTGTGTGTGATTCCGGAGCCCATACTTGCAACACTGTGTGGTCAGTCCTAGATTTGCATGTGCACTGAGTGGACACTGGTCCTCAGCTGAGGCTGTGTGTATGTGTTAATCCAAGGTTTGAAGAGACTTTCTGTGAAGAACAAGAAACAAATATTTTTTTCTATATGGTTGTATGCTGGGGATGGTGGTAATATCTTTTATTGTTTATTAACATATGGAAAATGCATAGAGCAGTATCTAATAGGTGATTGTTGTTGTTAAATGCTCTCGAGTCGGTTCTGACCCATAGCAACCTTGTATAGGGTTTCCAAGGAGCGGCTGGTGAGCTCGAACCACTGACCTTGTGGTTCAAACCAACTTTGCAGTCCAGCGCATTAACCCACAGCACTGTACCAGGAGCAAGTACTTTAAATGTGTGTGTACATGCACATAGATGCTAAACACAGGTATCAGCACCTGTAGAGACCTGGAGGTGAGTGTGTGCTTGTATGCGTGTGTGTGTGTGTGTGTGTGTGTGTAAGAATAGGAAGTCATTGAGTCGATTCTGATTCATAGTGACCCTGCAGGTTCCCAAGGAGTAGATGATGGGTTTGAACCGTCGATGTTAGCAGTGCAGTGCTTATCCTGCAGAGCCACTAGGGCTCCTTATTGAGGACTGAAGGCAACAGGAGACTCCTAGGGAACACTCACTGCACCTTGGAGAGCGCATTGTTGACTTCTTGTTTCATTTTCTCATGGGCCTAGAGGGGGCGCTGGTGGACTTTGACCCGTGTGTGTCTCCCTTTATCCCTTGCTCTTTGTGCAAACAGGGCAGACATCGGAATCACAGGCCAAGCTATTTGTGTGCTTCTATAATGAGAACATTGAATGCAAAAGTGGAGAAGTTTGGAGATAATTGGGCCCAGGAGGGTTGCCTGTTTTTTGGAGGTGATGAGCAGTTGATAGTCTAATAAAAAATGCTTATGATGATCTACAAATGATTCGACTCCCTGTGGTTCTATTCACACCGTGAGTACACCCCAGTTCTCTGAAGATGTCTGAGGCTGGGTGCTTGGACACCTCCTGGGCTTCTGTGTGGATGAGAGGACTCACAGTGAGGAGTTCAGGCCCAGCTCAGAGTTAGTTTGGTTTTCTGAGCTCTGGTAGCATAGTGGTTACGAATCGGGCTGCGAACTGCAAGGTCAGCAGTTCAAAACTACCAGCTGTTCCATGGGAGAAAGATGAGACTTTCTGCTCCTGTAAAGATTTACAGCCTTGGAAACCCTGTACAGGGTCGCTAAGTGTGGGAATCAACTCCACGGCACATAATAACAACAACAAGTAATCGTAGTCCTGTAAGTTGTTGTTTTTTTAAGGATCCTTGGTGTCACAGGGTTAAGTGCTTGGTGCTTTCAATTCACCTCTGGGAGAAAAGACCTAACAATGTGCCCCCACAAATATTGTGAAGTGCCATCACATCAGTCCTGTATAGGGTTTCCGAGGAGTGGCTGGTGGGTTTGAACCGCAGGTTTGCGGTTACAGTGTTTATTCTACAGCACCACACCAGGACGCCCTCATAAAGATTACAGCCTAGGATACCCTACGGAGTCACTATGAGTCTGAATTGACTTTAAGGGGACCCAACAACAGCACTTTATTACCATTGATGTTAAGTGCCCTCGAATCAATTCACTCATCACAACCCAGGAGCAGCTGGTGGGTGTGAACCGCTGACCGTGTGGTTTGTAGTTCAGGTGATGGTGATGTACAAAGAGGCTTCAAAGGTTTGTGGAAAAAAATAGAATTAAAAGGGAGTTTCTCCAAAGCCCTTTGTTACATAAAAGAAGACACCGAACATGTACATTTCATTGGCACTGATTGCATTCTTCCAGTTGTACAGCCATTTTTGTTCACTTTTCCGAAATTATCCCAGCACCGTTAACATATCTTTAATGCACTCTGAGCAAAAACCCCTTCTCCCCTCTCTCCCCAACCCTTGGTAACCACGAATTATTTTTGTTTCTCTGTATGTGCTAGTTTCGTATAAGCCATATCATGTAGTATGTGTCCTTTTGTGACTAACTTATTTCACTCAACAGAATGTTTCCAAGATCTATCCAAGTTGTGGCATGCTGATCAGTACTTTATTTCTCGTTTTTGTTGTTGTTAAGTGCTGGCGAGTTGGTTCCGACCCATAGTGACCCTATATAGGGTTTCCGAGGAGCAGCTGGTGAGCTTGAACTGCTGACCTTGCAGTTCAAACGGCTTTGCAGTCTGGTGCCTTAACCCACAGCGCCACACCAGGGCTCCTTATTTCTCGTTGGGGCTGAGTTCATTTTATGTATCACCCCACTTTGCTTATCCACTCACCAGTTGATGGGCATTTCGGCTGGCTCCACCCTTTGGTTGCTGTGACTAGTACTATGATCATCGTTGGTGTATACATTGGTGTCTGTTTTTAAAGTTCACTTTTCATTGCCAACCAATCTCTACGCAAGCTTCAGGCCGGTGTGTGGAGGTGCATGCCTATGTCTGGGCCAGCGGACAGACTGCTGTCTGCATTGCACACGGTGAATTTCCCACAGATGGGTCTTGGATGAAGAGTCCTGCTGGAATGTGGACTTCACTGTCCCTCACAGACTTGTGCTACAATAGATGACGGCAACATAGTACCTTTTCTCCCAGAGCAGTCTCTCAACACGAGGAAATGAACATAATTGAAAACCAGGCACTATTCACAGAGCAATTATTGTGCCCGTTAATGAGGTTTCCATGCAGCCTTCCAGGGCATTAATGAAGAACAGGGATGTGGGCATTCATGGTGAACAGCTGGACCGCTTGATAAGGAGGCCGGCTGGAGGCCTTTGGCTTACACGAGGTGGTGAGGACCGAGGGAACTCCACTCAGTCTCCTTCATCTTCACTTCTTCTTGGGTCTCATTATTGCCCTTCCTGGGAGGAGCTCCACCTGGTGGGTCCACGGCTGTTGGGCTGGGCCTCTCACACAAAGCATGAGGATACCAGTTGGACTCAGCTCTGGGCTTGAATCCTCTCCTTTCCATGAGCATTCTCGTTAGGAATTAGAGTGACTTTTTGGGAGGAGGGAGCGGGCAGGAAGCGTAGCTTGGAAGGAAGTCCCTAAGTGGCACAAATGATTATGTGCTCAGCTGTTAACCCAAAGATGAAAGGTGTTAGTCCACTCAGGTGCCTCAGAG
The DNA here is from genome assembly GCF_000296735.1 of Chrysochloris asiatica. Lineage (NCBI taxonomy): Eukaryota > Metazoa > Chordata > Mammalia > Afrosoricida > Chrysochloridae > Chrysochloris > Chrysochloris asiatica. Next base: position 9,612,119 of record NW_006408594.1, read on the forward strand.
GAAAGGCCTGGCCACCTTCTTCCCCAAATCCGGCATTGAAGACCCAGGAGAGCACATTTGTATGGGGCAAATAGGGTTACCGTGAGTCAGCCTCCACTCAGTGATATAATACTCCTCACCCCTTTCTGGTTTGAGTATCTTGAGAAAGCAACATAATGAATTTGAGTTCAGAATTCTTGAGTGTGAATTACGGCACTGTCATCAACTGTCTTGGGCATGCCTTAGCTGAAGTTTCTTCATCTGCCGAGAGGGGATGAACCTTAGAGAGGATCCAATGGAATCATTGACATGAAATCACTGTATTGATTTATGAAGGTCTAAACCAAACAGTATAGTTAAGGAGCCTCTGGTAGTATAATGGTTACGAATTGAGCTGCTAACCTCAAGGTCAGCAGTTCGAAACTGCCAGTGGTTCCACAGGAGAAAGATGAAGCTTTCTGCTCCCGTACAGATTTACATCCTCGGAAACCATTCTTAGGGTCACTGTGAGTCACAACTGACTCCATGGCACACCACCACCACCGCCACCAAACAGCATAGTTAGTCTTGTTGAGCGCTTGTGGAAGAACCTCCTGTGTGACTCAACACCCAGTACCCTGGCTCTCAGGACAGGTTGAGGAGAAGAACTCGGGTGAGAGAGGCACTTGGCGGAGGTAGACAGACCGTCAGGCCAGGCTTTCCCAGAGTCTGGAATGTGCCATGACAGGAAGAGTGAAGGCACACAGACATGAGTTGCTATCGGGCCCCAACATACCTGCTTTCCTCCCCCTTGCCACAGGAGTAAGCACCATGACGTTGTTGTTGTTGTTAGGTGCCATCGAGTTGGTACCAATCCATAGCGACCTTCTGCGCAGCAGAATGAAACACTGCCTGATCCTGGGGCAACCTCATTACTGTTGCCACGCTTGAATCCATCAATGCTGCTATTTGGCCAATCCATCTCATTGGGGGTCTTCCTCTTTTCCTCTGACCCTCCACCTTACCAAACAGGATATCCTTCTCCAGTGACTCCTCCCTCCTGACAATATATCTGAAGTATGAGAGATGAAGTTTGGCCATCCTAGCCTTCAAGGAGCACTCTGGCTGCACTTCTTCCAAAACGGAGCTATTGGTTCTTTTAGCAGCCCATCATGGCACTTTCAGTATTCTCCTCCAACACCATAACTCAAAAGCATGAATTCTTCTACAGTCTTCCTTGTTCACTGTCCAGCTTTCACATGCATATGAGGTTATTGAAAATACCTGGCTTGGGTCAGGCGCACCGTAGTTCTCAAACTGACATCTTTGCTCTTCAACACTTTAGAAAGTTCTTGTGCAGCAGATTTGCCCAATGCAATATGTTGTTTGATTTCTTGACTGCTGCTTCTGTGAGTGTTGATAGTTGATCCAAGAAGAATGAAGTCCTTGACAACTTCAATCTTTAATCCATTGATACACCACACATCTGTCAGTTTGTTGTACTGTGGTAGCTTGTGAGTTGCTGTGATTCTGAGGGCTATGCCACAGGTATTTTAAATACCAGCAGGGTCACACGTGGTGGACAGGTTTCAGATGACATTCCAGACAAAGACAGACTAGGAAGATAGAGTGACGAACTACTTCTGAACATTTAGTCACTGAAAACCTTATGAATAGCAGAGAAACTATGACATTAGCGAGGCTCTTTTTTATACTCTTCCTCCCCATACCCCCAAATCGCAAGGATAATACTTATCTTTCAAGCAGGTTACAAAAGTGTAGAGTATATCTGGCGAAGTTTAAACACTCACTAAATAGTTGTTCCCCTTCCTGTATATTCTGTCAAAGATGTTCTAATGGCACAGTGGTTTAGCACTTGGCTGCTAACAGAAAGACTGGTGTTTGAACCCACCCAGCAGCTCCATGAGAGAAAAGCCCCAAAGATCTGCTTCCATAAAGGTTAACCCACAGCCATCGAAGCAGTGTGGCGCTGTGGGTTAATGCACTGCACTGCAAAGCCATTTGAACTGCAAGGTTGCTGTTTGGTGGTGGTGGTGGTGTGCCACGGAGTCAGTTCCGACTCACAGCGACCCTAAGAATGGTTTCCGAGGATGTAAATCTTTGCAAGTTTGCTTGGTTCAAGCTCACCAGATGCTCCTTGGAAACCCGATATAGAGTTGCTATGGGTCAGAATCAACTTGACGGCACTTAGCAACAACAACAACAATTGAATCAATTACAACTCATGGCAAGCTTGAGTAGGGTTTCCAAGGCTGTAATTCTTTACAGTAGTAGAAAGCCTTTCTCTTTTCTCAAGGAGCAACTGGTGGGCTTGAACTTCTGACCTTGCTTTTAGCAGTCCAGTGCTTATCCCACAGCGTCATAAGGGCTCCTTCCCATTAAGATCATAGCCACAAAAACTCTATGGGGCAGTTCAACTCTGCACACATGGGGGTGCCATGAGTCAGATTTGACTCCCCAGCAATGAACAACCACGATGGGAGAAAACCATAAAGCAGAACCAGACATCTTCAGTTGACATATTGTGTTTGCCTCTTTATTACTCTTTCTGCTTGATGAGGCTTTGAGGCCCTTGGAGGATGAGCATGTCCGTTTCCAGCACTAGACTTGGCAATGGCTGTGGGATACAGAGCTTTGTCTCCCATAGTATGCTGGTGGTCTGGACAGCTGTTGAGTCCTATGCTGATGGAACGAAATACTTCACACAAAAGGACAGTCATGGTCCAGAAACCCAAGGGGACTACTGCAGAGGGTCTGATAGATGGGCTGAATGGCCCAGGAATGCCGGCGCCATCTGTGCCTCCATCCCAGCAGGCCAGCGAGGATTGTGTGATGGAGGGAGGTCTTCCCAATGACAAGGTACCCTGGTGGGGGAACACACACTGGGAGGCTCTGGTTGGAATCCCAGTTTTCCTTGGAGATTTGAATAGAGAGGATCCTCATGGTATGAAAGAGTGAGCTTTTGTTATGTACACACCTGGGGGAATGATGACTAGGAGAAGGTATCATACACAATGAAAATCAGTGGCTGTCACCGATGAAGGGCAGGTGAGGTGCTTTGTTGGAACCATGGCAAGTAGAGGCGCAGACACATTTCTCAATAAGTCTCAGAACAGGTTGGAGTGTAGACTTTTCCTCCTGGGATGTCACATATTAAGTACTTTTGAGTTGGAAGATAAATCGGAAGATTTCCATGTTAAGGAGCCCCATTGACACAGTGGTTAAGTTCTGAGCTGCTAACTGGAAGATCAGCAGTTCAGACATCCCAATGGTTGCATGGGAGAAAAGACCTGGTGATTTGTTCCCATAAAGAGTACAGCCCCAGTGGAGAATAAGGAATAGCCAGAAACATCACCATAGAAAGCTTGTAAGTCC
>NW_006408594.1:9616850-9629105 GCF_000296735.1 Chrysochloris asiatica
AAAAAAAAAAAAAAAAAAAAGAGTACCATCCCGGCAACCCTGTGGCAACCCCGTGAGGCTGTTCTACTCTCTCCTATAGGGTCATTAGGAGTCAAAATTGCATTGATTGCACACAACAAAAATATTTACATGTTGTAATGGTTTTCTGCATGTTCAAACTCAGCTTTTTCAAGTATCTTTTAATGGTGTTCTGTACCCATGGTCAAAATGTCATCCTCAGAAGCTTTCTATTTGTCATCCCCCTTCCTGACCCTCCTTTCTTTGCCACCCAGTTAAAGAGCTAAGCTTCCTCCTGAGGTCTCTAGTTGGTCTGTCCATGTGGGCGGGCTCCCATCATCCCTGCGCTGCTGGCCTGGTCACCTTCCTCCCGTATCTCCTAATCCATCATTCTCATGCCACCAGCTGTTTTCCTAAAGCCCGCAGTAGCTCACTGCAGTCTCTGTGTTAGCCTCATTGATTACTCCTCATGAACAACTTCATATAACATGTAAAGGTATTCACAAGCTTCCTTCCTGGCTTTGAGCATTACTTCTGTGCCAAATTATGACTTGTTCTAGTCCACTCAGAGTTGCCACAGAAGAAAGCCTGAGAACCCCGAACCAGACCCATTGCCCCGGAGTCACTGCTGACTCATAGCAACCCTCTGTAGGGTTTCTGAGGCTGTAAATCTTTACAGAAACAGAAAGCCTCATCTTTTTTTCCAGTGGAGCAGCTAGGGGTTTTGAACTGCCGACCTTGTGGTCAACCAATTCTTATTCTACAGTGCCCCAAACACAGTTCCTCTCTGACACACATGGGGTCACCATGAGTTGGAATCCACTGACAACAAGTTGTTGTAAGTGCCGTTCAGTTGGTTCAAACCCCTGTGTAGGGTTTCCGAGAAGCAGCTGGTGGGTTTGAAGCACCAACCTCTTGGTTCAACCCGACCTTACAGTTCAATGCTTAATCCTCAGCGCCTCATCAGAACTAACACCAAGTGATGGTGGTCAACTCCTAAGGTCAGTATGTTTTGTCATGTTTCCAAGATTCGACAATTCTTTTTTTCCTTAGAATGCATACTAACTTTTCTATGTGTCAGGATCCTACCTGTTCTTCAAAACTAAGTGTTAGTTGAATTGGACTGTGTGCACATAATACTAAAGGAGATGCTGAGACTGGCCAACTTCTTGCAAAGGCTTTCTCATTGTTGTTGTTTAAGTTCCTTCAAGTTGGGTCACATTCGTAGCAACCCTGTATAGGATTTCCGAGGAACAGCTGGTGAGTTTGAATCACCGACCTTGTGGTTAGCAGTTCAGCACTCATCCTGCAGTACCATACCAGGGCTCCTGGAGTTACATTAGTGTAGTTAGGTTAGTGTAGTGGAAATTCTTTCCACTCAAATTGCCAGTGCCTCACAAGGGAGCCTGGTCTGCGCCTGTCTTTCTCGCTCTGCTAAATTGTGTTTTATTAATGTGTGTGAGGGTACTGATGCTCGGGCTACTGTGCTAATGACTGATAATTGCCTTAATGAGGCTATTTGTAAGAAATACAGAAATACCAGTAGGGATGGGACCAGGTCCCCAGCACAGCTGGTGGAGTAACCTTGTGGCTGTAAGTGACTTCAGAGGGGAGCCGTCTGCAGGATTCTCACAGTCTAAATCAGGAAAAACCTCCGAGTTAGCCACTGCCCTCAAACACCAGACTTAGCCACCGTTCCCTCACCTGCAGCATCTTAGGGGACGGTAACCCATCTCAGTGGCTTATAAGCAGGAGAAGTTTCTTCCCCATACTCCATGTCCCTCACAGCTTACCTGTGACTCTATTCATCTTCTCTTCATTCTGGGAGCCAGGATAGCAAGGTGACCTGTGTCAGCTACATTGTGGGTTGTCATGGTCATGGCAGAGGGACACATGGGAGAATGAGCACACACAGTTGTCATTGATTCATCTCCAGTTCTTGGCAACCTCATGTGTCTGACAGTAGAACTGTGCTCCATAGAATGTTTAATGGCTGTTTTCCCAAGTAGGTTGCCAGACCTTTCTTTCAAGGCACCGCTGGGTGGATTCAAACCTCGTCTTTTGGTTAGCAGCTGAGTGAGATAAACCATTTCTACCTCTCAGGAACTGGTCCTTTTTGGCCACAATAAGTCATGTGGCAGGGCCTGGGCAGGGAAGTTCTACCTTGATGTGCTCAGAGTCAGAGAAGGGATATTTGTGAGCAGGGTGAGGGGGGTCATGGGTTTTTTTGTTTTTATATATTTTTTAGTTTTTACTGTGAATGGAGTGGACAGTTTACATGGGAGAAAATCGATTTCACACTCATTGTTTCATTGCAATGATTACAATCCCTTCCATGCATCATCATTCAACAGTATCTGCTTCTCTTCCCTTATAGTTTTTTAACAGCTTTATCCTAACGAGTCTATGTGTGTTAGGTGCTGTCTTGTAGGTTCGCACTCACAGTGACCTTGTGCACAACAGAGCGAAACATTGCCCGGTGCTACACCATCCTTACGATGGTTGTATGTGAGTCCATTATGGCTGCCTCTTTGTCCACCCATTTCTTCTTTTTGATTGACCCTCCCCTTTAGTAAGGGCCATGGCCTTCTTGAGGGACTGCTCCCTCCTGACAACATGTCGTAAAAACAAGAGGCAAAGTCTCGTCATCCTGCCTTCCAAGGAGCACTGTGGCTGTACTTCTTCCAACACAGATTTATTTGTTCTTCTGGCAGTTCGTGGTACTTTTAATATTCTTCTCCAACACTGTAACTCAAATGCATCGCTTCTTCTATGATCTTCCTTACTCATTGTCCAACTTTCACATGAGTATGAGGCTATTGAAAATACTTTAGTATTGAAAATACTAAGGCACACAATTTAGTTCTCAAACTGATATCTTTGCTCTTGAACACTTTAAAGAGGTTTTATGCAGTGGATTTGCCTAATGCACTATGTCGTTTTATTTTTTTTTTTGACTGGTGTTCAAAAGTGTTGATTATGTATTCAAGGAAAATGAAGTCTTTGACAACTTCAATCTTTCTCTCCATTTATCATGATGTTACTCACTGGTCCAGTTGTGAAGACTTTTGCTGTCATCACACTGAGGTGTGATCCATACTGAAGGATGTATTTTAAGTTCTGTTCCTGTCCATCAAGCAAGATTGTGTCACTGTATCTGTTAATGAGTCATCTTCCTCCAATCCTGATGCCACATTCTTCTTCATATAATCCAGTTTGTTGGATTATTTGCTCAGCATTCAGACTGAATAAGTATGCTGAAAGACTACAACTCTGGCACACACCTTTCCTGATTTTAAATCATGTATTGTCCCCTTGTTCTGTTCAAATAAGTGCTTCTTGGTAGATGCACAGGTTCCTCATGAGGACAGTTAAGTGTTCCAGAATATCCATTCTTCACAGTGTTAGCCATAGCTTGTTACTACCCACACAGTCAGATGCCTTTGCATAGTCAGTAAAGCACAAGTAAGCATTTTTCTGGTATTCTTTGCTTTTAGCCCAGATCCATCTGGCATCAGTGGTGATATCCCTCATTCCATTTCGTCTTCTGAATCTGGCTTGAATTGCTTCTGGAAGCTCCCTGTTGATGTATTGTTGTAACTGTTTTTGACTTATCCTCAGGATTTCGTATTATATTAATGATATTGTTTGATGTAAATGTTGAGGACACTGGCGGTAATTCCCAAAGACAAACCCAAAATCGGAAGATTTTATTGGCTCTTTATGAGGCAGCATTGGAGTCCTGGTAGGGCACCATGGAATGAAGCACTGGTCTGCAAGGTCAGTTTGAACTACAAGGTTGGTGGTTCAAACTCACCAGCTGCTTCTTAGAAACCTTATACAGGGTTGCTATGAGTCGGAACCGACTCAATGGCACTTAACAACAGTCTAGAGATACAGAATGAAGCTTTGTCTCACTGGGACTTCAGACTGACCATCCATCTTCCATCCATCCTTCCATCCATCCAGTCAATACATACCTACAGCTTGCTGTGTTCCAGGTGCTCTGCTCAGCTCTTAGGGTCCAGTGCTGATCAACACAGGCCTGTTTTCTGATCTCCTAAGAGTTCAGGGCTTGGTGGGGAGTCCCAGGATTATGTGCATATATGTACGTATGAACTGTGGAGTGCTGGTGGGAAAGTGAAAGAGTCTCGGAAAACATATCACATCACACAGGACCTGACTTTGTAATACTTCAGGTGGGTGGTCAGGCTTAGGGGAGGATTTGCTGAGATCTACAACCGGGAGCAGGAGACTGGATGGAGACATAGCTGGAGTAGGGAGAAGACATTCCTAGGCAGTTGTCCCCAGGTGGTGCCAATTGTTAATGGGCTCAGCTGCTACCTGAAGGGTTGGAGGATCAAGTCCACTTAGAAGTGCCTCAGAAGAAAAGCCTGGTGATCTTTTTTCTGAAAGATCCCCTATTGAAAACCCTGTGGAGCAGAGTTCACCCCTGACACAAACGGGGTCGCCATGGATTGAAGTTGTCTCAATGAAAGCTTGTCTTCTGGTTTGTCTGAAGCTAGGAGCAGAGCCTCAACACATCTTCTCTGGTCGGGGAGTGATGGGGGATGTCCTGCAGCATGCTGGGAGATGAGGGAGACTGTATACCGCTCTCCATCTTGTCCTTTGGCCACTTCAGGAACAATCTGTTTTCGTGGGAAAATGCAGAGCGACTGTGTGAAACTCTGAGTCCCTGGGTTGCGTCCTGAGTGGGGGAGAACTCTAGTGCAGGCTTCACTCTATGGAGTTGACCCACCTGGGGAGTTGACCTATTTGGCATATCATTGCATTGTCAGTATCCTGGACAGGTCAGTGCTGGGCCCTATTGACACCGTCTCAGAGTCATGCAAAGTGCCTGGGAGACTGTCAGCACTTCCCAGTCAGTAGTGGTTAACTGGAGAAGATGCGTTCCTGGAGAACTCTACACTCTACAGTCATTTACTAATGCCTTCCAGCCCTCCAAGGCATCATCCTTCTTGTTCCAGATAAGGAGATTGAGAAACTTGAAAAATACAGAACCAAGGATGGCAGCTCTCATTTCCTGAGCACTGACTGTGTGCGGACCTCAGCACTTCATAAGGACTCGTTCATTTCATCTCCATCAGTCCTGCGAGGTGAATACCATGGCTGTCATCCTGATTCTGTAGATGATGAGGCAAAACACAGAGATGTTAAGTCACTTGCTCAGGATACACAGCTGAGAAGTGGGAGAGCTGGAATTTGGAGCTCTGCAAGCTGTCTCTAAGGTTTTGCTCTAGAGAACTGGGTGTGTTCTTTCCTGCTGCATCAGGACTGTCACCAAGCTGTGTTTCTGGAGGTTGCATGGTTGGCAAGTACAAGGAGGTGATTCTGAAGTCAGCTCTGATTCTAACACTACAACTTTTCTACCATGTGTCAGTCATTGTCCCCCTCGGAGCAGCACAGGCACCAGGGGTCTTCTAGGGCCTGGCCACTGCACTGGTTGCTGGCCTTCAAAGTTGAATATGCTGTCGTCCTGCTTTCAGGCAGTCTATAGTCGGGGAGATACCACATATAGGAAAGTGCAGGATAATGATATGGCTGTGTTCCTGGAAAGCGTTCAAGGAGCGATTTGTCTGCTTCCACTATGTGATTATGTGAAGAGGAATTTCTGCTGAAGGTGCTGTGAGCACTTCATCTTCAACGTGTGCCAGGTTTATTCAGCTCCAGGCTCTCCTGGAGGCTGGGTTGTCCGACTCTACACCATTCTCGTGTGTGGGTGTGTGGGTGTGTGGGTGTGTGTGGTTTAGGGGCTATGGGTGGTGCTGTGGTAGAAAACTCCTTCCACGCCAGGAAACTCCAGGTTCGGTTCTTTTGCAGCCAATGCACCTCAACCTCAGCTACCTCCCATCTGTCAGGGTAAGTTTGTCTGTTGCTAGGATGCTGAGCAGGGTTCAGGGGAACTTTTAGATTAAGATTAGGAAGAAAGGCCAGGTGATCTTTTTACAATATAACCCAAAACAGCCAGTACAAACCCTGAGGATCGTAAGATCTCATCCCATTATGCTTGGGGCCGTCATGTATTGGGGGCACCCTAACGGCAGCTGACAACATTATCTTTGATTTTGCTTATAGTGTCACAGCTGATTTTCCCGGGAACCTTCCGTTGAGTCTCTTTTTCACTTTTCTCTCCTTCTGGATGAAAGGGTCTATTTACTCATTTATATATTCATTCATTCATTCATTCATTCATCAAATGCTTATTTTACCCACCTTTTTTTTGTCTTGCCTAGGCACCGTTCTGGAACAGAACATACAATGGTGAATCAAACAAAGACTCTTGCTATAAGCTTAAGTTCTATGGGAGAGAGGCATTAAACTAACAAAAAAATCATAATCATAGTGGAAATTTTAATTGTGGGAAAGCGAGGGAACCAGGGTCCTGCAAGGTGGGAATGGCAGATCGTCATTTTATATCAGAAGGCTCCATAAGGAGATATTTGAAGGTGACTTAAGGAGCTGAGGGTGAGACCCTTTCAGGCAGAGATAACGAGGGCTGAGATGTAAGCCTGTTAGTTCTAGCAACAGCAATGTCTGGAGCCAGGTGAGCGTGTAGTACTGCCGCTAGCCCACAAGAAACCCGTATGCAGGTTCCACAAAGATACTTCCTGGTCGACCTGCCTCCTGTGCCAGGCTGCAGGAGGGTTTCAGCCCTCCCTCGCCCCTCAGTCCAGACTCCTTGTTCAGGGCACACTGCACCCATCCCATGGTGGCTCGGGGAAGAGCGGAGGTCAGAGAGGGAGACCCAGGTGTTGTGGCTTGTGGTCCTCAGTCTGACTTTTATTGTAAATGCAATGAGGAGGCCCTGGGAGGGTTGCAAACCGAGGAAGTGGGTGACTTAGCTTGCATCCTCTGATTCTCTTTGAGTAGAGACAATGGACAAATGTAGAAGCCAGTAGTGGTCCAGAAACAGTCTCCTTCAATGATGCCCGTGGCTGGGACCCTTGTGAGTGGTGGGAAATCATCAGAATGCAGGTATGATTTCAAAGTCAGTCAACAGGATTTGCTGACACAATGGTGAAAGGAACTATTGGAAAGAGGGGCCCATGGTGGGCCCATAGTTTTTGATCTGAGTAACCAGGAAGCAGGAAAGTTGGCATGTACTCCAACGGAGCAGGCTGCTAGAGTAACCAGCTTAGGTCAGGTGGTGAGTAGTTTGCTTTTAGCCCCACTAGTTGAGGGATACTTTATGTCTTTGGGGCTAGGTCCTTGAATAGAAGCCGCAAGTTCTGGAAAAAAGCTGGTGGGATCTGCCAGCAGGTACATTAGGCACATTAGAGCAGGTGTCTAAGTGAGGCCATCAGGGCCATGGGAACAGGTAGAGAGGAAAGTGGGCATGGGCTGCACTCCCTCAAAGCTCTGGAAAAAGAAAGCTAGGTTGTACAGGGTACATTGGAGACTGTTTTAGTCGTTTGTTAAAATAGATGATGATGATATTCCAAAGGCAAGAGTTGAAGCCTTACTCCCATGGGGAAACCCAAGTGGGCTGCCGGCAGTATAAACATACACAGGCATGCCATCTGCTGTCTGCACACCAGTCGTGGGGAGCAGTGCCCAGGTGCAGCTGTGCTGAGAGTTCATTGTACGGAGCAGCGGTGAGCGGGGCTGCATGTCTCCTCAGCCGTCTTCTTTATACGCGTGTCCCTGGCAACCGGCAAATTATCTGGGACTCATAAGGGGTGAATAGATGTTTTTGAAAGAATGGATGAATGGTTCTTGTCTTCTGTGCTTGAAGACCAAGGTAGAAAGACCCGCTTCCATTATTTTATTGTTAACCTGTGGTTTGGGCCATAGAGGCTGTGTGTATCTTGGAGATTAGAGATACAAAGTCTGCCTTCAGGGGTTGAAGATTTACCAAATTTTGTAAATGTTGAGGACACTGGCAGTAGTTCCCAAAGACAAATCCAAAACTGCCATGGGTAAAGACAGCGGGGACCAGTCCCTGGAGAAGGATATCATGTTTGGTAAAGTGGAGGGTTGGAGAAAACGAGGAAGACCTCCAACAAGATGGTTTGGCACAGTGGCAGCATCAATGGGTTCAAACATAGCAACAATTGTGAGGTTGGTGCGGGATCGGGCCGTGTTTTGTTCTGTTGTGCACAGGGTCGCTATGAGTTGGTATGCACTCTGTGGCACCTAACAACGACAACAATAATAACAACCACAAAGGTTGTTTGGAAGCATGGTTGGAACTACGCATGGTTGGAACCCATGAGCGGCTTTCTGAGAAGGCCATCTTGATAAACTTCATTTCAGTGTATCCCTTGCCTTGTCATTTTTGGTTGTTTGCTTTGTTAAACAACTAGCTATAACACTGCACAGACTTTCACACTTTTTAGTGTTTACTGATCTTCAACCAGATGCATAAGGAGTCATGGTAATGCACTGGATTCATCTTTGAACTGCTAACTGCAAGGTCAGTGGTTCAAACTTCCACTCCGAGGGAGAAGGATGAGGCTGTATACATCTGTAAAGATGGGCAGGCTTGGAAACCCTATGGGGGTTTCTACTCTGCCCTCTGAGCTCACTATGAGTTGCAATGGACTGTACATCAGTGGTCCAACTCAATGCAGGGTGGTGATGGTGTGCCGCAGAGTCAGTTCCAACTCATGGCGACCCTGCATTGCATTTCCAAGTCTATTATCTTTATGGGAGTAGAAAACCCCATCCTTCTCCTGCAGAGTCGCTGACAGTATTGAACTAATGACCTTACAGATAACAACCCAACTTACAACCCACTAGGTTACCAGGGCTCCTTAGCTATTATGCATCACACGTCCATAAAACATCCTGGTCTCCAAGCTAATTTGGCTTTGGAAACAGCTGCACCACAGAAAACTTCCATGAGTAACTTGTTCTCAAGATTATTTCCATGGATAGGATGCTAGGGTTTGCTGTAGAGATGAGTGGGTCCAGGTTGAGAGAGAAAATGTTAATTCTGTAAAAGCTTAACTCCTAGAACTCCAGGGTTTATTACAGTGCTCTTGTACATAATGATACAAAAGTAACGTTTGTTAAAGAGAGTTTGTAACTGCTGTCTTGGGGGATTTAGATAGGTGACTTTGAGGAGTTTGTACTTCCCCGGTATCCCTTACTCTTGGTTTCAGTCTCATCAGTCTGTCTATCCATTCATCCACCCATTTTCCCATCTAGCCAGTTGTCCATCTACCTGTCCACACATCCACCCGTCCATCCAACCATTGTTTCAGTCTGTATCTGGCACTGGGGTGACACTGCTGTGTTGAGTAGGGTCCCAGTCCTCCTGCGGAGCAGTTGAGAAGAGAGAGTGATGTGGGGACTGATGTTTTCTCCCAGGTGGAAACCGAAAGATGTGTTTGTAGAGGAGTACATGTCCCAGTCAACTGCTGGAGAGAGAGGGGCCATCCTCACCCTCCTCCGTGTCCAAGGAGGCCCTCTGAACATAGGAACCAATGTAGGTGGTCTGCTCTCTCCCTGCCTCCATGACCTTTAAGTAAAGGAGAGGGAAGAAAGCCCCCTTCTGTGTGGTTAATTTAAAATACTCTTTTCCTTCGACTTTCAGGTAACTCAGAGCCACCTTGTGAGCACACCAGGGCACAAAGCCAATCCCATAGGCACCTGCCAATTACCCTCTCTCACCTGCCTGTGGTCATCAGAGGAAAAGACCCAAATGGAGAATTTTGGGAAATGCAGCAGAGCCTGAGACTCTCTAAATGATAATGGGGGCTCCGGACCCCGCCCTGGTGCCTCCATTGCAGTCTGAGCTGTTTGCCGTGGGGGATAAGTGAGTGAGGGATCAGCAGTTGTGAGCTGAAGAAGCCAAATTATTGCTTTTATTTTGGGCTTTGCCTGAGATCAGAATTCCGTTTGCTTCTGATTCACCTTTTGTTTAAGTAACTTGGCCTCATTTCTGCCTTCAGAGGATACCTAAGTCTACTCCCCCCTCAACTACCTCACACCTGAGTTTGTATGTCTGCTTCTTGCCTCTTAGTGGCCACATGGGACAGAAATAGGACTGTCTCAGAAGGTTTCCAAGCCTATAAATCGTTACAGAAGCAGAATGTCAGCTCTTCCTCCCACAGAGCTACTGATGGGGGTTGCAGCCAAGCGCTTTAAACTACGCATCACCAGTGTGCTTACTCCCAATTTTTTGGGTTTTTTAAGAGTTAATTCTTAGGTGATTTTTCTGTTAGGATTCTCATATGGTGGTCTGAGCAACAGGAAACTTTCGTATAGTTTTCAGAGTGTTAATAATGACAGCAGACACTATGTGTTGATTATGGCTAAATACTTGATATGTTGTTGCTGTTATGTGCCGTGGAGTCGATTCTGACCCATAGCGACCCTGTACAGGGTTTCTGAGGCTGTAAATCTTTATGGGAGCAGAAAGCCTCATCTTTCTCCCGTGGAATAGCTGGTAGTTTCGAACTGCTGACCTTAAGGTTCGCAGCCGATTCGTAACCACTACGCTACCACAGCTCCTTAATACTTGATATAGATGAACTATTTTTATTGTTGCAACTCCTAAGGTAGGTATCTATAAGAATCCTCCTCATTTTGCATAACAGGAAACTGAGCCATTGGCCTAAGTGCCTCTACTCACCTTGGATTTAAAGATAAAAAAGTGGAATACCAAACGCATGATTTATAAAACAAAGAAACCTTGACTTTGTCAGAATCCAAGCATTTTACAGATGGAAGAATGTTCAGAAGATTTAAAAAGAAAGCTACCAACTAGGAGAACATTTTCCCCATCACATAACAGACAAGGACTGAAAGCTAGAATATATACAGCCCAGTTGTTGTGAAGTGCCGTCAAGTCAGTTCCAACTCATAGTGACTCTGTAGAGGGTTTCTGAGAAGCAAATGGTGAGTTTGAACTGCTGACCTTGTGATTTGCAATCCAGTGCTGATCCTACCACACCAGGAGCCCTGTTAGCAATGAGAAAACAAACACACTCCAATTAAAAAATGGGCAGAAGATTGGGACAACTACTCCCCCGAGAAAATTTACAGGGGGATAAAGGAACACGTGGAAAAATGTGGAAAGTCACTAGCCACAAGGGAAATGCAAGTTAGAGCCATTGCCAGATACCACTGCCCTCAAAATGGCTAAAATAAAACAGTCCCAAATGCTGGCGTAGTTTCTCAGGACTCCTGGTGAGGCACTGTAGGATCAGCCCTGGACTTGGAACCACAGGGTTTGTGGTTCAAACCCAACACTTGCTCCTCTGAAACCCTATACTGGGTCACTCTGAGTTGCAACTTAACAACAATAGTTGTTCAGGACCCTGGTTGTTGGCATCATGATTTACGTACTTGGCTGTGAACCAAAAGTTGGCCATTTGAACCCCCTGGGAGCTCTGATAGCATAGTGGTTACGAATCAGATTGTGAACCTCAGGGTCAGCAGTTTGAAACTACCAACTGTTCTGTGGGCGCAAGATGAGGCTTTCTGCTCCCATAAAGATTTACAACCTTGGAAACCCTGTACAGGGTCACTATGAGTCAGAACCGACTCCACAGCACTTAACAACAACAGCCACTCTGCAGGAGAAAGATGGGACAAAGATGTGGCAGTTTGCATTCATAAAGTTTTACAGCTTTGGAAGTTCTGTGGGACAGTTCTCTGTCCTTTCCCGTTGCTATGAGTCAGTGGATTGGGTTTGGTGTCTATAATTCTGCACTGTCAGATCTCATCATTGGGGGAAACAGAGTGAAAGGTGCCCAGGGTTTGTCTGGACTCGATTTGCATTTCTTGTGAATCTGTGACTTCAGAATAAAATAAATGAGTTAAATACAAAGCACCGAGACACCTAGTGAGAAGTGGGAGCACTTGATGCTTCATCATCAACACAGCCTTGTTGTTTGAATGGGAGAGATAAGCCCGACATGCTCAAATTTGGGGAAAAGAACATGTTGGTGCACAACAAAAAGCTGCTTAAGGTTGGGAGGCTTTGGAATTCAGTCAGGTAGAGAGTGGGTAGGGCAACTGGGCTGGCCTGTGCTCCCGTCTCCTGGACGAATATACTCAGCCACATGCACACGGCTAACTCTGTGGTCTCTACTTCACAGCCCAGCTGTGGTATCTCCTCATCTAGGGTTGTTGTTGTTGTTAGGTGCCATCAAGTCAGTACCGACTCATAGCGACCTTATGCACAAGCAGAACAAACACTGCCCGGTCCTGGGCCAACCTCACAATTACTGCCAAGCTTGACCCCATTGATGCTGCCACTTTGCCAATCCATCTCTCTGGGGG
>NW_006408594.1:9629895-9640453 GCF_000296735.1 Chrysochloris asiatica
GAAGGAGTGTTGAACTACTTCCCAATATTTAGTCACTGAAAACCTTATGAATAGCAGTGACACACTGTCATCTAGGGAGAGGGCTCTAGTTCCCAGTTTTCTCCTTCCGGTCAGTCACAAGTGTTTGTGTTTAAATCTTTGTCTTTACACAACCGACCTCCCTTTTTGTTAGTTTGTTCCCATTTGTCTTCATTGCCAGGTGAGCTCTTCAAGAACCTGGCTGATGCCGCTGTTTCCTCACCTCAGTAGCTCAACCAGTGCTGGTCCAGAGCTGGTGTCACATGACGGAGTGATGGTATGGTACCAGGCGCTCTGGTCCAGCTGCTCCCTCTAAGTGCACATGGGCCTCTCTGGTGCAGTATTCTACCACTGACAGCATTTACAGGTTCTCTTCATAACAACTAGTCATTTCCTGGTGGAAAGAAAAACTCCAGACCACAGTATTAGGGTGCTTTTGAACTCATACAGGCTCCGGTATACACATCAACCATGCAGACCGGAAACCCTAATTCACCACTGTTGATGACCAGGGTCATCATGGGGGTGGCTTCTAACTGGGTGTAAATCAAGCTCATGCGATGTTGAGTAGAAGGTGGATGTGCCTGGCCTTGAAAGTTCCTTTCAACTCCATGGCTCCACTGTTGGCGTATACTGAAAGTACCAGCAAATCCTGCTGGAGAATTCTTTCTGATAAAGGCTTGAGGCCGACATTTGAAACCTGAGTCATGGACCAAATGAGGCTGGCTGGAAGCCAGGTTTGCATAGTTCTTTAGTGCATCAAAGAGCTTGTGGTGTCAGGAGCCAGAGAGATGAGGCTGCCCTCTCCAGATTAGACCTTTGAAAAGGTGCCAAGCTTCTGTGTCCAGCCTTTGGAGCTGTATCTCCAGCATGCAACATTCCTGATGCAAAAAGACACATGCATGTGTCTGGTCAAGACCGTGGGGAGAGAGGAGGCACTGAAAGGAGTTGGGCGTTCCAGCTGTTCTTCTGTACTTAATACGTTTAGTACACAATGTACATATTCATTATGTGAAGTTACATCTGGTAAAATATATATAACAAGGAATGTATCATTTTGACCATTATAAGTGACATTAATTACATTCACTATTTTGTGTACCACTATTCATTTCTCAAGTTTCTTTCTTTTTTTTTAAAATCAACCCCAAGAGAAACTCTGTACCCTTGTAACAGTAGCCTCCCAGTCCTTCTTCCCCTAACAGATAGTAACTGCGAGTAAACTTTGATCGAGCCCTGTGGCTAAGCACTTGGCTGGTAGGTAGAAAGTTGGTGGTTCAGACCTACCCAAGTGGTCTTTCAAGAGAAAGGCCTGGGGATCTGCTCCTGTCAAGATTGTTGTTGTTGTGAAGTGCCATGGAATTAGTTCTGACTCATAGCGATTCTGTGTCAGGTTTCCAAGTAGCAGCTGGTGGGTTTGAACTGCTGACCTTGTGGTTCACAGTCCATTGCTGATCCAACAGTGCCACACCAGAAGTCCAAGATTGCAGCCTATAAAACCCTATGGGAGCGATCCATTAAAAAAATAATAATAATAAAAAAAATTCAATGTACAAAATAATTGGGTCATGAAAGTGTTAAAACTCCATTCTCTTAAAATCAGATAAGCAACAATTACCACCATTCATTTAGTTCTCTTACATCGTAAAAATGCTGAAAACCCCACTTACATGATCCTATTTCATTCTCCCAACCATCTGACGACATTTGGTTTTATTTTAGAAGAATAACATGGCCTCTGGTTACTGGACAGATATGGAACTGAGTCTAGAAAATGTGTGCCCCTTGTCTGTGGCCACACAAACATAAGGCCAGGGGAGTCTTGAACTTGGGGCATTTTGCTTGAAGAGCCAGGCACCCAAGCACATACCCATGGGTTCCCCAGAGATTTGCTGTTTCCTTGCTCCTGCTATGGAGTCCCTGGGTGGTACAAATATCCACATACTGGATGGCTAACTGAAAGTTGGAAGTTTGAGTCCTCCCATAAGTACCTCAGAAGAAATGCCTGGCAATCTCCTTCTGAAATTAGCCATGGAGACCTGCGGAGTGTAGTTCTAGACTGACATATACGGGGTCTCTGTGACCTGGAATTGGCTTGAAGGCAGCTGCTGGTGGTGGGTGCTCTCCCAGAGAGCAATCTGTTGAAAGAAATACACCTTGTGGGTGCTCAGGAATCAGCTGGGATTGTTGGTGCCTTCATCCCCTACCCCCTCTCCTGAGCTCTGGTAGTGTTGTTGTTGTTGTTAAGTGCCGTCGAGTCGGTTCCGACCCATAGCGACCCTGTACAGGGTTTCTGAGGGTGTAAATCCTTACGGGAGTAGAAAGCCTCATCTTTCTCCCGTGGAACGGCTGGTAGTTTCAAACTGCTGACCTTAAGGTTCGCAGCCCGATTCGTAACCACTACGCTACCAGAGTGTAGTGGATTACAAACTGAGCTGCTAACTTCAAGGTCAGCAGTTCAAATCTATCAGCTGCACCACCGAACAAAGATGAGGCTTTCTGCTCCTGTAAAGGTTCACAGTCTGGGGAAACCCCATACAGGATTGCTCCGAGTCATAACTGACTCCACGGCACAACCACCACCCCTCCAGGGGTATCTGATGGCCTCCTTTGTTTCTGGATCTCACAGCCATATGGTGAGTTTAATGGGGCAGAGAGGACTGAAACTGCTGAACACCATGGACAGTGGTCTCTGAAATTTGGGGTAGACAGTAGCTCAGAGAAGAGTTACTGAATGGTCTCCATTGACCACTGCCATCAAGGTGATTCCAACTCATAGTCACCCTTTACAGTGTTTTCGAGGCCTTATAGGTGCAGAAAGTCTTTATGGGAACAGAAATCCTCAACTTTCTCCAGCAGAACGACTTGTGGGTTTGAACTGTTGACTTTGCCGTTAGCATTCCAGTGCTTACCCTACAACACCACCAGGGATTAACATTTGCCAGTTATTCCCAAATGTGTACAGCTGCTCCTTGGAGGAGGAGGATCACTATGAGTCACTATGCAGGGTCACTATGAGTCAGAACCAACTCGACGGCACATAACAAGAGCACTAGGGCCTATCTGTATATTTCATTGTCTTGAATCATGGTTCCAGGATTTAATGGGACTGGCATTCTTCAGAGGCGCCCTGTTGATGCAGTGGTTAAGCACTGGGAGGCCTACCAAAAGATCTGTGGTTCAAATCCACCTCCCAGCTCCATAGGAGGAAGATGTCACAATTTGTTTCCACAAAGATTTACAGCCTTGATATCCTCATGGGGTGATTCTGCGTCATTGTACAAGGTCACTATGAGAAGACACTGAATTGATGACAATGGGTTTGGGTATTCATCAAGCATAAATGTCTTCAAGCTGTTGGCCCTACGACATCCGAACCCTGTTTTTCCTCTGTATTAGTAAATTAATAAACCTCTTTATTTTCTCTGCAATCGTGTGAGGGAGATGCCCTATAGAAAACATGGAAACAAATGTGTATTATTTTTACTCCCCCTAAAAAATGTTACCTCTATCAATTTAGTGTTTATTTGCTTTTCTTTATTTTTAGCTCTATTAGCATGAAAGTAAGCAGTTCTCACACCACCCCCTACTTTTATGGTTATGACAGAGAAGCAGTAAGATGACATGTTTTAAGAGAAAAATAAAGGGGTAGGAGGGAGACTTGCCTTATTTAAGTAAGCAGAGATCTGCGGTGATAAGAAAGAATGGGAACATGGCATGTATATTAGGAGATGAGCTGCTGGTAATACTTCTATTTCTGGAGCAAGGATTTTCCCCCATGTTCTTGGGGAAGATAGGAAAGACGTATCATAATGCAGCCCTGACTCTTGGAGACCCTACAGTGGAGCAGACCAATGCCCCATCCTATACCTGCTACAATCCCAGAGTCAACTGCAGATCAAACCATTGATCTATAGGGTTTTCATTGGCTGATTTTTACAAGTAGATCACCAGACCTTTGTACTTAGTCTTACCCTGGAAGCTCTGCTGAAAAGTTGTTGTTGTTAAGTGCTGTCAAGTTGGTTCTGATTCATAATGACCCAGTGGAGGGTTTCCAAGGAGCATCTGGTGGGTTTGAACCGCCAACCTTGTGGTTAGCAGTCTAGTGCTGATCCTCCAGTGCCACACCAGAACTCCATTCAGCATGAGAGCCACATCTGGCAGTGGCTGATCATGAGGTGGTACAATAGTAGAAATGGAGCCCCGGTCTCCTGAGTGGGAGGCAAGAATTTCACCCTTGAACCACCACACCTGCATTTTGGAACAACGGCATTTCTTCTGATAGAAGTGGCGTTTCCGTTCCTCACGACCTTGCTGGGTTTCCGGTTAACAAGTTTAATTGGGCTGTGGAGTCTTTCATTTCCTCCAGTGGAGTTGTAGTGAAGAGAACGAAATTGAAACCCTCATTCAAATAAATATCCAAAGTGGGTTAAACATTGAGCTGCTAACTGGAAGGTCGGAGGTTCAGACCCACCAGCCAATTCTAGGAAGAAAGATGAGTCTGTCTGCTCCCTATAGGGTGGTTCTGCTCAGCTCTAGGGGGTCACAGTGAGTGGGAATCAACTCGGCGGCGGTGCGTGTTTTGGTTTCTTTCCTCGGTGGTGGTAGATATTGTGTAGGCCAGGCAGGAGCTTAAGATCGATTATGTCTTCCCCATCGCAGCTTGAAAGAGCTAGTACCTTTTATCTGACATGGGGTTGCTTGGCTGGAACTTTTTCTCCCCAGACCTGATATTTTTTAAATTCCCAGCCCAGCACAGATACAGTATTGGGAGGGGGAGAGACTGACACATCAGACTTTCAGAACATGTTCTTCAACTCCTCTCTGGATTCCTAATGTGAATCCTAAAGCCACATTGAACAACTCTGGACAAATGTGTCAGACATGACTGAGTGCTCCTGAGACCGTGCAACCAGTCATGGAGGCCCACGCCTCTGTCCCCTCCTCTGGGCATAGTCTGGGGCCTCTGGCTCTTTATTGATGACGGTATTAAATAGGGTCGTACTAGGCACCACGTTCATCTCTTCTCCTTCCTCCACCCCTTTGCTCCATGTTTTTCTTTTTTGGGGTGAAGTTCCTGAACATAGTGGGGAAGTGTCTGACCTCCCACCTTACCAAACATGATATCCTTCTCCAGCTACTGGTCCCTCCTGACAATTGTCTGAAGTATGAGAGACAAAGTCTGGCCTCCAAGGAACACTCTGGCTGCACTTCTTCCAACACAGATCTTTTGGTTCTTTTGGCAGCCCATGGCACTTTCAATATTCTCCTCCAACACCATAACTCAAAGACATCAATTTTTCTACAGTCTTCCTTATTCACTGTCCAGCTTTTGCATACACATGAGGTTATTGAAAATCCCATGGCTTGGGTCAGGCGCACCTTTGTCCTCAAGCTGACATCTTTGCTCTTCAACACTTGGTGTAGTAGTAGTACATAGTAGTAATTGTATCAGTATTGATGATAGGATGAGGGGTGGTTTCAAAAAATTTGTGAAAAAATGGAATTAAAAGATAATGGACTACAATTTTCCTAGTGAAATATGCCTCTGAGCCTTAGGTAGAATCCTGAGCCCCATCCAGAGCCTTCTGAGGTGGGACATTCCTACTAGAAAGGACAAGCAGACCCGCCTGGAACAGCTAGAGTGACAGATGATACATCTTCAAAGAAAGATCTTCAGGAAAGATCCCCAAACAAAAATGTCAGCATGAGTGGCTATTACAAGAATAAGCAAGCTGTTTGCTGAGAAGCCATCAAGGAAAGCAATCAAGTTCCTTCAGAACAAACTCCCCTCTAAGACTGAAGCTCAAAGGGAACACACAAACAGGCATGTAAGCTTGCTGGTGACTACATTGATCTACTACTGGTGAGTGGAAGAGAGGGAAGGCGGCAATGAAGAAATGGGTTGAGTTCAACCACGTTCCCCAGACTGCCGTTGACCTGGAGATGAGAGAGAGAAGAAGGGCTGGATGGTCCAAAGTGCAGTGAGACCTGGGAACTCCTGAGCCCATGAACTATGATATAGCCACAGAAGGCTAGAGCTGAGAGTAAAGCATCCAGCTGATATGAAGTGAGGGGAAATGCACAAGAATGCACAAAGCTGCAGATAGTACCCATTTGCCCTAGCCTTGATGGCTTGATAATCAGAACTCGACTAGAGAAAAATAAAAAAATAAAACAATTTTTGATGAAGGAAACAAGGATAAGTTGCTATAATTTGATTAACTTGACCTATATTCATGGATGTAGTAGCTCAAACTACCAACAGAGAAGGAAGGAGTCTTCACCTCAAGTATCAATGCTATCTCTGTAGACAGGGTAGATAGGGATGGGCAACTTAGACATTGGCTACATAAAATGAGGGGGCAATCAAGGCACGAAGTGACTGGCTTGAAGTTTTCAAGAGGGAGTTTAGTTTAAGAGTGTGTGTGGAAGATAGTTCGGAACTTCCCACTGAATAGTTTTCATCTTGTCTAGATGGGTCTGGTAAAAACAGATGGCGATAAGATTCTTATGATTCAATAGTGAGTAATTGTTATCATGACTAATAGTGACTGTCACAATTGCAAATGTAGAAATTGTGTAACAAAAAGGGGGAGTAGTTTATCTTACAGTTCAGAAACAGAGGTCCCGAGGACCATAAAGGGGGAAGAGAACAAGCAGAATGTGAGTCCTTTTCCAGAGAGGCAGTGACTAACAGAGATGGAGGCAAACATGGGGACATGGACAGGGGGAAACGGCTGAGGACTCTAGATTCATGGAAAGAGAGGGACTGAGTGCTGGCAGCCAGGAGTCAGGCTTGCAGAATGTGCCGTTGGTGGTTTAAATTATTATATATTTCTGAGTGTTAAAAAAAAAAAAAAAAAGCTAAAGTGAATAGAGAGAAATACTGTTATCTGATGGTACACAGAGGGGATTATAATCATTGTAATGAAATAAAATATATAATTTGTTGAATGTAAAACTGATGCTCTGCCCTGTAAACTTTCACTCAATTCACAATAAAAAATTGAAAAAAAAATAATAATGGAATTTCCCCATAAGATTTTTGAAGCCCCTTCATAGTACTAGTACTGCAGTTGTAATACGCCCTTGGCATTGCTTATATATGAAAGTTCATAATGATTCCTATAGACTAACCTGTAGGATAAACACTGGACTGCTGTCCACAAAATCTGCGGTTCAAACTCACCAGCTGCTCCTCAGAAACCCTATACAGGCTTGCTATGAGTCAGAACTGACTTGAGAGCACGTAACAAGAAATCTGTGTTACTTAGCATCGTCTGTTGTGGTGAGATTTCCCCCACAGGTGTATTTCTAAAACGAAAGGACAGTTTTCCCTTTCAGCAGCAAAGTTTCCAAAAACAACATGAAACTGATAATGATTTTATGAAATGGTTCTAAAGTTGTTGTTGTTGTTAGGGGCCATCGAGTTGGTACCGATTCATAGTGACCCTATGCACAACAGAACCAAACACTGCCCGATCCTGGGCCAACCTCACTACTGTTGCCACGCTTGAGTCCATTGATGCTACCACTTGGCCAATCCATCTCGCTGGGGGTCTTCCTCTTTTTCTCTGACCCTCCACCTTACCAAACATGATCTCCTTCTCCAGGGACTGGTCCTGCCTGACAATATGTCCGAAGTATGAGAGACAAAGTCTGGCCATCCTGGCCTCCAAGGAGCACTCTGGCTGCACTTCTAACACAGATCTGTTTATTCTTTAGTGGTTTATTCTAAATTAAATTAATGTCTAAATCTAATTTTTAAAAATTTATTTTAGGTGTTTGAGGCCTGAAACTTTTTCCCTTCTCAATCAGAAAAAATAATATTATTTAATGTTTTTATAATGTGACTCAGTCCCCCTTTGCTCTATACGACATACAGTCCCGTGGGGGTCTCCAGGAATTGTTGGGAAGTAGCAAACTGTTCATCCTCACAGCAAATGGCCCCCAACTGTCATAACCTTGTTGTTCCTGTGACTGCTTTTTTACATGTTTCAATATTTTATTTGTTGATGCTATGAATACTTTCTCAGCAAATTAAAATAATTTTACCACAGTGACTGATAATCAAGAGCTAAATCTAGAAAAGTTAACATACAGCATTCTCTGGAAAATTCAGGAGCAAAAGTGACTGGAACTCCACCGTGGTGTTGTTTAACTAAACAGTGTAAATAAGCAAATTTTGAAGAGAAAATTGTATCTGATTCTTCCATATTTCAAATACAAAATTGCTTTAATAGAAAAAAATTTATTTCTCTGCATCTTTTTAGGTGATCTGATATAGTAAAAGGGAGAATATAAACTGTACAATGTGGCTTGTGAAAACCTGAGGTGGTGTTGGTTGTTAAATGCCATCAGATCAGTTCTTATCCATACTTGCTCTGTATAGGGTTTCTGAGGAGTGGCTGGTGAGCTTGAACCACTGACCTTGCGGTTCAAATGACTTTGTAGTCCAGCACATTACCCTACAGCACCACATCAGGACTCCGTTAGCATGGGTAAGGAAGTTTTTTTCTGCCAAGAGCCACTTGGGTATTTATAACATCATTCACTTTATAATATCACATTATAACATCATTTGTATTATAACATCATACAAAATTATCAACTTAAAAATTAGCCTGCTATGTTTGGTCAAACATTTAATTAACTCACCCGAATGTGATGGCTGGAACTGCAGTTTCCTTGGCAGACCAAATGATGTTGGCCCATGGGGCTGACGTTTCCAAGGAGGGGCTGGTGAGTTTGAACCACCAACCTTGCCATTCAAACCGATCTTGCAGTTGAATGCTTATCCTAACAGCTCCACACCAGGCCTCTAGTGAAAACTCCAGTCACTGGAGAAGGACCTCATGTGTGATAAAGAGGAGGGTTGGAGAAAATGAAGGAGACTATCAACAAGATGAACTGACCCAGTGGTGGAAGTAATGGGCTCTGGCGTAGCATCGATTGTGAGGTTGGCAGGGACTGGGCAGTGTGTCGTTGTGTTGTGCGTAGGGTTACTGTGAGTTGGTACTGACTCAATGACACCTATCAACAGCAGCAATACATTTAAGAAGATACTAACTTTTCGACCCGTAAGAAAATCAATGATGATCAAATAAGTCTATCATGATTACGGTAAAATATAACAGTTTTTAGTTAATTGTTTTTTTCACATAATAATACATTTTCAAACATTAAACAATGTATCAGCAATATTTATTAAAACCTGTCTAATTTTCACCAACAAGGAACTCTGGTAGCATAGTGGTTGCGAATCAGGCTGTGAACCGCAATGTCAGCAGTTCGAAACTGCCAGCTGTTCTGCGGGAGAAAGATGAGGCTTTCTGCTCCTGTAAAGAGTTACAGTCTCGGAAACCCTGTACAGGATCACTATGGGTCGGAACCAACTCCACGGCACTTGACAACAACAACTTTCATCAACTAATACAGCAGCAATATTCCTAAAGCTCAGGTAACTAACTATTTAAATCGTAAAAATCTAATTCCCCTAAGAACTCTGTAACCAAGCAGACCCTGTGGTACTGTGGAAGGAGCTGGCCTAAGCAGGAGTTTACATAATCCACACGTCTTTCCAGGTTAACTCGGGCTGATTCCCACATTTTTTACTCATCTTCTGGGCATGTTTTCATGTGTGAGAACACATGCATGTACTTGGCTTGTGACTGCTTTTTCTTCTGTTCTTGTGTCAGCTGTTGTGGTACTGTGAAGAGACCCTTACCTTCCCTAAGCTGATGGTTGAAGATATGAAGTATAAGTTGTTAGGTGCTACTGAATCGGTTCTGACTCCTAGTGACCCATTGTGCACCAGAAGGAAACACTGCTGGATCCTTCACATCCTCACTGCCCTTTCCTATATGGGAGCCCATTGTTGCAGCCATTGTATCAGTCCATCTCCTTGAGGGGCTTCCTGTGTTTTGCTGACCCCCTGCTAACATGATGCCCCTCTCCAAGGACTGGTCTCTCCTAACAATATGTCTAGAGTTTTGTAGACAAAGTCTCACCATCCTTGATTCTAAAGAGCATTCTGGCTGTGTTTCTTCCAAGATGGATTTGTTTGTTCTCGCAGTCCATGGTACATTCAGAATTCTTCACCAACACCATACTGCAGAAGCATCAGTTCTTCCCCAGTCTTCCTTAGTCATGCCTGCCTTTCTCATGCCCAAGGCAACTGAAAATACTATGACGTGGCTAGTCCTGGTGTGGCGCTGTGGGTTAATGCGCCAGACCGCAAAGCCGTTTGAACCGCAAGGTCGGCGGTTCAAGCTCATCAGCTGCTCCTTGGAAACCCTATACAGGGTTACTGTGGGTCGGAACTGACTCGATGGCACTTCACAACAACAACAACAGGAGCACCTAGTCTTCAAAGTGACATCTTGACTTTTTAACACCATTCAAATTGAACAATGTCTTTTATAGTAGATTTCCCCACTGCAGTGCATTCATTTCCTGACTGCTGCTTCCCTGGGCATTGATTATGGATCCAAGTAAAGTGAAGTCCTTAACATCTTCAATATATATGTGTATATAT
>NW_006408594.1:9640621-9646612 GCF_000296735.1 Chrysochloris asiatica
TTAATCAAACTCGATAAAGTTTGATTTCTGGGGTGGTGTGGGATAAAGCACTGGACTTCAAGGTCGGTTTGAACCACAGGTCAGCAGTTCAAACTCACCAGCCACTCCTTGGAAACTCCATCAGGATCACTATGACTCAGTACCAACTCAACAGCACTTAAGGACAACAACATCAACCTTTGAGTTTTAACTATCTCATCATTTAAAAACTTTTTTCCATTTATTTCTAGAAAAGTGGGCCCTAAAGTGTTGTCTTTATAGGTTGGCATGTTGTTGTCATTGTTAAATGCCAATAAGTCAGTTCAGACACATCATGACTCTGTATGGGGTTTCTGAGGATTAGCTGGTTGTTTGAACCTCTGAACTTTGGGTTAGCAATCCAATGCTGATCCTACTGCAGTACCTCAGGGCTCCTTCATTGTTCATACAAGTTATAAAAGAGTGTAATGTCCTTTATCTTCTCCGAAGGAAATTTAATGTGTGCAGTATAAAAAGCCAAGTGAATCTAGTTGTTTCAGGTACAGTTTGTCTGGTGTGAACCTTGAGAAGACAAGTGCCCGAGGGCATTTTAAAGTCAAAAGTATGGATTGAGGATTGAAACTTCAGAAGTTATCTATGTAAGCATTCTGGATATGCATTCCTGTGAAAACCAGTAAGTCAAAACAGCTTTTGGAAATACCTGTCAATTATGTCATTTCTTTTGCTGGATTTAGGAAGCTGGTATGTCAAATTAGCAGATGTTCTTGATTTGGAATTTGTCTTTCCTACTACGTGACCTTCGCTCAATTTCTGCAAAGTCATAACTCGTCAGTCAAAAAGATAGATGCGAATCTCTCGATGGTATGCATTGTAAGTCTTTCGGATAAGTTATAAATACCTCAAGGAAGAGAACCATTTTAGTTGTCTTTTGACTCAACTGTATTGCATTCAAAGCAAATTGGCACACTGTTCTGCTGTTGAACTGGATTTATAGTTGGGGTAAGAAGACTTGTTTTACTTTCTTGTTCTGTCCATAGATGATTGAGTTACAATCTGTGAATGTCTTTATCCCTTCACAAAAAGTTATGGTGTAGTTGTTAGGTGTCATGCTAGATGTGATGGCATGACTGTGGCCCAGGTAGAAGACCAGTCCCTGCCTTGTGGCGCTTTCACCTGGCAGGGCTTCATGATTCTCTCAGTTTCTTCTTCTCTTCAAGTGCCAGGCGGCATCTTAAGACCTTATTATTTGCTTAAATACACTTACGGTAATAAAAGAGTTATGTTACATTCTATAAGTAGCAGTAAGTCACAGGCGCTGCAGTGCTAGTCTGTTGAGATGCACCAGCCATCTAATAGCTCCTCGACTGCAGGTTGTCAGTTCCTTTTGCCAAGCTTTGGATGGTTGTTACCCACACCTCACCATCATAATAAGTCAGTTTCTGATGCCATTGCTGTTGCTTGCCATCACATTGGTCCTTGTCTCCTCGTCACCTCATGCTCAGTGGAACAAAATGCTGCCCTTTTCTGTGCCATCCCCATGATTGGTTGAAGATTGGACCATTGTGATCCGTAAGGTTTTCATTGGCTGATTTTCAGAAATAGATTGCCAGGCATTTCTTTCTAGTCTTTCTCGGTCTGGAAGCCCCACTAAACCCTGTTCAGCGTCGTATCAGCATGGAACGTCTCCACTGACGGATAGGCAGAGGGTGCACTATGAGTCACAACTGACTCAACGGTACTAGACAGTGTCATTTGGGATGGTTGGTATTCCAATGAACATACCTGAATACGTTCCTTGAAATTCCTTTGTAGTATAAAAAGAACATAATAGTAAAATCTGTGAGGGTTTCCTCCTAACCAGGGGTCTTAGTGGAACTTAGAAAGTGACCTTCCTTGGCTTTCATCTCGATCATGTGCACTACTTAAGCGTGGAATAGGACATCTGGCCACCAAGGAGGAGTATTCTGGAAGAATTTGTCCTTAATGATCCTGATTTTGAACTGCAAAATCAGCAGTTCAGACTTACCAGCCGCTCCTTGAAAACACCATACAGGGTCGCTGTGAGTCAGAAACCACTCAACAGCGGCACTTAACAACAACAAGAGGATTGAAAACAAAAGAGGCCATCTGAGTTGGCCCCCAAACCAGTATAATTCAGCACGTGGCTTCTAACACAGAGCATTTGAAATGTTCCTGCCACATTCCCTTTTATTTCCCTTTATTCCTTGCCCTGGCTGTGGCAACTTAATCCAGTGTGTCTGTAAATATCTACTCCTTGTTTGCAAGGAAATGGTGCACAAATTAGATCAAACAACATATCCGTTTTCTCCTGACAGTTTGGATTTTTTTCTTTTTTTCCCCTTAAATGGCTCTGACAAGAATAGGGCCAAATTATCAAACCACCAGGGTGACCCTTTCTGTTGATCAGCTGTTAATGAACTTAGAAAATTGGGATCTCATCTGGCAGACAAACTCATTTTGTTTGACAAATGGTTTAAAAGTATTTGTAAACAAGAATAAATTGGGGTGTGCATTTTTTTCTCCTTTCTGCAACTGGTTCTGTGATTGGTACATGGGTTGTAGAGGTGGTTTTCTTTTTATTTAAACTTGCCAGAGGTTTGCAAAAAAATTAGACAGTTGGTTTCTTTGTGGCTCGGTTACTTCCATGTTGTTGTCAGACTGGGGTCCCGGCACACTGTTAGACGTCTTCACTGGCTCAGGAAGACTTCGAGGTGGGCAGGTTTGTACTTGAAATAGGGTTTGGCCAATTCTTTATAACATGATTTTAAGGATGCTTTGCAACTCAGTTGCTCTTATGGGGTGGTTTCTGTCTCCACACAAGACATGTTGGAGGTCTAACCTCTGTTTCTGTAAAAGGGGCCCTCTTTAGGATTTCATTGGGCTTTTCTTTGCAGATGTGATCAGTTCAGTAACTACTGGAAACCAGGAGAGAGGCAAGGGACAGATCTTCTCCCAGAGTCCTGTGGAGGAATAGACCTGGCTGAGCAAACTGATGTTGGTGTGTGCCACTGAGTCAGTTCCAGCTCTTAAAGACCCTGTATAGGGTTTCTAAGGAACAGCTGGTGAGTTTGAACTGCCGACTTTGTGGTTCAAACCGACTTTGCTGGCCAGTGTGTTAGCCCACAGTGCCACACCAGGAAATCTTTCAATTTCTATTATCTCAGTTAACTATCAGATCTTCCTGCTGTAGAAGCAGAGGATTATGATGCAAAAATGACATTTTTTGGAGCCAGATTGTTGGGCTGAAATTCTCACTCTCATCACTTACTGGCTATGTGTCTCTGAACCAATCGTTTAGTTTCTTCACTTTAAAATGGACATCACCACCACCATACCAGTTGCCATCAAGTTGATCCCGACTCATGGTGACCCCGTGTGCTTGAGAATAGAACTGTGTTCATTGAGTTTACATGGCTGTGAACTTTCATAAGCAGATCGCCAGTCCTTTCTTCCGAGTGCCTCTGGGTGGATGTAACCCATCACCTTTCAGGGAGGGTAATAAACATGAAGTGGGAGGTTGGCAGAAGAATGATGAAGATAGATGAAAATACAGGGAGGTAAGCAAGGGCTAAAGGGGATAGAGGTAAATAGTTATACATACACAACCTTGAAACAACAGTGTTATATGTATAGATACATGGATGGAGACATAGGCTAAATGCATGTGGAAGAGAGAGAGGAAGAGCGTTGTAGGGTAAGCATTCAACTGCAAGGTCAATTTAAACAAGGCCAGTGGTTCAAACTCACCAGCCGCTACTTGGAAAATACTATACAGGGTCGCTATGGGTCAGAACAATATATATGTTGTTGTTGTTGTTAAGTGCCATCAAGTCGGTTCTGACTCATAGCGACCCTGTACAGGGTTTCCGAGGGTATAAATCTTTATGGGAGTAGAAAGCCTCAACTTTCTCCCACAGAGCGGCTGGTAGTTTCGAACCGCTGACTTTAAGGTTCACAGCCCGATTCGTAACCACTATGCTACCAGAGCTCCTGTGTGTGTATATATATTTGACAACTGTTGCCTGGAGGGGATTATGGTCATTGAGCTGAAAAATATATAATTTGTTGAATGTAAAAAACACACAACAACAAACCTCCCACCTTTTCATTTTGAAGTCTCAGTTGCTAAACTGAACAGCTAAGCACAGTGTTCATCAATTGTTCTAACCCACCAGTAACTCCCTGGAAGACTTCTACAGGTTCGACCACAAGTACTTAACAATAACAACCATATATAAGGTTGCATTTAACTAACACGTAGCATAGTGCTTATGAATCGGGCTGCAAACCTCAAGGTCAGCAGTTCAAAAGTGCCAGCTGTTTCATGGGAGAAAGATGAGGTTTTCTGCTGCTGTAAAGATTTACAACCTCAGAAACCCTGTACAGGGTCGCTGTGAGTCAGAAGTGACTCCATGGCACATAATCACCAATCACCATGTATGTCAAGCACTTGAAATACAGCACTTAGCACAAAGACACGGCTTAGTATCTGATAGAAAATAACAACTATGGATATCTTTGATCCATCAGTTTAAAAAAAGACAGTAATTGTTAAAACAGTTGTCATTAAACACAATATTGTGGGGCTGTGAGTAGTCAGGGGTGACTTCACCAAAGCGCTGGTCCCTGAAGCATGGATTGGAAGTGGCCATGACCACACTGTGGACTAAGGGAGGGAAAGGAAGAAGAGAATGGGAAGTGCCTTAGAGTGGTTCAGTATTGATTGCTTTTAGCAACATCCAAGTTCCTTTTGAGTACATAGGTCCTGTTTGTCATCAGCATTGAAGAGGGCAGACTCCAGTCCCCTCCAGCACTGGCTGCCCACCCACTGCATCCAGCAGAGTGTGGCGATCAATGAGACCATCCGCTAGCACACGTCCTCAGAATCGGACAGTGGCACTAACGAACAAGCCGCCCGCTCTTGTCTGGTCATGCCGCTGTGTTTCTCATAGACACTAGCCCACGATGGGTATTTGATGGCTTTCTACATGGAGTCTCTTCTAGGAACTATCAAAAGGTTCTTCCAAATGTATTTTTCTCCTGGAAAAACACTGTCTTTATCTTAATGGGACTTTCTGATGAGAGAGATTTAGGTGCTATAGAATAAGCATTGAACTGCGAGGTGATGGTTCAAACCCATCAGCTGCTCCTTGGAAGCCCTAGATAGGATTGCTACCATGAGCTGGAACCAATTTCACGGCACTTAACAACAACAACTACAATAATAGTTTGCTAAATGCTGTGATTATTGTTGTAATGTGCCGTGGAGTCAGTTCCAACCCATGGCGACCCTGTACAGGGTTTCCGAGGCTGTACATCTTTACGGGAACAGAAAGCCTCATCTTTCTCCCGCAGAACAGCTGTAGTTTCGAACTGCTGACCTTGTGGTTCACAGCCCGATTCGTAACCACTGCGCTACCACAGCTCCTAGAGTACTGTGACTGGAGACCTAGAAAACAGGCTGTTTGCCCCTTAGATGACTTTAAGGGAGTTTCTGGACTATTAGAAGATTTCATTTTCTCATCTATACATTGAGAACAGTTGCATTTATTTCACAGGCTTATTGTGCAGACAAAACCAGGCAAAGTGCTCCATAAACTCCCTCATTCTATAGCTGATAGTACGATATTGCATTACAAGTTTGTGTCTACAATGTGCTCAGGATAAATCAGAGTATACAGTAGAGTTTTTTAACTTCTTTTTATTTTGAAAATAAAGATGGTGATGATAAAATAGAAACAGTAGAACAAGAATGGGAGAATTTAGATTTTCACCTTAATTCCTTTGTTCTCTGAGTAACTGATCGTGTTATCTCAGCCTCAGTATCCTCACGTAGAAACTTTGCATTGGGTTATAGATCTGCCCCCCTCCTCCAGCTCATTTTTAGGTGTGATACCAAAGTGATCTTGAGCATGTGCGTATTTAAGTTGATTTACTTTAAACCAGAGCTTCAAACCAGTTCACTGCCATGTTGAGAATTTGTATTTCCAC
>NW_006408594.1:9647071-9711982 GCF_000296735.1 Chrysochloris asiatica
TGGAGAAGGATGTCATGCAGGGTAGGGTGGAGGGTCAGAGAAGAAAAGGAAGACCCCCAACGAGATGGATCAGCCAGGTGCCATCATTGATGGACTAAGGTGTGGCGGCGGTAGTGAGGTTGGCCCAGGATCGAACTTTGTTTCGTTCTGCTGTGCATGGGGTCGCTATGAGTCGGTTCCGACTCGATGGCACCTGACAATAACAACCCCAGACATTGTGTGGCACTGTGGGCTAATGCATCAGACTGCAAAGTTGATTGAACTGCAAGGTCAGTCAGTGGTTCAAGCTCATCAGCTGCTCCTTGGAAACCCTATACAAGGTCACTGTAGGTCAGAATCAACTCAACTGGGACTTAACAAACAACAACAACCCTGGACATTGTGAATCAGAATCTACATTTTAACAGGCAAGTTTTATGTATGTATAAGATCTTGTGAAAATGTAGAACCCATTCTAAGCCCTGCTTTAAACATATGCTACTTCTCTAAGACTGGCTTTTTTCTTCTCTGAAAAGCTAGCATCCATCTCTTCCTTCTTCCCTTTCTCCCTTCCTTAACTTGTTTCCAAATGTCACTATTCTATAGAAAATTAAAAATATTTATGAAGAAATTATTTCTATTTATGTGTGTCTCTATAAAACAGAACGAGTCCTGATGTGGTACAGTACAATAAACACTGGACTGCTAAACACACGATTGGCTGTTCAAACCCACCAGCTGGTCTTTGGATAACCCTATACAGAGTCTGTATGAGTTAGAACCAACGCAGTGGCACTTAACCACCCCAGAACCACCAAAGAGGAGAAGGCTGTTTTCCACTAATTCCCTTTTTTGTTGTTGTTATTATGTGCTGTGAAGTCGGTTCCGACTCATAGCAACCCTGTGCAGGGTTTCTGAGGCTGTAAATCTTTACAGGAGCAGAAAGCCTCATCTTTCTCCCATGGAGCACCTGGTAGTTTCAAACTGCTGACCTTGAGGTTAGCAGCCCGATTCCTGACCAGTATGCTACCAGAGCTCAGCTAAACAATGGATACTTTATGTAAATTTCTTAGCTCAGGGTGTGGCACAGGTTTTTATGGATAAGTGCTGTTGAGTCTGTTCTGACTCATAGGGACCCTGTACAGGGTTTTCAATGAGTGGCTGGTGAGTTTGAACTGCCGACGACCTTGCAGTTCAAGCTGGCCTTGGAGTCCAGTGCTTTATCCCACAGCACCACACCTGCTGCTTAGTGAAGACTGGTGGGGGCTGTAGAATCTGAGAGTTTGACAGTTCAAACCTGCTGCCTTGCTGCCTGCTTCTATGGGGATAAACGAAGCTTTCTGAGCCCGTAAAGATTTACAGCCTTGGAAACCCTATCTAGATGGGCCACTTCATGGTAGGAGGTTTGGATTTTGTTGTTTTGAGTGGTGTGCGACCCTGGGTAGACTAGTGGATCTGGATCGTTGCCTATGTGAAACTTATTAAAATAATTGGCGATTCCAGTAGAAAGTTGCCTTGGGCCTGGGCTGGGATATCTGCTCTCTCTCCTACTCTGCCTTACACTGGTTTGTGGGGAAAGTCCATGTGAAATTACAGATGTGGAAAAGCAAATGCAGCAGTTTACCGTATCCTGCTCTCCTGAGGGAAATGAAAAACATCCAAACAAAGACAAATTTATTAGAGACCAAAATCGCCAGGCTATTGATTCTCAGTGCCAGATAGCCAGGTTATGAATTGGGTAATAAAAATGGGAAGCATTTAGCTTGACTTCTCAGATGGGGACAGCTGTGTGTGTGTGATCACAGCTATTGCGTTCCCTGACAGCCCTACAACTAATGAACTAGCGCTTACTAACTAGACTGCTGACTTCATATGCTGCGCCTGTCTTGTGCGCTGGGGCACTGAAATACAGCGGAGCAGTTTGACTTCACAGAAGCCTGGGTGCTGGAGCCTTCATCTCTAACTTTAGAGGTAGTAGGGACATTCGCTGAAAGTTCTTACCTGGAGCTTGTAAAGCAAGCGAGTTGTGCCCCCTGCAGCAGGGGACCGGTTTCTGTCTCCTGATGGACTTGAAACAGACAAGCAGGTGCTATGTTTGGGCTGTCAGAACTGGAAGGGAAGGACGTTCCATCCATTATTGAACCACGCTTGTTCTACAGATGTGGACACTAATGTCCAAAGCAAGTGGGTGCCCAGCACAGGTTAACCAGTTAGTTGCTGGCTGAGCAGGTTGAGCACCAGGTCTCCTGACGCCTGGCTGAGTGATCTTTCTTTCACACCCCTTGGATTGCTGAGACCTGTGGCTGCTTTCAAGATCCTCCGGTCCATCCTGCAGCTGCCTTGAGTGAGTCCTGCTGTCTTTGAAGAAGAGCAGTCCTACCTGGGTAATAGGGAAAGGTAGCCTGTGTTGGAACCTTGGTTTCCCTCATCCCATGTGAAGTTTTGTCAAGTCAGTTCCAACTCATAGCGACCGTGTTCACAACCTAAAACCACTACCTGATCTTGACTGTTGTTACGTTTGAGTCCGCTCATCTCTTATTCACTGACCCTCCACTTTACCAAGCCTGATGACCTTCTCCAGGGACTGGTCCCTCCTGAGAACATGTCCAAAGGATGAAAGGCGAAGTCTCACCATCTTGACTTCCAAGGAGCATTCTGACTGTACTTCTTCCAGGACAGATTTGTTTGTTGTTGGCAGTCCACGGTCCTTTTAATATTCTCCTCCCATAGAACTTGAAATGCTCTTTGCGGTCTTCCTGCCTCTTGGTAGTTTCCATTCTTGGCTTTTCTATAACAGTAAAGGGAACCTGCTAACACCTTGAAAATATAATTAATTATGAGAGGGGTAAAAAGTAAAGAACAGTGATGGTTCTCACCTTCCACGCAAGAGACGTGAGTCTGGTGTTGCCTGTAGAATATGCACTAGACTGCTGACCACAAGGTTGGAGATTCAGACCCACCAGATGCTCCTTGGAAACGCCATACAGAATCATTGAGTTGGGACTGACTCAACTTGCCCAAGACCAGGGACAATGTAAGAGACCTAGGTTCCCTTCCCAGTCTGTGTACCTCGCCCTCCGCATCTGATAGTGATGGCTGGAAGTTCAGTGCTTATCCATATTGCTATGATGCTAAATAGGTTTGAATGGTGCTTCCAGACTGAGACAGACTAGGAAGAAAGGACTGAAGCTCTACTTCCCAAAGTCAGCCAATGAAAATCCTATGGACCTGTGGATTTACTGATTGATCTGCAGCCGGTCATGTAGGGCTGGGTAGCGTTTCATTTGTTTTGCCCGGGCCACCATGAGTCAGTTGGTGGCCATTGACAACTAGCAACAACAGACTAGTTTACCTACAACCCCACCCCAAGTTGTTTTGTTTTTAATTGTGTAACGATTACTAAGTACTTGATTCATTAATTAGTATTTATGGTGCTTTTCTGTGCCAGATAGCATGCTGGGCACTTGTCCACCATATTTCATCTTGGTTTTATTCCCTGTGTGTGTGTAATCTGTGGCGTCTTGTGTAACCCACTCTGCGCCCTGATTTCTCTTAGGATCATGACACCCAAATGGTAATGACCTTGGAAGGAGTCAGTGAGGTGTCCTTGTTGACAAGTATCCAGCATAGAGCCAGGCACTTAGTAGACACTAAATTCCAAGTACTGCTTGAGCTCTCTATGTGCCAAGTTCTATGAATTTGGAGTCATAAATAATAACAGAGGTAAATCCTTGCATGCACAGAGCAAAGATTTACAGCCTCGGAAACCCTGTGCAGATTCACTATGAGTCAGAACCGACTCCATGGTACTTACTAACAACAACAACAGAGCAAAGAGATTTAGGGAATCTTATGAAAAGCCATTGCTGGCTTATCCCTGTGATATATATGTGCCCCAAATCCAGCGAAACAGTGAAAGAAGGATTTCTGGATGCAATTGTTAGGAACTATCTCACAGTTACATTCAAATTTCTTGTTATCAGGAAACTCTCTGGCTGATACACTTTATTCTTAGAGTGACCTTTTCTGTATGACTGGAGTCAAGTATCTGAAAGAGGAATTTCCTTCATGACAAGTGCCCTCCCGTGGCCCTGGGGGCACCATAATGACTTCTCATTCCAGCTCATGACCAGAACTAGCTAGAGGCCAACCCAATCCCTCACAAAGGAGAAGGATGCTCGGATTGTAAATAAAACTGCTTGTAATAAAACTGCTCCCCCATGTTTTATTACATGTGCCCATCCTCGTCCACATGCACATGCTGTCTCTCCGGTGGGTAGAATCAGCATGATGTTGATGAGAAGGCTCTTGGGTCAGCACCAGCAGGATCTTCTAGAGGAAGACTTCAGATGGACCTCTGGACTTGCCTTCTGGGATAACTCTTTCCTTAAACACGTGATACACTTCTGCTCAGGGATTCTCAGTAACTCCCCAGAGGCTATAGAACCTGCTTCCTCCACCCATCATACTTACCTAATGGCTCTCAGTGCCCTCCACCCTGCGTCCCCACCCCAGTCCCATGTATGCTCTTGCACCTTTCCTAGTGGTCCCTTCCAGCAGGGCTGACTTCTCTTACCTTCCCAGCTTTTTGAATTCGTGTCATCCTCTTGAGCTCAGCTCAGATATTTCCTCCTTAGAATCATGTCTGTTAATGCTCATGGTTTTTGTGCCTGTGTCCTACACTCTGTTAAGGTTTCTTTTGGATCGATTCCGACTCAAGGCCACCCCATACGTGTTGTAATAAAACTGCTCCCCCATGTTTTTACTGGCTGGTTTTTAGGAATTAGATGGCCAGGTCTTTTTGTCTTTCTTCTGAGGCAACCCTGGTTGGACTCAAGCTACCAGCCTTTTGGTTATGAGCTTGAGTGTGTTAACCATTTGCACAACTCATAGACCCCCCTCCCTTTTTTTAAGTGATTTTTTTTTTTTAATTGTTTTTTAGGGAAAGTTTACACAGCAAATTAGGTTCTAACAGAACCATTTCTATACGTATTATTCAGCGACACTGTTTAGATCCCCACCATGCGTCAGCGTTCTCATGATTTCAGCTTCCCCATCTTCTCATTTTTGAATCGGGATGAGTGTTGACGGTTTGGTCTCACAGATGATTTTGTTTGTTTGGTTTTTGTAAGGAGCAAGGAACATTCATGGAGGATGTTCTCAGGGACTCCTTTTAAGAACAAGGATCTTGTCATCACCAACACTGTGTCTCCAGTGCCAACCCCTGTGCCTGGAATAGCGTATATGCCCAATAGACACATGGAATTAGGAACAAGAGGTAGAGCAAAGGTAAAGAAATAGCTGCCTTCCTTTTTTGCTTTTTAGTGTGAATTGAGTGAAGGTTTACAGACAAGATCGTCATTGCCATCCCCCCATGTAAGACCACTTAGCCCGTTTCTTCCCTGTGGTTCTTGTTTGCATTCTTGCTTCTTTTCCCACCCTTCTGTACTTTGTCCTTGGGTAAATGCTGCTCTTTTGCTTGAGTGGCTGACCATTCTATGGTGTGCAGACCTCCTAGTGTAATTATCCTCCTGATGTACCTGGCCATTGCTTGGCTGAACATTGAGCCATGAGGGTGAGCTCAGCTCCAGACCTGAAGGGGTGACCCAGGACCATAGTCTCAGGGTTCCACCTGTCTGTATTGGACCATTAAACTTGGTCTTTTTTTTTTTATTTATGATTTTGAGTTTTGTTCCACATTTTCTCCCGATCTATCCAGGACTTTTTAAAGAAACTCCTTTCAGAGGAGTTGGCACTGGTAGCTGGGCACCATCTAGTTCTTCCGGTCTCAGGGTCCTGGAGACTGATGTTCTAATGGTTCATTAACCCATTGGACTGTTTCCAAGTGTCTTAGATTTTCATCTAGTTTGTCATCTGCCACAAGAGAGAAATACAGAGAACCTCTGTAAGCCTTTCAGTGCTGAGGAAAAACAGACCCTGCAAGTCCCATGTATAATCTTCCGACAGTTGAGGAGTTGAAGTGCATTTCTCAGTTGTGGCTCTTGTTCAGTGCCTGGTTTTTGCTTAAGCAGAATGAAATTGCCTGGTTAAATCATCCCCTTCCAAAATAAAAAAAGAAGAAGACCAAAACAATCCCATGGGTGGCTTCACAGGTAGCCTCGTGAATGTGATTAAGGGCTGATTTCACATTCAGAAGGAAAACATCAAAATCAGCCTTCCTGTAGCTGTAGTCTGACCCCCAGGAAAAGTGTGTATCCTCAGGAAAGATCAATTTGCATTAAAGATCTGTTTGGCGATGCATTGTTGAAAGAGGTTAATATCGTAAGTGGAAATTTCTGATTACTTCTTGATTTTTTTTTCTCCCCCTTGCTCGTCTCCCTGTGCCACTCCAGACAGCTGTGAGCTAGAATAATAACTCACACCACCTGCCTGTTTTTAGCTCTCCTGGCCTTGAGTTCCTGCCTTTATCAAGTAGAACCCAGCTGGCCTGGTGTCCTGCCCTGGGTGGGATGTAGATCCATGCTTTCCACTTCCCCAGGCCAAAGCAGGTGACCTTGGAGGGAAAGGTGACCAGTGTGAACTTGCCCTTATCCCTAGGTGTACATCCTGCTCAAACATTCTCAGCTCTTGCATTACGGAGGGATCTTCCTTGAGGAGTGACGCCTGAGAACAGCGTGTCTGTAAAACCCACAGCTGTCGTGTTGATTCTGACTCGTGATGCTCCAATAGGAGAGAGTAGAACTGTCCCGTGGGATTTCTGAGGCTGTAAATCTTTACCAGAGCACACTGCCACACCTTTCTCCCACAAAGTGGCTGGTGAGTCCCAACCACTGACCTTTTTGTTTGCAGTCGAACACTTCAGGGCACCATCTGGGTGTCTTTACCTAGGCATTGTTCTCAAGTGTTAGTGCTGTTAAATGCCATGGAGTAAATTCAGACTCATTTCGACCCTGTATTAGGCTTACAGAGCCTGTAAATCTTTGCGTGAGCAGAAAACCTCATCCTTCTCCTGCAGAGCGACTGGTTGGGCTTGAACTTCCAACCTTGTGGTTTGCATTCGAGTGCTTATTATATAGAGTCACCATGCTGTATGTGGGGAGCTGTTCTGCACATTCTAAGATGTTTAGCAGCATCCCTGACATCTGCCCACTAGATACCAGTGGTGGTGGTGATGGTGCTAGTGGACAGTGGAATCGGTTCCGACTCAAAGTGACCCGGCATAGGATTTCTGAAGCTGTAAATCTTTACGGGAACAGAAAGCCTCATCTTTCTCCTGCTAAGCAGCTGGTGGTTTCAAACTGCTGAGCTCCTTAGGTACCAGTAGCAGTTCCCTTTTCAGTGTTGGTCCTCCAAAATCTCTGAACCACAGCCCAAACAGTGGACTCAGACAGGCCAGCCATCACAAAGAGACCCAGGAGCCGCTGATGCTGTATAGCAACGAACAACAGCATTTACCGGAGAGCTCCCTAGACGCTCCGTCTCCACTCTGTTCTCAAGCCTGTAGCAGGACTGACTTTCTTAAACAAGACGATGTGAAGGCGGTTCAGCCTGCACTGCCCAACGCTGTGACTGCTAGCCCCACACGGCTGTTGAGCTCTTGACATATGGCTAGTTCCATCTGAGATTTGTTCTCATTGTAAGATACACACTGGAGTTTGAAGCCTTAGTATGAGATCACTGTTGTTGTTAAGTGCTGTCCAGTTGGTTCTGACTCATAGGTTTTCCGAGGCTGTAAAACTTTGCAGAAGCAGAAGGCCTCATCTTTCTCCTGCGGTGTGGCTGGGGGGCTCAAACCTTATGGTTTGCAGTCCTGTGTTTATCCTAGAGAGCCAAGAATGTAAAATACCTCATCAATGGTGTTTATGCTGATGACACGTTTGGTGGTGGTGGTAGTGCACCATGGAGTATGGAGTCGGTTCCGACTCATAGCGACCCTGCATAGGGTTTCCGAGGCTATAAATCTTTATGGGAGCAGAAAGCCTCATCTTTCTCCCATGGAAGAGCTGGTAGTTTCGAACTGTTGACCTTGAGGTTAGCAGCCCGATTCGTAAGCACTACGCTACCAGAACTCCCTAATGACATGTTTAAAATGCTGATATTGGCGACATAGAGGTTAAGTAAAATCTGCTCAAATGCGTTTCTGATGTGTGTTTTGTTTATGTTTTTACTCTTTCAAATGTGACTATGGAAAATTCAGTATCACTTAAGTGACTCAGATTATGCTTCCATCAAATGGCTCTGATACACTGAGAGGAGCTAGTGTGCTAGACATGTAGCCTGATGAAATAAATCATCTTGACATGTGATTGTTTTCAAATAATCTCATACCCTACTTCTGAGTTCCTGATATCAGTGCACCAGTGGAAAACATGAGGCATTTTGAAAGAGTGGCTCTGTGGGCTTTTCAAGAAAGAACTTCATTTCCTGGCATTGGAGCTCGAGACATAATTTGCCTCGTGGGACAGTCTCTTTTTAGAAAATTAAAATGGTCCCCTTTTTAAAAAAACAAGAACATAATTGAGTGATGTGTTCTACTGAGCCAATCGCACACACCCACACAACACAGGCACACACGCACACGCAACCAAGGCACACCCGTTTGTCTTTTCTCCCGTCAACATCCATTCACAAATATGTGAATGTTACAGCCAGGAGGGTACGAGGGTCCATACTATCCCTCAAATTCAGAGTTCACGTTAGTGTAATTAATTCTACTAAAACAGCTCACATTCCTGTGCAGTCATCATATTTTGGATTTCATGTGATCTTCTCTGATCCTTGCAAATAACCTTTAATACTTGATAATGCCATTGGGTCTTCCCAGAAAAAGGAACAATGATGTGTTGTCAGCTACTGTTAACTTGACCCCAAACCATGGTCACCCTTGTACAATGGAGCAAAGTGCTGTCCAGCCCTGCACCCTCGCCACAGTGGGCTGTACATCAGACAGACCACTGTGATCCATAGTGTTTCCATTTGCTCATCTCCAGAAGTAGATCGCCAGACCTGTCTTCCTGGTCTGCTTACTCTGGGAGCTCCTGTTGAGCCCTATTTGGTGTCATACCCAAACCCAAGCTTTTGCTGAGTGTGCGTGGTGACTGTGAACAGAAATTGAGCCTGCATCTCTTACAAGTTACTCTTGTTGCTGTGTGCCATTGAGTTGGTTCTGACTCATAGTGACCCTGGATAGGATTTCCAAGGGTGGCTGGTGGAATTGAACTGCTGACCTTGCAGTTAGCAGTCCAGTACTTATAAGCACTACATGGGGGCTCCCTCACGGACGGTGACAATTCAACACTGACTCAGCACTGCCCCTGGAAAACCATATAGGCTCCATGATGTGAAGGCCCTGTAGCCATCATGTATAGAGTAGGGACTTGAACTCAGATCTTCTGACTCCTGGTTCTTTTAAGTTCTTGGTGGCCCATGTAAAACTGTTCTCTGTTGTTTGCTTTTAATAAACCAGAGATACAATGGCAGTCTCTCAGGCTGCAAACAGTATGTCCTAACTGCAGGGCTGCGTGAGAATGGGTGTGTTGGAGACCCTGGTGAAGACCCTGGATCTGTGACTTCACAGTGGCTTTGAGGGCACGAGTACATATTTCCCTGCAGCAAGAGAATTTGACTTTACAGCAGTCTCAAGACAAACTAGGTTGGTGGGATGGGCTGTTAGAGTCCTTACAATGCAGTCTACTCCACATTGTCAATGTTTGTTCCAAAGCAAGGTCAGTGCATGTAGCTTTTACTCTTCTGGCTCACAAGATCAATTTGTAAACAATGCCTCCAAGGCCAAGTGCCATTCTCTAAATGAAAAAAAAAAAAAAAATCAGGTCGCCAGTTTGACAGGCCAGAGGACAGATGTAGGTAGGAGATGGCTTTGGAACCTAATGTGCAGTTAGTTAAAGAGGGAAGGGGCCCTCCAGACCCAGAGGGAGGGGCTGTGAGCTTCTTGTTTGTTCTTTCTGGAAGAGAGGAAGGAGTGAAAATAACCAAAGAGAACTTTGGAAGTGACCTCAAATGCACCAGAATGTGTACGGATCACACTATTGCTTCAGAGACTTGATTGAGATGCTATGCAAATGTACAGACAGCTAGTTGTCAGCATTTTAAAAAAAGGTTTCATAGAAGAAGAATTCCAGAGTGATTGCCAGGTACCTGATACCTGAGGATTTCTAAACATGGTCGTCTATCCATCCATCCATCCATCCATCCATCCACCTACTCATGCACTCATCCATCCATTCCCCCATCCATCCATCCACTCACTCATCTACTCACTCAGCCATTTATCCATCCGCTGGTCTCTCCATACATCCATAAATGCATTCATCAATCCACCCATCCACCAATCCGTCCACTCATCTATCCATCCATCCATCCATCCATCCATCCATCCATCCATCCATCCACTCATTCATCTACTCACTCACACATTTATTTGTCTGTTCATCCACTCATCTAGCCATCCATCAACCCATCCACTCATCTACTCACTCATCCATTTATCTGTTTACTCATCTATACATCTACTCATCCATGTATCCAGTCTTTCATCCACTCACATGTCCATCCATCCATCCACTCTCATCTGTTTATCCATCCACTCTCCATCCATATACTCATCCATGTATCCCGTCTTTCATCCAGTCATCCACTTACACGTCTATCCATCCTTCCATCCACTCATTCACTCATCCACTTATCCATCCATCTACTTATCCTTGTGTGCTGTCTTTCATCCACTTATCTACTCACATGTTTATCCATCCATCTACTCTCATCCATTTATCCATCCACTTTCCATCCATCTGTTAAGCTATCCATCTATCTATCTATCTATTTATCTATCTATCTATCTATCTATCTATCTATCTATCTATCTATCTATCTATCCATACATCGGACTCATTGACTTTCTTCTTTGTGCTTGGTGGAAAGACAATGCTTATAAAGCAGACATGGTTTATGCCCAACTAGAGATGAAAGTTTAGTGGGTATAAGGCAGACATTAAATAATTAAGCAAATATGTGGGGAGTTCAAAAAGTTCTTACAAAAATGGAAAAAATAATGGAATTTTGACACAAACATTTGGAAGTCTCCTTGTGATTGTATTAATTTCAGACTCTGATGGGTGCTATGAAGGAGCATGCAATTCAGGTGTAACGAGAGCTGAATTGGGAGGAAGGTCTACTTAGTGCAGGGTTATATGAGATCTCCTGGACTTGATATCATTTGGGATCTAGAGCCAAAGGATGAGGAAGAGTCATTCAAGCAAAAGGTGAGGTGTTAAGCATTCTAGGACAAGGGAAGGTACTTGCACAGGTATTGTCCAAGAAGTGAAAGTGTCAGTGTGAAAAGGGTATATCTGGTCTAATGGGCAGTGGCCTAAGACGAGGACTGAGAGAGAGAGATGGGTCCTTACAGGCATGAGAAATGGTTTGGAATTGATTTCAAGGGCAGAGGGAAAACACTGGATGATCTTAAGCAGGATTTGACTTAGAGTAGCTCTTGCACTGGGCACTGGCATGAGACAACAGTGGCAGTAGAAATGGAGAGAAATGGATGCACTAGAGTTGTCTTGAAGGTAAAAATGACAGGAACTGAGGTCGCAAGTATTTGACAGGGTGAGAGAGATGAGCAAAACTTGAGACAGTTATTAAGTATATGACTTCAGCGACTATATAAATAATACCTGAAATACGACCAACTTCCAAAATGTGAAGGTAACTTATATCCCCACTTTCCCTCTTCATCATTCTGACACCAGTAAGCACATATCATTTTCTTTCCATGACCCCAGCCACCCAGAGTTGGGTCTCTACAAGTCAGGACGCTATCCTTCTAGCCTTTGTCAAATAGGCAAACACCAGTCTCTTTGCTGGTTCTCACTGCCCCCGGTGGCTTTGACAATTCACTAGAATGGCTCACAGAACTCATGGAAACTATTATCTGTACTTACAGTTACCCATTTATTATGCCCAGAAAGGATACAAACATAGACACACATCAGGGAAGGTCTGGGTGAGGTCCCAGCACTTGGCCTGCATTGTGCCCAGGGGCGTCAAGATCCTTCTGTGGTGCTTGGATGTTCTTACCTATTCAGGAAGCCCTTAAAAAGAGCTCTTCAAGACCTCTGGTCTCCTAGTCATTGGGACCTCAATGAATATGCATAACTTAGGCTTTGGTGTATAGTTATGATGATCCAAGTAATGAACATGCAGGATTACATCAGCCCCATTCTCCCCCATCCCCTACCTGGAGTTAGTTAACCATGTGTGGGACTAGGAAGCATGTACTTCCCGAGTTATTTTGGAAAGCAACGGC
The DNA here is from genome assembly GCF_000296735.1 of Chrysochloris asiatica. Taxonomy (NCBI): domain Eukaryota; kingdom Metazoa; phylum Chordata; class Mammalia; order Afrosoricida; family Chrysochloridae; genus Chrysochloris; species Chrysochloris asiatica. The sequence continues at coordinate 9,659,337 of NW_006408594.1, forward strand.
ATTTTAATTGCTAGCATCCCAAGGACTGAGCCAAGTTCTGTGTCCCAGGGCAGTGGAGTAGATGCTGCTGCTCTTTATAGAGATGGGAAAGCTGTAGAGGAATAGATTTGAAAGGAAAAATCTGGAAGTGAGGTGTGACAAGCAGGTGGATCTCTCCAGTGGGTTTAGGAAGATCACTGTATAAGGTTCTAGAGCTCAGAGAAGAGGCCAGACTTAGAGAGGAAGGTGTCATCAGCCCGGAGATTGTCTTAAAGCCCTTGGAATGGAAGATGTCACCTACAGAGAAAAGGAAGCCTGGCTCCCACTGTGAACCCTAGGACTTTCCCAGAATTTACATTTCTGGGAAAAGGAGGCATGAGGAGGCAAAGAGTATGTGGAATAAATATCTTCAAGGTTGGGAGCATGAGATTACTAGAGAGAGCTAGTAGAATTCCTGAGCTGTTGTCAACACATTTGAAATCCAAAGGATGGAAGAGAACCAACCTGCCTGCTTAATACAGGATTTCTGTCGCATACCTTTGGCTTCCAAGTCCTGGTGTGGCACTGTAGGTTAATGCGCCAGACTGCAAAGCCATTTGAACTATAAGGTCAGCAGTTCAAGCTCACCAGCTGCTCCTTGGCAACCCCATAGAGGGTCGCTATGGGTCTGAATCGACTCAACGGCACTCAACAACAACAACCACCTTTGGCGTCACAAGTGAAGACATGAAGGACGAAGGATGGTAGTGTTCATTGTCATTTCCTAGGCTAGTACAGTTGGGAGGCATAGTTGCAAAAAGTAGGTGGAATTATAATAATGAAATGTGAGATCTACGTCACATAAGAGAGAACATAAAGATCTAGGTGCTTAGTGAGAAGGAAGACCAGTAGGTTGAGGTCCATGGAGACAGTGTTGCATTTGTGCACTGGAGATTCCAGAAGGCTAAGCGATTGGGTGGAGGAGGTGGATACTGACATTTGAGATTTGGTTGTGTTGTTTTTATGATAGCTATTCTAGAATCTGAAGGAGTTCTGGTAGTGTAGTGGTTACAAATTGGGCTGCGAACCTCACAGTCAACAGTTCAAAACTACCAGCTGTTTCGCAGGAGAAAGATTAGACTTTCTGCTCCCAAAAGCCTCGAAAACCCTGTACAGGGTCGCTATGAGTCGGAACCGACTCCACGGCACATCATAACAACAACAACAATTCTAGAATTAGCCTGAGCTCAAGTATGGAGCCTTGTGAAGTGACACCTGGGTTGAATGGGCTGTCATGATCACAGGAATTGAGGCAGAGAAGAGGAAGAATGTGACGTGGAAACGAAAGTCTTACAAGAATGAGAGAAGTGACCATGAGTTGCTAAGTGACCAGGCAGAAGGATGGTGAAACTGAAAAGACCAGGGAGCTTCCTAAGAGGGAGGGGCAGTAAGATCTAGTAGATAGATGCAACTGGTCGCCAAGAGGACTGACTGACACCCCATTGCCTGACCCATAGCGCTTTGAGGGGCCATGGGAGACCTATCCTTTTAGGAAAGCAATGAGCTTAGTCGACATCTTATTTTCACAGAAGAGCAGAAAGCAAACCGAAGTGAAAACTTCCATTTCATCAGCCTCTGAATGCATCTGTTGTATTCATGTATTTGAGTGGAGACTATGTTCTGTGGGGCAGCACTATGCCACTGTAGGATAAGCACTGGACTACTGATCACAAGGTCGGCATTTCAAACCCACCAGCCACTCCTTGGAGACCCTATAGAGGGTCACTATGAGAGAGAAATGACTCAAGAGCACTGAACAACGCAATGTTTATGTGTCAAGCACATTATATGGAGACTTAGTGACATGCCCAAGGTTCCTGTTACCCAGTGTGTACATGTGCTTCGCACCTGCCTGACACCAAAGCCCCAGTGGGCTACACGGATGAATAAAACGCTGCCCATGCTCTTGGACCACTTATCACAGTTTACATTGAATTCTCTGTTTTTCAAAATTTAAGAAAACCTTTTTCAATCAAATTAAATCATGCCAAGAGCCTCCGTTCACTAAAGCTCCCGATGTGGCTTCATTCATTTATTTCCTAAGATCAGGTTCATAACATTATTATAAGGTCAAAATAAAAACCAGGGGTGTTGGGTGAAAAGCATTGTGAGATTTACATTTTATGTTTGAATCTTCTTTCAGAGATGAGTAATTGAAAGAAAAGAAAATAATTTAGATTTTTTTACCTTCCTGCCAGTGCAGTGAATTATTTAATCTGATTCTTGTATGCATTGTCTTTGTAAGTCCTACCAAATGAGTTTTTCCTGATGAGTTTGGGTAAGTGAAGGTGCGGGTAAGTAGGTGCTGATAAGATTATATGACTCAACTGTGAGTAAATGTTAACAGGGCTAATAGTGATTGCAGAAACGTGGAGCTCTAATGGGAAGATTGGACAATTTTGCCATCCTGCCGGGTTTAAAATAAGCCATCTCAGAAGCACGGAAGGTGGATTTCACTACCAAAAAAGAAAGTGCATCCTTTGGACCTGAGATCTCTGCACATTGAGCCTCCTCAACCCAGGAGACAGAAAGCTATGATGTCAGAGAAGCAAGCAGCAGCACCAGAAAACTTAGAAACAGACAAAGCCATGGACTTCCCAGCCCACGGAGTGAGTAAAGCTGAGTGCCTTTAGGCTGGAGGCTTGCTGCCAGAGTGGGGTGACCTCAGGCACCTATCTGGGAATTAGGTCTGCAGAACCCCGGAGCTGAAGTTGACCACCTTTAGGCATTTATCAGCAATTCTAAAAGAGCTTTGTAACGTTGCCCAAGCAGGGCAGAAGCCAGGCCGTGGGGCTGAGGGTCTGGGAGAGGCCTGCCAGTGGGCATGGCTGGGAAGAGTCTTTCTTAACTAAAAAACTATATCCTGAGCATTTCTGGTCCTGAATTGTAGCCTGTTAACGTCCTGAATAAATCCCATACCTGTGAGCATTGTCTCTGAGTTCTGTGTGGTCATTGTAATGGATTGAACCCAGCTGAGAAGTAGAGGATGCTATGGGAAGGATGGGTTCCTGTCAGAATTGGTAAGGAAGATTGGATGATGGAGGCATGTCTGAACTTTACCTCTTGGGAATTGGCCTTGGGCAGATGCTGATGGTGATTCTCTTTCCTGCTCCCTGCCTCGTGAAGCCGGAGGAGGTCAGATACCACCTCCATGTCCTCTTTAGACACTTGCCATTGGGGAGATTCTGGTACGTGAAAGAGAAGCAATCGGAAATTGTGTTTCCAACTTGCATCATCTGTGTTCTGCATACTAGTTTGAAGAAAAGTTTCTGGGGTGTCAAAATTTGGGAGTGACTGTCTAAAATACAAGTTCTGGTCTCTATTCATTTGAAGCAAAAGAGAAGGTAGGAAAGAAACCCAAGATTCAGAGAAATAATGGGTGTACAGGACTATTGTCTACATGGACTCTAGCTGCCTCTGCCCTGTCACCAGAACTAGATGGTGACTGGCTACCAAACATTTTGACGAGGCCCACACTGTGCAGATTCTGATAAAAAGGGAGAAGAATGTGGAGCAAAATCACAGACTAATTGACATGGAAGATTCTGTGAGACTCGCCCTCATGTAATCTGTGAAACAGACTGTCCCCTGGTGTCACCTTTTAGCTAAGCAGCAGGCGAACTCAAAAAATAAAAGACTACTTCATTCCTTTAAAAAGTCATCTACATGAACTTGACCTATACTATGGATGTAGTAGCTCAGCATACCCACTGAGAGAGAAGGAGTCTTAACATCAAGTATCAATCCTATCCACTGTGTACACAGGGTAGATAGGGACGGACAACTTAGACATTAGCTACCTAAAATGAAGGGGCGATAAGGCATGAAGTGACTGGCTTACAAGTTTTCAAGAGGGACTTTACTTTCAGAGTGTGTGTGGGACAATAGAGTCCCCACTGAATAGTTTTCATATTGTCTACATGGGTCTGGTGAAAAGAGATGGGGATAAGATCCTATGATTCAATAGTGAGTAGTTGTTATCATGACTAATTGTGACTGTCACATCTGTAAAGGTAGAATTTTTGTAACAAAAAGGGGGCAGTAGGTAATCTTACAGTGCAGGAACAGAGGACCCTAGGACCATCGAGGGAGAAGAGCGCAAGGGGAATGCGGGACCCTATCCAGAGAAGCAGCGACATCAGGGATGGAGGCAGAGATGAAAGAGCAACTGAGGACTCTAGATTCATGGAAAGAGAAAGACTGTGTGATGCTGGCCAGGAGGCAGACTTGCAGAATGTGCCCTTTGGTTGTTTAAATGATTATATATTCCTGAGCATTTATGTGTACATCTCCACCCCACCCTCAATAAAAAGAACAACAAAGGGAATAGAAGCAAATACTGTTGAATGATGTTGCACAGAGGAGATTGTAATCATTGCAATGAAACAATGAGTGTAAAACCGATGTTCTCCCATGTAAACTATCACTCAATTCACAATAAAATACTTTAAAAAATAATAATAATCTACAGTAAAACATACAAAAGTCAGAACCTGTATAAGGTGGGATTTTGCCTGAGATGGAAAATGAAACTCTTTTCCACTAATAGAAACTGATAAAAAAAAAAAAAAAAATGTGGGAAGACCACGTGCATTCTGTCAAAGGCAGTAAAATTTAGATGCCCAAGAAAAGGCCAACCTTTCAATTCCAGTTCTCATTGCATATGAGACCCATGGTCAACCACATGGCTGGTGTGGATGGCGATCATGAATGGAACAAGGGTTATTGGGACTGAAACAAGGGTGGAAGTACTCAGAATGTTAACACATATGGAGACTAACATGTCACTGAATGATACTTGCAGAAATTTATTGAGTAGAAACCTGTTTTGCTGTGTACACTTAGACCATAAATACAACTGAAGAGAAAATAAAAAAGGTTGAGTCACCAAAAAATATCTAACTGTGACAGTTCCTTGTCAGATGCTCAGTGGCAAGAAGGTTGATGCAACAGTCCTTCAGTGACTAGCTTGTAAGTCCTGTGAATGCAGAACTCTTCATTCCACTGCTCTATAGCCAGAAGTTCAGCCAGGGGTACTCCTTAGACGCAAGGATGGCAAGACTTCATCTTGCATAGTTTGGACCTGTTAATCAGGAGGGACCAGTCCCTTGAGAAAGGACATCAGGCTTGGTAAAGTTTGAGGGTCAGCGAAAAAGTAGAAGATCCCTCAATGTGATGGATTGGCACAGTGGCTACAACAAAGGACCCCCAAACATAACGACTGGGAGGATGGTTAAGGACCAGGCAGTGTTTCATTCTCTTGTTTATGGGGTCACTGTAAACCGACTTGGTGGCACCTAACAACAATAAGACCAGGACTGGAGAATATATGAAAGAGTATGTGTTGAATGAATTCACCAAAAGCTCCTCACTGCTTGGGTAGATACAACCTCATTTCTTTCATGTAGACTTAGGAGATGATCATAGTGTTATTTTAAGAGAATTACACGTTAGTATCTTCTCTGTCGCATCTTTATTCAGAATTTCTGAAGAGTGGGTAACATTCATTTTGTTTGACATGGTTGGTAGTTGTTAATGGATAAATCTGAGATCCCCCAAATTAGACTGGCCATAAATTTACAATGAATTGAAAAGGGACCAAGGATACTGTACCTGTCAGGTTTCCATGGTGATGAGACCATCCCTAAAATCCATGTGCCTGAGCTTAGCAGCCATTATATGGAGTTGAGCCCAAGACGTGGGGCTTACCTGTATGAATAGACTAATGCAGGAGCCCCTGGAGGTACAAATGGAGAATGCATTCAGCTGACAGCTGAAAGGTTTGGCAGTTCAAGCTCAGCCCAGAGGTGCCTAGGAAGACAGGGCTGGTGATTGACTTGTAAAAAATGAACTCTTGAAAACCCTGTGGAGCATAGTTCTACTCAAACGCCCAGGGTCACCATGATTTGGAATTGCTTTGACAGCCACTGGTTTACTTTTACAAAGCACAATGACTTCATACAAAAGAAAATGGCTTTAAGAATTACCATATGCTCTTATCCATGTGCAGCAACTGATAAGAATGGAGATGTTTGCAGAGAAACGGTAGGAGGAAGGTCTTGGGAAGGATGTGAGAGCAGAGGGTGGGAGACCAGTCAGAAGGAGGCAGTGGAATCCTGGCCACATGGGTAGGGGTGTGATCTGGGGAACTTGGGGGTAGAGAGAAGTTAGAATCTGTCTACTGCTTTTAGTAAATTCTGGTTTTCTTCAACAACTAAAGATTGGGGCAAAAGCTTTAAGCTACCCTACAGTCTTGCTTCCGCTAGAATATTTTGATGAAATCCTGTCCTAGATGCAATGTTGATATATTCACAAGCATTCGTTAGCAGGCAGGAAGGAGACTGTTACGTTGTTAAGTGTCTTCGAGTCAGTTCCGACTCACAGTGACCCTATATAGGGTTTCCAAGGAATGACTGGTGGATTTGAACCACCAACATTGCTGTTAGCACTCCAGTACTTAACAAAACTGCTATCCCATCTATTTTATGCATACTATGAGATCCTACCTCTGTCTTGGACGCTGGGGATAGCACCTTATAAGAAAGGTGAACATACATGTGTGGCAGGATTTAACCAGTTTTCCCGTTCCAATCAGGGGCCTAAATCCTCCATTTATTATTTGTACTCAGCATCTATTTGAGATCCTAAGCAAATCTAAAGCTTCGTTCCTCATGTTCTGTTTCCCTCTTGTGCACCCACCCACCTTAGCAGCCTTTTGAGATAATCCACGAATCTGGAGCACCAATGGAAAATCGCTTCTAGTGTCCACAATGCTAATTAAAACAGAGCTGCAGGTGTTGATCCGAGATAGGTGGAGCAATAGCAGTCAGAGTGTGGGCTTCTGACTCGAGTTTTTCACTTGGTAACCATCCACCCCTGGAGGGTGTATTCTCAATTAGTATAGTGCAGATGTTACTTGACTGCACCTAGAGCGTAAATTAAAGCAAACATGTATGTACCACATTGTCTAAGATGAGGTATTTTGAACTGCCAGCAGTAGAACAAGAAGACAGTGATTTAAGCTTTCAAATACTTTTTGAGTTATTAAAGTGATACATATATCTTTTGGGGAAAATACTATTTCATATGTATTAAAATTTATTGCATTGGGCAAATCTGCTGCACAGGAACTTTTTAAAGTGTTGAAGAGCAGAGATGTCAGCTTGAGGACTAAGGTGTGCCTGACCCAAGCCATGGTGTTTTCAATAACGTCATGTGGATGTGAAAGCTGGACAGTGAATAAGGAAGATCGTGGGAGAATTGATGCCTTTGAATTGTGGTGTTGGAGGAGAATACTAAAAGTGCCATGGACTGCCAAAAGAACCAATAGATCTGTTTTGGAAGAAGTGCAGCCAGAGTGCTCCTTGGAGGCCAAGATGGCTAAGCTTCGTCTCTCATACTTTGGACATATTGTCAGAAGGGAACAGTCGCTAGAGAAGGATGTTTGGTAAGATGGAGGGTTAGAGAAAAAGAGGAAGACCCCCAAAGAGATGGACTGGCCAGGTGGCATCATTGATGGACTCAAGTGTGACAGCGGTAGTGAGGTTGGGCCAGGATCGGACAGTATTTCATTCTGCTGTGCATGGGGTCGCTATGAGTTGGTTCCGACTCGATGGCACCTGACAACAGCAACAACAACATGTATTAAAATGATCTCACACCCAGAGATCACTTTCAATAGTTACGTCTTTTAAAAACACAGGTAGGTGGCTATCCAGAGGATCCTCAGTGACTTAATTTTGCGAAGTGGATTGCTAGGTCTTTCTTCCGGGGGTGTCTTAGTCTGAAACTCTGCCGAAACCTGACCCTGCTTGTATTTAAAATACCAGTGGTACCGCTTCCAGCCTCACAAGGAACACACAAGCCATCATGGCACGACACCCTGATGAATTGGTGATGGACATATGACTACTGTCCAGTGTTGTACCAAGATGGAGCCCCAGTGGCCACAATATGGACTCAGCGTATCGATAATGGAAATGGCAGAGACCAGGGCAACGTTTTGTTCTTTTGTGCATGAGGTAGACTTAAGTCTGAAACAACTCCCTGGCAACTAACAGTGACAACAGGCATGGATATTTAGGTATTTCAGGGGCCCTGGTGGCTTTCTGTTCCCATAAAGGTGTACAGCCTGGGAAACTCACTACAGAATGGACTCGTGGCAGTTGGGATGCTGCAGTGGATGAACTCTCGGCTAACTGTAAGGTTGGTGGTTTGGACCTACTAGAGTCCTAGTGTGGCACTGTAGGTTAAGCAATGACTGCCAACCACAAAGTCAGCAGTTCAAACCCATCAGACACTCCTTGGAAATTCATACAGGGTTGCTATGAGTCAGAACTGACTCAACGGCACTACGCAACAACAGCACTCCATGGAGCCCTGGTGTGACTTTGGAGGATTAGTATTGGATGGCTAACCACAAAATTGGCAGTTCAAACTCAACAGCTGCTCTTGGAAACCTCATATGGGGTCTCTGTGAGTCAGAACCAATTCAATGACACAAAGCAACAACAACAAGGTACTCTGAGAGAGCAAGAGGTACCGGCCTGCTTTCTTAATGATTGAGAACTGTCTGCTGTTGGGGTGATTCTAACCCGTAGTGACCCTATAGAACAGTGTAGACCCGTCCCTTAGGATTTCCAGCCCTGCTGTGGTACTGTAGGAGACGCACTGGACTGCTAACCACAAGGTCAGTGGATCAAACCCACCAGCCACTCCTTGGAAGCCCTATACAGAAAGGGTCACTCTGAGTCAGAACCGACTCGATAACACTAACAACTAAGGAACATTCTAACTGTACTTCTTCCACGAAGATTTATTTGTTCTTCTGGCATTCGGTGACTTTCAATATTCTTCACCAACATCTGTCTTATAGGGTTGCTATGAGTTGGAAGCAACAAGTTTGGGTTGGGGTTTTGTACACGTATATTCATGTATATGTGGATTCCTGGTATGGCTCCATAGGATCAGTACTGGACTGTGACCTACAAGGTCAGCAATTCAAACCCACCAGCTGCTCCTTATAACAGACTCGATGGCACTGTTAACAACAACATATTCAACTCATTGCATTGACCTGAAATATATATATTTATGATCACATTTTACATTCAGCTCCAAACCCTACTTTTGTGTTTTTAGTAGACTGTGACAATTTTTGTGGGACACGCAATACTCCCTTAATGTGACAACTAAGAGAGGGGCTTAGGGATGACTCTTGGGTCCCTGTGTTAGTGGGCAGCACTGGGGAGACACGAAAACTGACATGGGCTTTCCTAGTTAATGCAGCTGTGTGTGCGCATGTCTGGGATGTAATTAACAGCCTCCCCATCTTCTTCTTGTGTTGATTCCTATACTAACTTCTGGAGTAAGAGCTGATCTAAATTGAGATTTTTCTGTCAGATCTGTTTTTTGTTTGTTTGTTTGTTTGTTTTTACACAGGGGTGTCATTTAAAAGTCAAATCCACAGAGGGAAACTTTGACCTGCTGGGTTTAATTTCAGATGACAGTCGTTGTTGTTGTTGTTGTCAGGTGCCATCGAGTTGGAACCTACTCATAGCGACCCCATGCACAGCAGAACGAAACAATGTTCGATCCTGGGCCAACCTCACCACCGCTGCCACACTCGAGTCCATCAATGATGCCACCTGGCTGATCCATCTCGTTGGGGGTCTTCCTCTTTTTCTCTGACCCTCCACCCTACCCATCATGACATCCTTCTCCAATGACTGTTTCCTCCGGACAATATGTCCAAAGCATCATTTCTATCACCAAGTCCAAATTTTCCAACTATTGGTCCCTCCTCTTTGCTCCCTACTTTTGCATTCCAGTCACCAGTAATGTGCAATACATCTTGATTGCATGTTTGATCGATTTCAGACTGAAGAAGTTGGTAGAATTCTTCTATTTCATCTTCACTGGCTTTAGTGGTTGGTGCATAAATTTGAATAATAGTGGTATTAACTGGGCTTCCCTGTAGGCGCATGGATATTATACTATCACTTATAGCATTGTACCTCATGACTGATCTGGATATGTTCTTTTTGACGATGAATGCAACACCATTCCTTTTCAATTTGTCATTCCCTGCATAGTAAACCATGTGGTTATCAGATTCAAAATGGCCAATACCAGTCCATTTTCAGTCACTAATGCCTAAGATATCGATGTTTATGCGTTCCATTTCATTTTTGACCACTTCCAATATTCCCAAATTCATACTTTGTACATTCCATGTTCCAGTTATCAATGGATGTTTACAGCTGTTTCTCTTCATTTTAAGTTGTTGCCCATCAGATGACAGTGTTATCATAAAAGTCAAACCACCCTCCTCAGTCCTCGGTTTTAAAAGTTTGTGCACATTTTGCAAGTTGGGATCAAACATTTGCAGCTCACAAGAGGAAAGGTAGAAAAGATGTGTGTGTTAACGAGTTTTCTTTTAGAAATGTTATTTCTAGTCAAGTTCCTCTCTTCCTGCTCTACCAGTATGTCAACTATGGAGAGTGTCCAGTTTGCAGGCCATAGCAGGCCTGTGAAATCATTTGGTCTGTACCTGCCAAGGCAACCAAAGTTCCAGCCATCACATTAGGGATGAGTTAATTAAATGTTTGACCAGATATAACAGGCTAATTTTTAAGTTGATGATTTTGTATTGCCCATGAATGCTATTATAAATATTTGCAGAAAAAAGGTTTCCCCACCCTGCAGTATGTCTAAATCTAACTATAGCTTTCTATTTCCACAAGTGGATTTCTGCATTCTTTGGAATGGGAACAATCAATGATATCTTTGTCCTTGTGAAAAAAACCAGTGTGAAGGCTTTGTTGTCATTGTTGTTAAGCGCCCTACGATACGTTCTGACTCCACGACCCTGCATGGGATTTCTGAGGAGCAGCTGGTCGGTTTGAGCCACTGGTATTTCGGTTAGCAGTCCAGTACGTACGTATCCTACAGTGCCACACACATGAAGGTTTTAGGTGAGACCTTACTAAGAAAATGCCCCCAACAAGACTTAGGATCAATTACTTGTTGTTGTTGTTATATGCCGTAGAGTTGGTTCCGACTCATAGCGACCCAGTACAGGGTTTCTAAGGCTGTAAATCTTTACGGGAGCAGAAAGCCTCATCTTTCTCCCACGGGACAGCTGGTAGTTTTGAACTGCTGACCTTAAGTTTTGCAGCCCAATTTGTAACCACTACACTACCGGAGCTCAATTACTAAGGGAGAGCTAAACTGTTCCTCCCTTGTAGAGACTGAATAACCTTTAGCCAGCTAATGAACTTCCCTGGGTCTTTGCTTTCTCTCTGTAAAATGGAGACCGAAAAATAATGGTGTAACTCTTAGAATCAGCACTGGATGCCAACCACAAGGTCGGCAGTTCAAATCCACCAGCTGCTCTGCAGAAACTCCATACAAGGTTGCTATGATTGGGAACTGACTCGATGGCACTTAACAACAACAAATCAAAGGTGATTTTGAGAATTCAGCAAGCAGATATCTATAAAAAGCATAGTAAACCAATAGAACATAATCAATGCTACCTACTGTTTGTTCCTCTGGTAGCGTAGTGGTTACGAATCGGGCTGCGAACCTTAAGGTCAGCGGTTCGAAACTACTAGCCGCTCCGCGGGAGAAAGATGAGGCTTTCTACTCCCGTAAAAGATTTACACCCTCGGAAACCCTGTACAGGGTCGCTATGGGTCGGAACCGACTCGACGGCACTTAACAACAACAACAACAACTGTTTGTTCCAGCACCCATCTGTCAGTTTGTCCTACTGTGGTACCTAGCTTTCTGCTGTGATGCTGGAAGCCACGTATGCTGTAGGTGTTTCAGATATCAGCAGGGTGACCCAAAGGTTCAGTGCTTGGCTGCTCACCTAAATGTTGGTGGTTCAAATCTACTCAGTATCTTGGTGGGAAAAAGACTTGGTAGTTAGCTCCCATAAAGACTACAGTCTAGATAACCCTAGGGGTCTGTTCTACTGTACCACACAGGGTCACTGTGAGTAAGAATTGACTCACTGGCACCTAATCACAACAACAAGGTTAGCCATGGTGGCCACATTTCAGCAATGGCGCTTCCAGAATAAGACAAACTAGGTAGATAGGCATGATAATCTACCTCCCAAAATGTTATTGTTATTAAGTGCTGTCGAGTAGATTCTGACTCATAGAGGCCCTATTTCTGAGGGGCGCCTGGTGAGTATGAACTACTGACCTTGCGGTTCAAGCCGACCTTGCAGTCCAGTGCATTAACCCAAAGGGCCACACCAGGACTCACCTCCAAAATTAGCCAGAGAAAACTCTATGAATCACTCTGTGAGAACATTCTTGGTACACGACTCAGAGATGAGCCCGCTAAGTTGGAAAAGTGGTACAACCGCAGACCTGACGTACCCACTACATGAAGATGACTTGGGCCACGCAATACTTAGCTCTGTTGTGCGTGGCTTTGCTGTGTATCAAATAGAACGCACACTGTAGGACGATGAAACACTGCAGGTTATCTTTACTGCTGCTGTTGTTGTTCTTATTATAAAGAAACTGTGAGAAACAGAAGATAAGGTAAAGACAAAGGCAGAATTTCCCGGTTTAATGTGATGGTATGTACCCCCATCCTAAAGGAGAACCGAGTAGGTGGGCCCTGCAACTTAATTCACCCATTCAACCAACCATTACCTACTAGTGGGATCTGTTTTACACCAAATACTACAGAGAAAAGTAAAACATAAATAAGGGTATATACCTCAGGGATAGGGTGGGGGTCAGTCTTGTGTGCTTGATGGATCTTTAAATAAAACCAGACACTACCCAAATGACTCCAACTCATGTCCACCCCAGATGTGCCAGAGTAGAACTGGCTTTTTAGAAGTAGTTTGCCCAGTCTTTCTTCCAAGGTGCCTGTGAGTGGACTTGAACCACCAACCTTTAGTTAGCAGTCACGCTTGTTCACTGTCTGCACCACCCACGTCTCTCTGATGCATTTCTGCTAGCCACTTATTCTAGGACTCTCTGTTTAAACCTCCCAAAGAAAGGGCATCAGCCCATTTTGTTGATAAAATGAGACCTACCAGAGACAGGGGGTTTTGTCCAGGGTCATAGCTAGTCAAGTGAGGTGTTTGGATTTGAACCCAGACCTTCTAACACTGCATACCCCTGTTGCTCTCCCTTGTCCTCACCGTGTCTCTGTGAGTCTCGTTCTTGGTGATTACCAGAGTTTGTGGGTAGCTTTGTTTCCCATTCTTTAGACTGAAAAACTTCCCTAGAGGGTGGCTTTTCCTCCAGTTAACATTTTTTGTCTAAAGGAATTTTGCTTTCTCAGTTTTACTTTCAAGTCCACACCCATGAGTCCCATGGTGCTTCATCTGTTTCTAAAGAGGGCTAGTTAGGAAATAGTGTTGGCGTGGCTGCTGAAAGGAGCCACTGTTGACAGTTGTGATTGGCCCTATTAGGTGTTGATTGCCGGCAACTTGCTGAACAGGAACTCCGGAAGCTTGAGAGAGCTGCCTTTGGTTAGGACTGATTCCAGTTCTTTCTTTAACAGACAATTACCAGACACCCATAGGTGACAGGCACAGTGCTAAGTCTTGGTGAATGTAAAGTGAGTCACGTGGGTAGTCTGGCTTTTAGAATCACAAAGATGAAGGGGAAATGAGCAGGTTCAACCACACCACCACCATCCAAACACACCACCATCCAACCACACCACCATCCAACCACACACCACCCAACCACACTACCACCGTCCAACCATACCACCATCCAACCACATACCACCCAACCACACACCACCCAACCACACTACCACCATCTAACCACACACCACCTTCATGTGGGACTGTAAGGGCCATGACAGAAGAAGGGATACCTAGTGGGAGATATTACTGGGTCACCCAGCCCAGCTCTTTCCTGGATATCCATTCGTTGAGAATCTGAGGTCTTCCATAGCAGTGTGCAGTTGGAGCGTTCAACGTCGGCTTTCTTATTCACTGGCAACCAACTTTGCATCTGTGTTAGGAAAGTGGATGGAGACTAAGTTTAATCGCTGGTCATATAATTCCTTATCACTTACCTAATTTGCTCACCAGGTTTAATTAAGGTTTTGGATCTTCTGGTAGCATAGTGGTTACAAGTCTAGCTGCTCATCGCAAGGTCAGCAGTTCAAAACCACCAGCCATGTTGCAGGAGAAAGATGAGGCTGTCTGCTCCTATAAAGATTCACAGCCTCAGAAACCCTGTACAGGGTTGGTATGAGTCAGAACCGATTCCATGTAACATAACCACCACCACCAATCACTCCTTGGTGGTTCAGTGGTTAAGCACTCAACAGCTAATTGATAGGGTGGTAGTTCAAAACCACCAGCCACTCTGTAGGAGAAAGACATGGCAGTCTGTTTCCGTAATGCTTTGCAGTCTTGGAAACCCTATAGGACATTTCCACTCTGTCCTATGGAGTTTCTATGTGTCACAATTGATACAATAGGAGTGTTTTGGGTGTTTTGGTACTACCTGGGTCCCCACGTGGTGCAACTGATTTGCTATTAATCAAACCTAACAACAGTTGTGATGATGTCACAGGACAAGGCAGTGTTTCATTCAGTATGAGTTGAAACCGACTTGACAACACCTCACAACAAAACGAATCTATCGGTGGCAGTTAGAACCACCGAGCAGTACTGCAGAAGACAGACAGCCGGCTTCAGTAAAGAATACAGCCATGAAATCGCTGTGTGGCACATGGGGTTGTCCTGAGTTAGAACCAACTCGATGGCAACAGGTTTTGTTTTTTACGTCATCTCTGGGGACAGCGGTAGTTTGGCAGTAGAATTCTCAGCATTCTATGTGGGTCCCAAACTGACCTTGGAGTCCTGGTGTGACGCTGTGGAATAAAACACTACACCGCAAGGTCGGTTTGAACCAAATGTTGGCGGTTCAAACTCAACAGCCGCTCCTTGGAATCCGTATAAGTCAGAGCTGACTCAGTGGCAATTTACAACAAAAACAACAATGTGGGACCCTGGGCTTGATTCCAGGACAGTGTTGCTCTCATGTAGAAAGGGGTTCGGGAGCGTTTCAGACCAAAACGAAGAAAAGTTGAAAAACGTACATCTGAGGATTAGCCAGTGAAAGGCCCTGTGGATCACCTGCCGATGGTCTGTCTGCAAGCCACCGTGAGAAGCAGCTCATTTCAGACCGACTGGATGGACCTACTGATAGCAGCATTCATCTTTATTGATGTCACGCTAGCATGTCGTGGGGCAGTCATCTACCAGGATCTAAGGCTTGTCCCTACGCAGTCTGGTTAGTGTCACCTGTTGCTCCTGTCCATGCACGTTTTAATTGTCCCCAGGCCTTTCTGGACATCTTCATCCATATGAAGGTTAGACATTGTTAAACAGTCTCCACTGAGTGGTGTTAGGTTCTCTACTGTGATTAAGACAGAGCCTGGTGCCGTCGGCTGTTGTACCTGCGTCGCCTCCTCTCCCTGTGTGTGCTGTTTGTCCTGCGTGCCTCTTTCTGCAGCAACATGAAGTCTCTTGTACTCATTATCTTACTTGGACTTCCTTGGATGTTTTAGTCTTGTCTCTGTCATTACAATCTGTTCTTTGCCATCAACCTTCCTTTGGTCTTCTTAAAAAACATAATGTTGTTAGATGCTGTTGAGTCGGTTCTGGCCCATGGAGACCCTAGGCACAACAGAATAAAACACTGTGCCCGTCCATCTCATTAAGGGTCTTCCTTTATTTCACTGACCCTCCACTTTACCAAGCATGATGGCCTTCTCTAGGGACTGGTTCCTTCTGATAACATGAGACAAAGTCTCACCATCATGGTTTCTAAAGAGCATTCTATTCTGGCTATACTTCTTCTAACACAGATTGGTGTTTGCAATAGTCATCTCCAATACTACTGCTGTTCTTAAGTGCTGTCGAGTAGCATAGCAACCCTGAATAGGGTTTCTGAGGAGCAGCTGGTGAAACTGACTTTGCAGTCCAGCATATTAAAGCACAGCACCACACCTCTTCTCCAACATGTTGTTGTGGTTAAGTGCCATCAAGTCGGTTCCATCCCATTGTGACCCTGTGTAAGGTTCCCAAGGAGTACCAGGTGAGCTTGAACCACCAACCTTGCAGTTCACAGCACCACACCAGGACTCCACCATAACCTCTGGTTAATACTTGTTGCTGTTGTTACGTGCCGCCGAGTCAGTTTAGTGTCATAGCAGCCCTGTTTAGGGTTTCCAAGGTAGTTTTGAACCTCTGATCTTGTTAACAATCCAGTGCTTCCAAAAATTCACTTGACCTTGGGTTTATTCCGGATCACGGTGACTCCGTGTGTGTTAAAGAGGAACTCTGCTCTGGTAGCATAGTGGTTACGAATTGGGCTGCGAACCTTAAGGCCAGCAGTTCGAAACTACCAGCCGCTTCGCAGGAGAAAGATGAGGCTTTCTACTCCCGTAAGGATTTACACCCTTGGAAACCCTGTACAGGGTCGCTATGGGTCGGAACCGACTCAACGGCACTTAACAACAAGAACAACAGCTGCTTCGTAGGGTTTTCAGTGGCTGAATTTTTGGAAGGCTCTCTCTAGACCTCTCTTCCAAGGCACCTCTGGGTAACCTCTGATGCCTTTCAGTTAGTCACTGAATGAGTTAGCCATCTGCACCATTGAGGAGCTCCCAGATCATAAATAAGGTGCTAGCTAATGGTTCTTTTAAGACGTGGGTTAGTTTGAGGCTCAGAACTCATTTATACTTTAAAATACATGTCAGGGAGAGCTTGCTTGTATGAGTGAATGGCTTTATATTTCTTACCTTTTCCTTTAAAAAAATAATAATAATAAAGAATTACCTTAGTTTTGACAGAATGTGAGACTGTACCATGACCCATTGGCATAAAAGGTAGGCAGGAGCTGCTTTCAGGTTCTATGAGATAATTTTCTTTGACAATTTGCATCCATTTACTGTGCTAAGGACTCAGCCCTCTCTCCCTGCTCTTCCTTTCAGAAAGTACTATGATGGAGGCCAAGGTCTTCATGCTCCAGGCAGAGATCCGGCGCTGGGACTAGGCATTGTCACGTCTGAGAGGATGCTGGGAATCTGCAGAGGGAGACGGAAATTCCTGGCTGCCTCTCTGACTCTTCTCTGTATCCCAGCCATCACCTGGATTTACCTGTTTGCTGGGAGCTTCGAAGGTAAGAATGGAAGGGGAGGAGAGAAGCAAGAGAATCCTGGCTGACCTGGAAGGCCAGGGAGCACCTCAGTGGTTGTCGTATTCCACCTTAAGGTTTTGTAGAACAATGAGAAACTCATGTTCGTGCACAGGGAATGGCTGGCCAGCACGGACAGTTGGCAGCAGGTGTGAGGAAACAGAGCTTCAAAACAAAAGACAAACGAGGTACTTCAGGATCCAGTGATGGGTGGGGTGGTGGCGTTCCAAATGTCAAAAACCAGTTCTGCCAAGTCACTTGTTGATCTGTGATGGGGGATGCTATGAACCCTGGGGGAGTAACTCAGTGCCCATGTTTCAGTCTTCCTTCCATCCAGTCATTCACTTGTTCACACACCCAGTGCTTCCTTTTCTTTAACTTTTTATTGTGAATTGCGTGAAGGTTAACAGAACAGATGATCACTTTTACATTCAATAACTCATCCACTTCTTTTCAGCTCACTGATTGCAATCCCCTCCATGTATCATCACTTATCCCACTTCCTCCGCATGTTTCTCGTTTCCATTCCTCTCCCTCCTAAGCCCTTACGAAACTTATCCTTGGGTAAATGTTGCCCTTTTGATCTTGGATGGTTATTCATTCTATGGAGTGTATACTTCTTGGGTAAATGTGACCAAGGGCAGTTCCACCAGCATCTATGTGACCAGTAAGCCTGGTCTTTTTTGTGATTTTGAGTTTTGTTTCACATTTTCTCCCACTCTTATCTTCTCAGAGCGGTTGATTGTGGTATCTGGGCACCATCTAGTCCTTCTGGTCTCAGAGTCATGGAGACCGAGGTTCATGTGTCCCATCAGTCAGTCCACTGGACTAATTGTTCCCCCACAGCTTTCATTTTCCTCGCCCTTCTTTCTTCCAGACAACAACTATAATTAATACTTATACTCTTACCCTCACTGCGGCTGCTGCTGTTACTACAGCACTAATGAATACTGCTACTGTTGCTGGGGTTCTGGGGTGGGCTGCAGGTGAACTGCTAATTCAAACCTATCAGCTGCTCCTCGGAAACCCTATACAGGGTCGCTGTGAGTAGGAACGATTTAGGGCACTTAACAACAACTTTTTTCCTCTGGATATGGAGAGACCAGTAACTGAACCTTAGATGACCATTCATGAGCTTTCAAGATTTCAGTCACTACTCACTAAAATAGGATACGAGCACCGTCTTAGGGGATCATGCTTTTAAATTATCTTTCTTATTTACTAATTTATTTTCTCCTGAGCTTACTCACGCACTTATTTATGTACTTGTTTACTCATTCATTCATTCCTTCTTGTTTAACCTCTACACCAAGTCATGTGCTGAGATATAGAAACAGCAGGTGGAGACACTCCCAGGGTGGGTGGTTTTGGTGTGCCGTGGAGTTGGTTCCGATGCATAGCGACCCTACATAGGGTTTCTGAGCCTGTAAATCTTTACAGAAGCAGAAAGCTTCATCTTTCTCCCATGGAGCAGCTGGTAGTTACAAACTGCTGACCTTGAGGTTAGCAGCCCGACTCTTAACCACTAAGCTATCAGAGCTCCTTCCCAGGGAGAGGGGCAGGGGGTTACTAGGGTAACACATGACCAGGGTGTTGCAGTGTGTTTTAGGCTGGAGGTTAGGGTGCTGTGGGAGAGGTTTCCAGGAGCTGTCAGGCCTGGACTGGGTATGAAAAAGGTGACCAGTAATACTTCAGAGACACAACACCCTCCCCAGACAAAGAACAGCAAATGCTCATTCCGGCCACTTGTCAGAAATGGGGAGGAAGGACCAAGGTTGCTATTTTTCCCACCAGCCATTTCAGGTGTGGTGTTTGATTGTGGTGTGTGTGAAGGGAATATCCACGCTGGTCTCCTACGCTCCAGAGAGGCAAAGAATGGTAGTGTCGAAACACGAACTTTCTTCTTATTTACCTGCCTCCACATCCTTTGCATCTTTTTTCAAAAAAGAAAAAGAAAAAAAAAAAAAGATCTCCAATGAAAATCTCAAGGATATCACTGCTGTCTTTTTAAACAGTCCCTTCTGCATAATTTTATTGACGGCTCAAGGCTACCTTTTAATTAGCAGTTTTACTTCAGTTTCTGAGCCGTGCTTCATGTTAGTGAGGAGGCTGCATATAAACAAGGGGGAGCCAGACACCAGGCAGAACAGAGAAGGGTGGGCCTGGGATTCTAGGTGCAGAGCTGGGCTCCACTTGGCAACCTGTTCCTGCCTTAAAAGGGCATCCCTGAAATACTCAGAGTCTTCCAATAAGCAGATTGGTAAAGTCAGTTGTGCATGACCGTGGGTGGTTTATTTTTGGCAAAAGGATTGGACGCAAGCAGGTGAGGTGAATTCAGAAGTTTGGGGGAAGGGTGAGTCCCGAGGCAAATGGTACAATTTCCCAAAAAGAAGAAGCAAGAGGTTGATGTGAGATGTGGAGAATTCATGCCTGGCTGTGCTTGATAATGGCATGTCTATTTGAAAGATGCTTTCCAGCAACAGGCCCCTAGGTACTTTAGATAGTTCCGTGCTGATCTGCTAACCAAAAAGTCTGTGGGTCAAATCCACCCGGAGGCACCTTGGAACAAAGGCCTGGTGATCTCCTTCTGGAAAGTCAGCCATTGGAAACCCTCTGGAGGTGTTCCATTCTGTTCTGAAACACATGGGGTCGCCGTAAGTCGGAATCGACTCGATGACAACTGCTTGGGTTTGTTTTTCTAGCATCTTAGGGACCTCGTCAGCAGAGTGTCATGAGCAATGATTTTGGGTGACTTTTCCAGGCCAGCTGATTGATTGTGAGAAACTGACATGAGAGAGAAGATCGTCTGGGAGAGCTTGCAGACTGGGTGTAGGTTCTGATATAATGTGACACCGTAAACCAGAAAACCTACCACTGTGGAGTTGATTCTGGCCCTGTAGGAGAACGTCGGTTTTACACTCATCATTTCATTGCAATGGTTACAATCTTCTCCGTGCATCATCATTCAGCAGTATTTGCTTCCATTTCCTCTGTTTTTTGTTTTTTTGTGGGGGAAATATACACAATAATACTCAGGAATATATAAGCATTTAAACAACATAAGGGCACATTCTGCAAGCCTGCCTCCTGGCTGTCAGCACACAGCCTTTCTCTTTCCATGAGTCTAGAGTCCTCAGCTGCTCCCTATCTCCATATCCTCATCTCTGCCACCATCTCTGGTGTCGCTGCTTCTCTGGATAGGGTCCCACATTCTGCTCATGTTCGCTGCTTCTCGGGATAGGGTCCCACATTCCACTCATGTGTTTCTCCCGTGATGCAAAGACCATAAATCTTTATCAAAGCAGGCAGCCTCATCTTTCTCCCACTGAGCAGCTGGTGGGTTTGAACTGCTGACCTGGAGTTTAGTAACCTACCACCTAACTTACTTTGCCACGAGAAGAATGACTCCTAGAGCCAGATCGCAGCATTGGCTGAAAGACTGTCATGTGGCGTCTGAGTTGGTCCATCTATGACAATGACGACAGCTGCAACGAGGCTGGCCCCATTCAGTTCTGCACTCTATGTGTTTAGACCGGGCTTGACAAGTCAGCACTCATAGAACGAGCAAGGTGCATGACAGTGCCAATTCAAACCTCTCTACCTCAGAAATGGTGGGAAGAAATGGGTGATGTTTATCTTGGGGATGCCTCAGCCGACCTTCAAAGGGCCGCCACTTGAAAGAGTCAAATGGCTCTGCTGACCACCTGGATCTGTAGAGGGAGTTGCCCAGAAGCCAAATGTTAAGTTGATGCTAATGAGCATCATTTCTGCCCACCATTGCTGGAAAGAGCTGCCCTAGGAGGTAGTGGGATGCTCTCTAAGAAAGGTGTGCAAACAGACATCCAGAACTGTGGGAGGATGTTGAGTATCAGATACAATTGCACAAGATGATCCCCATGTCCTGAACCTCCAGCAAAGGCTGTCTATTTACTGGAGACAAAGACGACTTCTGCAGATGCTGAGACTCGGTGCATTTCTGAAAGGGCCTTTGGAGACACTCTTGTCTCTGTAGTTAAAGCAGATCAACTGTACAGTCCACTTACTGACACCTTCGAGTCTTCTGTTTCTAGGCAGGTGAAGCCATCAATGAGAGGCCAGCTTGCTGCCTGCACTCATGAAAGTGTGACTTGTACTTTATGAGCGTTTGTTTAGTTTTCATCCAAGAGCTCCCTCCTTCTTGAATGTGGACGCTGCCTGGAACAGGCTTTGGAGTTCCACGTCACGCAGCAGATAGATTCCCCCAGACATCTGAAAGCATCGAGCCTTCCCACAAAACCCTTCACAATGACCAGTTGTCTATAGAGGAATCATTTTAGAGTGTTCCCAGACCCCAGAAATGATCTGCAAATCATTCCACATGGCACGTAAAACATAAAATCACACTACCGTACAGTGTTCACAGACCGAGTTCAAAGCCCTGACCACTTGATGCCGAGGTACTGAGTACCATTCTTGGGGAGGAATGTGGGGAGGCCAGTTTTGCCGCTCAGGGGAGGGGAAGGGACGGAAGCTGCCTCTGTAACAGAGGCAAAAGCAACACTGAACACTAGTTTCATTTTCACTGGTTTTTTAAAAGTGAAAATCCATTTTGGATTTCTTTAGCTGAGTGAAGACAGGTATTACTGTAGGTCTTTGTCAATGAGAAGAGGCCTAAAGGGAACCTTAAAAAGTAGGGATGCTTGTATTAAGGGAAAGAGAGAGGGTCAGAAAGCTTTTGTTCTAAAATCCGCTCTGCCAGAGTAGCTAGGTTATGGGGGCACAGTCTCCTCCTGCCTATGATGAAGGAGTTGCAGAATGAAGCCCCTTGACAGGTAGTCCATTGTGTCCCCCCCTAAAATGTTTTGAAGTCCTGACTCCTAGCCCTGTGGATATCATCGTATTGGAAATGGAGTTTCTCTTCTCATGTAAGTGAGGTCACATCTGTGTAGCATGTGCCCTAAACCTCATCACTTCTGAGTGACATATAGAGCAGGAGAGCCACAGAGATAAGCAAGCACATGGGAAAAGATGGGTGCCATGTGGGGATTGCCAAGAAACTGCCAAGAAGCTGCAAGAGACAGGGATCCTCCCCCAGAGCCCAGAGAGAGGGAGCCTTCTCCTAGAGCTGAGGTCCTGAATTCAGACTTACAGCCTCCTCAATGGTGAGAAAATAGATTTCTGTTCTTTTAAGCCACCCACATGGGATCTTTTTGTTACAGCCACAAAACCACCTATTGGGACATTTACAATCATAAGCATCTGCATGTACCCTGTGTGTGCAAATACTTACTACAACCCTGGGAGATGTAGTCGACCTGCTCCATCAGGTAAATCTTCACAGAAGCAGACGACCACATCTTTCTCCAGCAGAGCCACTGAAAGGTTCAACTACCCACCTTTTGGTTATCAGCTGAGTGCCTCAACCAAGGCTCCTCCATGGTTACGGATTCTTCCAGAAAGGAATGTGCCTGAGCCTTGTCAGAATAAATCCCAACAGATAGAAGTGGAGTTCTGACATTTGGCCAGTTGGAAGTGTTACAGTGAGAATCAAGGAGGTGTCCATGAAGACTTTTTACTGCTTAATGACAGTGGGGATATTGGGGTACTTGGTGCAGTGGGACAGAGGTGATGGGGCCTGTCCAAATGAGCTTCATTTCCCCCCACCCTATGCCTGCTCCCTCCAGCCCCAGCTCAGAGAATGTACTGGAAGGTTTGGGAATGCACACTGTGCACAGTGACTATTTGGCTCAAATTATCAGTATCCCCTAAGGCTAGACTATGTGGCAGCTTTCATGAGCACAAAACCTATTTTGCTTCCCGCCAGTGACCCAAATGTATTACTTAATAAGGATGATCATGGGGTCTGCGAACACAGGATACTGAATGCAGAATGAGAAGAAAAGTATAATGTAACAATTGTATTGATTTGGGTTTTTTAATGCCTCAGAAATGGCTGTTAGTACTGGGCTGTCGCACAGAATGAGGGCGCAAGCGTGAGAGCCAGCAGCTCCAGTGGTGCCCGGCCCGCAGAGTTCGCTGGATGATGTGGGTCTGGTTCTGCCTTAAGGTCAAAAAGAGCTTCTTAAGGCCTTCACTCAGGGAAGGCAATTGAAGTGTGTCACAGTTATATTTCATGGTGACATGGGTATAAGGAATGCACTACATTCCTTATACCCAGCCTTGGATCTGAAAATACTATTGGCCATCCTGCTGGGTAGAGAAAATGACCCCAATGCACCAAGAAGCTTCAGCTCCTGAAAGGAACCCTGGTTTCTGCTCAGCCCACTGCCCACCTTGTATTCATTTCCTGTTGCGGCAGTCTCACTTTACCATAAGCCTGGTGACTGAGAACAACACACATATGTCATCTTAGACTTCTGGCAGTCAGAAGTCCTATAATCAAGGGTCTGGGGCCCGGCTGTGGACATTCTGTGGGATCTCAGGGAGAATTGGTTTTCTTGTCTTTTTTCAGCTTCTAGAAGCCGCTTGCATTGCTTGGCTTGTGGCTACTAATCTTCAGCTCCAAAGCCAGCAGTGTAGCTTCTGGAAAGCAGTGCCACTCACTCCCATTTCTGTCTTCACACCTCCTTCTCCGTGACCCTCTCCTCCCTTTTGGAAGGACCTCAGTGATGGCATTGAGCCCAACCACGTAGTCTAGGGTGGTCTTCCATTTCAAGGTCCTTAATTTCATCACAAATGCAAAGCCTCTTTTGCTATATAAGGTAACATTACATAGGTCATGGGGTTTAGCATGAGGCCGTCTATTTTGGTGGGCCACTGTTTAGCCCCTCTGTTTGTTGTACCTTTCGTGTTCTTATAAAGACAAGTTTCTGTGCTTTAGAGGTTTTGGTTTAAAAATTTTTTATTAGCTGTTTAGATATAAACACAAACCTTGTCGTTCTTGTGGTTGTTAAAGTGCCGTCACATCGATTCTGACTCATAGTGAACCTGTATAGAGTTTCTGAGGAACTGCTGCTGGGTTTGAACTGCCGACCTTGCAGTTAACAGCCCTACAGCACTACAGCAGGACTCCAGCAGACCTTTGTTGTTGTTGTTGTGTGTTCCGACTCATTGCAACCCTGAATAGGTTTGCCGTGGAGCAGCTGGTGGGTTTGAATAGCTGACCTTTTGGTTTGCAGTCCAGTGCTGACCCTACAGGGTCCCAGCAAACCTTTAGACTCATAGATAAAATTACATCACATTCAGATCCATTGGTCTATTAGAACCGTCTGAGACTTTGTACATAGATGGATAGATGTTGTTGTTATTAAGTGCCAATGCTGTATATGGTTTCTGAGGAGCAGCTGGAGGGTTTGAACTGCTGACCTTGCAATTAGCAGCCCAGTGCTCATCCTCTAGCTCCACACCAGGACTCCAGATGGACCGACAGCTGCTGGCTACTCTGACTCTTGACGCACTACATACAACAGAAAGAAACATTGCTTGTCCTGTGTCATCCTCAAAGTGGTCATCCTCATAGTTGGGTCCATCCTAGTAACTATTGTGCCAGGCTATCTTCCCCAAGCATGATCTGTGTCAGTCCTCCACCCCACCACCCACGATTTTCTCCTGCAGTGACCGACCCTCCGGAGGTTGTGGCCAAAGCAAACAGTGTTAGGTTTTCAGTGGCTAATATTTGCAAGTAGATCACCAGACCTTTCTTCCTGGTCTTAGTCCGGAAGCTCCACTGAAACCTGCCCACCATTGGAGGCCCTGCTGGTATTCGAAATACTGGTAGCATGACAGACTGACAGTCGGGCTTTATAAGTAACCATGATACGGTTTTCTGGAAAGAAAGATAGGACTTTTGCTCTTTGGGCTTTCTGATCTAAAAGTCATTTCATTTATTTGGATGTCAGACATTGATTTAACAAAATAAAAAGCTGTAAAAGGAGAAGGATGCCATTCAGATACACCTGTGAGTGGTTGAGTAAGTTTACTAGCTTCAGGTAATTAATAGCTGTTTGTGTAGCTCTTTGTAAAACTCTTTAGTGTTATTGACTCAGGCGGAGCATAATACCCCATGACCCAGAAATTTGATCCCAAACCACAGAGCAAGTGAAATGCACAAAAGACAAGGACAAGAATATCCCTATCAGCGTTATTTATAGTAGAACCAAACAGGAAAGTGTCCAGAGGTCCAGCAACTGAGAAATAAACACAGCTAGTGGCAAATTCATATAGTGGAGTACTATACTGCCATTGGTTCTGACCCATAGCGACCCTGTATAGGGTTTCCAAGGAGCGGCTGGTGCCTTTGAACTGCCCACCTTGTGGTTTGCAGCGCAGTGCTGATCCTACACCGGGACACACAGCCACCTTTCAGTTCTCTGAACAACTTCATTTTTGTTTGATTTGAAAGATGGAAACTGAGGTCAGGGAGACTGAGTTGTTTTGGCTGAAGTCTCCAGCTCATAAGTAAGAGAAGTGACATTCAAACCTACATCTTCCCTGCCAAGTCCCCTGCCCACTGCTGTCTCTCAACAACTTGCAGTTATAGAACAAACAGATGACATTTCAAAGTCAATATGTTCAAGTTTCAGACAAGGACAGGACGAACCCTGAAAGAAATGAAAAGGGGCTATCTTGGACAAGAAAGCAAACCTTGTACTAGGACTAGCGGGATTACTATAAGCCAAAAGAAGCAGAAAATTCGATTAGTGCTTCAATGCATTCTGCATTTGTTTCTGCCATAGAATCAGGAACAGGAGAGCTGCTGTTGAAACTGAGTGTCGTGCAGTCAGATCCAACTCATAACCACCCTGTACAGGGTTTCCGCGGTTGTAAATCTTTACAGGAGCTGAAAGTCTCATCTTTCTCCTGTGCAACAGCTGGTGGATTCGAACTGCTGACCCTGTGGTTAGCAGCCTAACATGTAAACAATACGCTGACAGGCTCCTTAAGAACAGTTGTGGATGTTAGAAAGTCCCAATGCAGGCTTATGTTCTAAGCAAAAGAACCTTTGAAAACCACCCAAGGACTTTAGGGTGAACATGAGCTTTAGGGACAGGCAGAACTGAGTCTGAATTTTAGTGACCCCTATTGAAATCACAGAGTGACAGTAGGTAAGTCACATAACTTCCCTGAAGGTGAGTGTTTCCTCTATGAAATGGGGATGATAATGTATAGCTCATACAGTTGTTGTTAGCTGCCATTGAATAACTAACTCACAGAGAAGCCATGCACAACAGGATCAAGCCTTTGTCATCATCCGGTTTTGAATGACTGATTTTGGGAATGAGATCACTAGCCCTTTCTTCATACTTTATCTTTTGTTGTTGTTGTTAGGTACCATCGAGTCAGTACCAACTTACAATGACCTTTTGCACAACAGGACGAAACACTGCCTGGTCCTGCCAATCTCACAATCCTTGCTATACTTGAGCCCCTCGATGCTGGCACTGTACCAATCCATCTCATTGGGGGTCTTCCTCTTTTTCTCTGACCCTCCAGTTTACCAAACACGATATCCTTCTCTGGAAACTGGTCCATCCTGGTAATATGTCCAAAGTATGAAAGAGAAAGTCTGGCCATCCTGACTTCCAAGGAGCACTCTGGCTGTCCTTCTTCCAACACAGATCTAGTTTAGTCCATCCTAGGCTGACAATCCACTGGAGCATGTTCAGCACCATAGCAACATGCAAGCCTACACTGACAGATGGGCCGTGGCTACATTTGAGGTGTGTTGGCTGGGAATGAACCCAAAGCTAATGCATGGAAGGGAAGACTTCTACCACGGAAACACCATTCCCCATGGTTGTTATAAAGACCAAAGAAAGTTCCTTCTTAGAAAGCAATGAGTGGTAGTTCAGTCAAAATGCAATTTTCTCCCCTCTGTGCATTTTCTTACTGTTGTGTGCAGTCGAGTTGACTCTGACTTTTAGTGATCCTATAAGACAGTACAATTGCCCCTCCGGGTTTCCTAGGCTGTAATCTTTAGGGGATTAGACTCCCAGGTCTCCCACCACCACCCGAGAAGATACTGATGGGCTCAAACCACCAGTATTTTGGTTAACACCCAAGCACATTAGCAATGGTGCCACCAGAGCTACTTTATATTTCCCTGGAATGTCATCCAGGGAAGTATGTACAAGATCCTTTAGTGTGAGTTTTACACTGAAGACCCTAAGCCCTGGAGAATGTGATGTGATTGGTATAATTGTGGTATAATTGGAGGCACCCTTCAGATAGCCTATATGGATGGGTGGATGGATGGATGGATGGATTCACGGTTCTTGTTGACCTCTTTATGGTGATTTAGAAATAGTACTGACCAAACACATGATGAATGCAAAGTGCTCTTTTCTGTCCATTTCTACTTCCAGATACCCTCAGCTTTTCTTTTAGGCGTCAGGGGAAGATGGGTCTGAGACGCACTGTAGCTTTGGTTGTCATTGCACCCAGCAGTTGATTGTAGATGCAGTAGGCATGCTTGGAGAAAATTAAATCATTTCACATGAATGACCTGGTGTGAAGATTTTAAAGAGCAGCGAACAGGAAAGGACTGTTCCTCCAATTGGGAGCTTAATTACTTCCATAAGAGACGATTTGTAAACTAGGGCTCTAGTCTGACCAGCCACCAGCACTGCAAATTTCCAAATCTCCCCCAGAAAAGCTGTGTGTCCTCAGCTCAGCAGCTTTGACTCTCTTAACCCAAATTACTTTCTCCATCTTTGGGGGTGGTGTTACTGGCTTAATTGAGTTGTGTATTAACTGGGTACTCTGTCCAGGACAGAGTAGGTTTAAAAGTCATTTTCTGTTCAGCCATCACCTCATGTATGTTGAATGCTTTCTGAAGCAGTAGCACACTCACAGAATCAGTGAAATGGAATGTGTCAGCCTACATCCTTCTGAAGACTCCTGAAACTGCCAAGATGCCTTTCCTTTCTGGGGTGGTGTTGGTGTTAAGTGCTGTTGAGTTGGTTTCGACTCATAGCGACCCTGTAAAGGGTTTCCTATACTGCTGCTTAAGGAAGACCATAGAATAATTGTTGCTTTTGAGTTATGGTGTTGGAGGAGAATATTGAAAGTGCCATGGGCTGCCAAAAGAACAGACAGATCTTAGTTGGAAGAAGTGCAGCCAGAGTGCTCCTTGGAGGCCAAGATGGCCAAACTTCGTCTCTCATACTTTGGACAAATTGTCAGGAGGGACCAGTCACTGGAGAAGGATATATATCATGTTTGGTAAGGTGGGGGATCAAAGAAAAAGAGGAAGACCCTCAGCCAGATGGATTGACAAAATGCTACCAGCATGGGGACAAGCATAGTAATGATTGTGAGGTTAGCCCAGGACCGGACAGTGTTTCATTGTGTTATGCACAGGGTTGCTATGAGTTGGTACCAACTTGATGGCACCCAAAAATAACAACAACATACTGCTTATCTGTAGTTCCCAGTCCAGTGATGATCCTACAGTGCCACATCAGGTAGTGTTGTTATGTGCAGTCAAGTTGGTTCTGACTCAGCGACCCTGTATAGCATTTCCAAGGAACAGCTGGTGTGTGTGAACTGCCAAACTTGTGGTTTGCAGTCCAGTGTTGATCCTACAGCACCACACCAGGAGTGTGGGACCTTAAATAAGGATTCTTCCAGCAAAGGGCACTCCATGCCCCATTGCTACCTACCCACTGGTTCCCTTCACGGAGAGCTTTGGTTTTTGCAGTGATGGCCCTGGTGGGAAGCGTCCTCACTGTACCAGGTGGTGACGATGTAATGAAGTTTCCAGATTCTAACTCATGGTGGCCCCCTGTGGGTCAAAGGAGACCTGTGTGTGCTCCATAGGGTTTACAGTGGCTGAGGTCTTGCAGAAGTAAATCACCAGGCATTTTTTCCAAAGTGCCTTGAGGTGTCTTTGAACCACCAGCCTTGCTCTTAGTAGCCAAGTCCTTAACCATTTGCGCCTTGTGTTTTAGCTTCTGCGTTTGTAATCGGCAATTACGATTTGGTAGCAGTGCACTATTTAACATGAGTTTTCTTGTATACATTTCAATAATTTCCCCTACAACTCCATCAGGGAGGGGTGGCAGACCTTCCCATTTCAGAGAGGAGGCAAGTGAGCCTCAGAACCATTAGTTGAAGCACCTGAGGTTATTCATTCATTCATTCATTCATTCATTCATTCATTCAACAATCGCAGGCAGGCATCGTTGGAGGCACTGAGGGTAGGGCTATGAATGCTTTTCTGTTGTCTTGGAGGGACTGGGACAATGAATGAACACATTCATAGTGTGCTGAATAGTGATAAAATGCTATTAGGAAACATGAAGACGGTGAAGCACACACCAGATAGGGGTAGACAAGGGGAAGAATGGGACCGGGAAAGTGCTGTTTAAAATCAGAAGGTCCAGAGGCCTCCCTCATGGAAGATCATGAGGCAGCCTCATGTGGTGGCTGAGAGGACAAGCCTGAGCAAGATGGCAGCTTGACTCGTACTGCGGCTGGTTTCTTCTGCTGCCATAACAAAATACCACCAACTGGGATACTTCTAATAACAGAAGTTTTTCACCATTCTGGAGGCTAGGAGTCCACATGGGGCATCTCTTGGGACCCTGTGGTCGCCAAAGCTTCTAGAGGAAGATCCTTTCTTGTCTATAGGTTCTGCTAGCCCCCAGCTTTCCTGGGCCTACGGAGGCATCTTCCCGTGGTCATGGTCCCCTTTGTCTGTCTCTGTTCCTTCTTCCCCTGTACACACTGAAAGGGCAGTGGCAGTTCTGAGGTGGAATTCTCACCTGCCAGGTGAGAGGCCCAGGTTCAATTCCCAGCAGCACCCCTTATATGCATCCACCACCTGTCTGTCGGTGGAAGTTGGCATGTTGTTAGGATGTGAATAGGTTTCAGCAGAGTGTCTGCTCTGAGACTCTCAGAGGGGCTAGGTGAAAGTCCTGTTGATCTGCTTCTGAGTAATCAGGCAGTGAAAGCCAGACGAATCCATCATCCTATCCCCAACCAAGGATGGGGGTGGAGGTGCAGAACTGCGCAGTGTTTTGTTCCGTTATGGTTCTGACTCATAGCAATCCTGTGTATAGTTTCTGAGGAACGGCTGGTGGATTTGAACCGCCAACCTTGCAGTTCTAACCGACCTTGAGATCCAGTGCTTATCCTACAGAGCCACACCAGGACTCCCACCTTGAGCCTTAAACTGGTACCTTAAACTGGAGCCTTAAACTGCTAATGGGTAGCATTGTTCAAAACCCTGTTTGCAAACAAGATCACCTTGATGGGTCTCAGGGGTTCGGAGTTGTGCATCTTTTTAGCTGGGTAGAGTTCACGTCATAGCAGTGCCGTTGTGAGGTCAGGAGACGTAGATGGAGAGTGATGGTAAGGTTAGACTGCCAGGCAGCCCAGTCTCCCAGAGTTCGGGCACAAGACTTGTTCCCCTGCATGCTTGCTTCGCCCCCTCTCCTTTTCCTCATCTCCTCTGTGTGAAGCTTCTTCTGGGCATCTAGACTTGCCTTTAGCAAAGGTTAAGAGGAATCTGAAATCAGACTTTCAGGGGGTCACCTCGATCTCTGGTTCCAGCATTTGTCAGATGATAAAAGTCGCCTATGACGCTTGTTAAAAATAGAGACACCAGCCCACTGTGGGGCACTTATGGAAAATGCAGGTTCCAGGGCCCTGCCCCAGACCCGCTAAGGAGGTGCCAGGTGCCCAGGTGTTCTTACGTACTGCCAAGTTGGGATGCATTGACCTGGCTAGCTGGTCTCAGCTCTTCCTCCCCGTCTCCAGGGCAAAGGGACATGGCTTTAATAATCATCATGGGCATGGTCGGGGTCCTGGCACTAGGATGAACACTAGAGTCCTAACCACAAGGTCGACAGTTCAAACCCACCCTAACCTGGATGGGGAACCTTGCTTTCTGCCAAGGGTCATTTGGATATTTATAATATACCTTAATATAAATTTATGTTGCTCTGGAAAAAGCTCCTAAAGGTATTGAATTTCCAGTCCTGCCTGCAATTGCTTCAGCAGGACCAGGCCACATTATTTCGTGGACTCCTATGGATGCGGGGGCTGGACGTGCCCCGCTCCTGCTATACAGGATCTCTGGGTCAGAACAGACTCGGGGGCACTTACAACAACATGGGCATGGTAACAGAAGTACAGACTGAGTGCCTGCTGTTTGCCTTGCACCTAAGCCTCTCTCTCTCCAGTAACCCCCTTTGACATTTAAACCCTAGTCCTCACACCAGGCTCCTGAGGAGGGGGTTTATTCTTCGCAGTCAGTGTGTTTGTACTGCACTTCAGTGGCATGAGTATACCTTATCTTCAGAATTGTTGTGTTTGTTATTGTTGCTACTGGTGGTTATGTGCTGTGGAATCGGTTCCGACTCATAGCGACCCTGTACAGGGTTTCCCAGGCTGTAAATCTTTACAGGAGCAGAAAGCCTCATCTTTCTCCCACGGAACAGCTGGTAGTTTTGAACTGCTGAGCGTGTGATTAGCAGCTGGAATCCTAACCACCACGCTATCAGGGCCCCTTGTTGTTCTTGCTAGGTGCCCCCACGTCAGTTCCAACCCATAGTAATCCTATATCGGGTTTCTGAGGAGTGGCTGATGAGCTTGAACCGCTGACCTTGTGGTTCAACATGGTGCAAATAATGGCCCAGAAAGGTGCCATGTACTTCGTGAGTCCTGAACAAGTTATTATCATTTATTGTCAGATTTACATGCCCTTTAGATGGTCTTGTCTTCCCTTCCGCACTTTTGCATCCTGGGATACAGTTGTTGTTGTTGTTGTTAGATGCTGTTGAGTTGGTACCAACGCATAGCAATGTTTTGCTCTTATGCACAACAGAGCAAATGAGGCTTTCTGTTCCCATATAGATTTGCAGCCTCAGAAACCCTATATAGGGCCGCTATGAGTTGGAACCGACTCCACCACACAAAACAACAACAACATTATGCATCAAGCACCAAGTCTTTTTAGGATATGAATTTATGTCTTCTTCCAAATTACCCTGTAAGATGGTATGGATTCTATCCCCATCTTGTTATTCCGAGGGCCTGCTAGTGAGTTTGAACCACCGACCTTGCTGTTCAAACTGCCTTGTGGTCCAATGCCTATCCTGCACTGTCACACCAGGACTCTGTATTTTACAGATGAGGAAACCGAGGCCTGCCAAAGTTCAGTCATTTGCCCAAGGAAGTACAGCTAGAAAGTGTCAGGGTAGGATGGAACCCAGGCAGCCCTGCTCACCGGGCTCTCCCCAGGGTTATTCCTTCTCTTCAATTGACGGGATTCTAGTCCTTCCCTCTTCTAGACCACTTCCTCCTGCTCAGTTCCCCATGGTGACGGAGAATTTGGTTTCCTCCACATTATGGATGCTGTTGTTGTTAACTGCTGTTGAAGCAGCCCTGACCCGTGACGACCCCATGCACATCGGAACAGAATGCTGCTTAGTTCTCTGCCATCCTATGACTGGTTGGGGGCCAGACCATTGGAATCCATAGGAGGTTTGACTGGCTCATGTTGGGAAGTAGATTGCCAGGTCTTTCTTCCTAGTTGTTCAGAGTCGGAAAGCTCTGCTGAAACCTTTGCTGCATCACAACAACATGAAAACCTCTGCTGACAGAGAGGTTGCAGGTGTACATGAGGTACGTAGGCTGGGATTCAAACCCAGATCTACGCTGGGCTGACCCAGATTCTACCACCGAACCACAGTGCCCTTTATATACTTGGAAAGTGTACAAGATCAAACTTTGTCTCCAGGCTAAGTGGGTGCAGTCATGTTATGCTTTCTTATTTTTAAGCTGTGGCTTTTCCTTCCTTGCCTCCTCGGATCCTTTGCCAGTTGCCTCTGCTCCTGTTGATGAGTGGACTCAGCATCCAGGGACAGATAAGAGCCAGACTCTCCTGAGCAGGAGAGATAACTGGGCCTTTGCCGTCCCCTTCCAAGAGCCGTACCTGTGATTTATGCTTCCCAGAATGCTTGCTTGCTTGCTCGCCGTGATTTTGGGCAGTTGGATGCCTGGACTCATCAAATCACAAATGCAGATGTGCACTTGGGGCCACTCAGCACC
The DNA here is from genome assembly GCF_000296735.1 of Chrysochloris asiatica. Classification (NCBI taxonomy): domain Eukaryota; kingdom Metazoa; phylum Chordata; class Mammalia; order Afrosoricida; family Chrysochloridae; genus Chrysochloris; species Chrysochloris asiatica. Next base: position 9,692,564 of record NW_006408594.1, read on the forward strand.
CAGTGAGGCTGGACCTCCCCATGTGAGCCGCTCCAAGGCAGCAGGAGTGAAGCAGGTGTGGATAGAGGGCAAGTACCTCCCCTGCGGCTTCATTCCGGGTTTTGGAGAACCACTTAGTGGGGTGACTGAGTGAGGGTCTCTGAGGGCGACATTACAGAAGTCTCAGACAGTTCCACAAGTCTCCCTCTCAGTGGGGAGCACTACTCAGGTGATTCTCTGATGAACAGAAAGGAGCTTGTTTTAATTTTTGGTTCGCCCCTCTACTCCCAGCAATCCTTGCATTGTTTTCCAACTGATCTAGTGAGAAGTATGAATGAGAAAGAGAAGCTTGAATTGCATTTATGCTTCAGCTCTTCCTTTGTTCTGTTCCCGGGTGACCTCGATGGGGTCCTTCAGGCTTTGCAGCAACCCCTTCCTTCATAAGGTGGGACAGTGTGAGTTAGCACTTACTGTGTGCACGGTTCTAAGGAACACCTTCACTTTTCACTGCACACCTCTAACGTAGGTAGGTGGGTCAGTTAGTACTGGCAGTCACGTGGACTCGACTCATGACAGTGCCCAGCATGTTCAAGTTCATTGCTGCTTCTATTGTACTTATCCATCTCATCAAGATCTCCCACCCCCTCATGGGCCCGCTACTTCGGCAAACCAATGTTTTTCTCCAGCAATGAATCTCTCTTGATGCTGTGTCCAAAGCCAGCAAATCAGATTATATTCATTGGCTCAGTTTTACAATTAAATCTTCCTACTCCATCTTAGTCCAGAAGCGCTACTAATTAGCTCTCCATCGTGGGTGACCTTGCTGGTATTTGAAATACCAGTGGTGTCACTTCCAGCAACAGGCAGGCCACCATAGTACCACGAACTGACAGACATGCGATGATGGGCAGACTTCTTCAACAGAAACTCTCACCCTTGTCAGTTTACAGATCAAGTATCTAACGGGTAGGACGTGAAGAAACTTGTCCAAGATCACAGAGCGAGGGAGTGGCAGACCCAGCTTGTCTGGCTCCAAACTCCTGCTCTTAATCATGGTATTCTTGCTTCTTGCATCCGTCCATGCCTCTTTCCTCCTCCCCATCCTTTATAATCTGTAATGTGTATGTAATCCCTGCTAGATGCTGAGCCCTTTCCACTCACTGGGGACCAGAGATGAATACACGATTTTTCTCAAGGCAGATAAAACTTATAAATATAGAAGGTTGGAAAGAGTTACTGCTGCTCTTCTATGAACATTGGACACCAGGCACAGTGGGGACCTGAGTGGGGTCCATCACCCCTGAGCTGAGTCTTGACAGGTCAGCAGGAGTACTCTGGGAACCCAGGAGAGAGCGTGGATGTTTGGGAAGATGCAGAAGTATGAAGCAGCCTGAAGTATAAGGGGAATGAAATGTGTCATATGTACACAGGCATTGTCTTTGTTTATTACAAAGGAGGGATCCCTGGGTGATGCAGATGTTAAGTACTTGCTCCTAACAGATAGGTTGGCAGTTCAGATCCAACCAGAGATATCTAGGAAGAAAGATCTTAGGATCAACTTCCAGAAGTTCATAGCCATTGAAAACCATGTGGAGCACAGTTCTACTGTGACACATGTGAAATCACCTTGAGTTGAAATCAACACAACAGAAACTAGGGTGGTTTGGTTTTATTTGAGAGGAGAGCCACCTCCAAGGAAAGGGGGACAACAGGGCAGACAGGAAAGGGCATAGGGCTTTGTCAACAAGAAGTTCAGGGATTCAAACCTGTCCCTGCCGCAGCCCAGGTGTGTGTGGTCATGGTGCTATCACTTTACTGTCAGCCTCTGTTTGTTTTCAGTGTCTAAGTGGGAACACGACTTTCCTAGCAGATTTGTTCTAAGATCTAAGTGTGTTAGTTTATGTCTGCAACTGACATATATTAGCCTCTCAGTACACTGTAGCTCCTTGTTTTCTGGCTTTTATTTTTGTTGTGATCGTGTAACAGTGAACTTCAGAACTAGAATTACAAATAAAATATACCATAATTGTGCCTAAAGAAATACAGAGCAGGGGGTGAATTTGCATGCAGTCAATTGGACTGGAGGTGATACCAGCCGCCAGGCGTGATGGGAAAGGGAGAAGAAGAGAAAAGAGAGCCAGAGTGGTTAAGTGGGCTGCTTGGGGTCAATTAACTGGTGGATCTTATTTGACCATTGGATCTCAAGGACAGTTCTGTGTGTGCAGCTGTGTGAGAAAAATAAATCAGGACATGGCTTATCTCTTTGGTCCCAGAATGGACTTCATTCCAGCCAGCCACTTCCTCATCTGTACAACGCCCCGATCTCCTTGAAGGGTTATTGCAGAGGCGGCTGGAACTGGAATGGTCCATGAAGCAGGAAACTCTGATGTATAGAAACATTCATTGCCCTGACATGACAAGGCAGGTAGAATTTCATGGCAACCCACGTGTTTCAGAGCAGAACTGTTCCATAGGGTTTTCTTGGCTCTACTCTTTCTGGAACCAATTTGCCAGACCTTTCTTTCACAGTGCTACTGGGTGAATTCTAACTGCTAACCTTTGAGTTAGCAGCCAATCACAAACTGCTGGCACCACCCAGACTCTTGAGAATTTCAATGTTGTAAAGTGTCTTCAAGTCAGTTCTGACTCATAGCAACCCTGTGCACAGAAGACCAACACACTGCCTGGTCCTGTACCATCCTCACAGCTGTCGTTACCTGTGTACCCATTGTGGCTGCCATTGCGTCGGTTCAGCTCACTGGGGGGTCTTCCTCCTTTTTTGGCTGACCCTCCATTGTCAGGACTGTTGCCTCCTGACAACGTGTCCGAAGTATGAGAGACGAAATCTCACCATCCTGGAAGGATGCTTCTAAGGAGCTTTCTGGCTGTACTTCTTCCAAGACAGATTTGTTTCTTCCAAGGCAGAATTTCATTACCGGTTCACAATTTTCCAGGATTTGTTTCCCTATTTTTTAGACAGAAAATGTTTGGAAACAAGCTGCTGCTTTTGGTCCATGTGTGGACCCAGGGTAGTCAGAAAGATAAAAAACTTCCTCCCTTTGTACCTAGCTGATGTCTTCAGGTAAGAAGGTAGAAGTACTCAACCCCATAGGAAAGACAGAATTCTCTGTCCACCTCATCGTCCCGAGCTTCTGAGCTTGATCTCACACTCTTCCACCCCCAGCTGGAGACCTCACTGAAATCTTCCCAGCATTCACTGCTCTCTCCTTCCTGCCTGGGCCGATCATGGAGAACAGTCTGGAGCTGGGTTAATGGTTGTGACTCCTTCATCTCAGCCAGTCACTGGGTCCCAGGATTAACATGCTCTGCTGCTAACTGAAACGTTGGTGATTTGAGTCCACCCACATGTATCATAGGAGTCCTGGTGTGGTACTGTGGGCTAACACGCTGGCCCACAAAGTCAGTTAGAACCATAAGATCGGAGGGTCAAGCTCACCAGCCGCTCCTTGAAAACTTTATACAGGGTCATTAACGCGTTGGAACTGATTCAACAGCACTTAACAGCAACAACAACACAAGTGTGTTGGAAGAGATGTCTGGTAGTCCACGGAAAAATCCACCAATGAAACCCTGAAGACTCCTAGACCTACCCTGACACACATGGGGTCACCATGAAATGGGGTCAACTTGACAGCAGCTGGTTTTGGGCCTGTGTTCTAGGCATACTTTTCAGGTCTCTGGAAACAGTCCTGTCCTCATGGAGTGTATAGTCTACAGAGGAAATAGAGAGTTAGCAAGTTTACAGATCAGTGAGATCATACTGTGCTAAGAGCAGCAGGTAGGTGGTCAAAGAAGATGAGATGGCAAGCAGCTTATTTATGGGCCAGCTGGGAGTGGGGTGCCCTGGGCAAAGACAACAAGGTTGGAAAGGACTTGTGTGAAATAAACTGACTCGTAACCACTATGGTCCCAGAGCTCCTTTTGCATGATACAGCAACAATTAGAAATTTTTGTGTGTGTTTAATATGGATGTTGTTGTTATTGTTATGTGCTGTGGAGTCGGTTCCGACTCATAGTGACCCTGTACAGGGTTTCTGAGACTATAAATCTTTACAGGAGCAGAAAGCCTCATCTTTCTCCCGCAGAACAGCTGGTAGTTTCGAACTGCTGACCTTGTGGCTCGCAGCCCAATTCATAACCACTACGCTACCAGAGCTCCTTTAATATGGATGAGTTAGAACTAAATAGAAGACTGATATAAAGCAGGGTAATGTGGCCTCAGGACTTGTAATGTTCTAGCATTTATTCCATAGCTGTGTGCTTTGTGGTCAGAGGGAAGGTCACCAAATATATTTTGACCGTGGCTTCTCTCCTCACCTGAATCCCAAACTGTCTCCTTCACATTTGAAATGTATCATCAATGTCATAGCTTTGGTTCATTTTATGAAACATAGGGATTTCCTCTTTGTCTATCCCACATTTTTCCAAATTGTGGGATAAATCCAAATGTCAAATGGTGTTTAATTCAGGGAATCAGAAATCTCTGATTTGAAATGAAAACTCAGGCAGTTTGAGTTTCTAAGGATTAAGGAGGAGAAGGGTGTCAGAAGGGACACGTTCTTTCTCTGCTTTTAGATTTTTTTTATGATGCACCTTTGAAATAATCGACCCTGATCCTTAAGAACAGGTAATACCTTCTCTGTGGGACGTTATGATCTTCGCTCATTGTTTCTTGGATGCTGAGGCTTCCTCTTAGTGACTGGCTGTTTTGTGTGATCATCTGAGGATAGTGATAGTGGTCCTTGGAGGAGACCAGGAGAGAGGGGAGGTACCAGGATGACAGGAAGCTTTGAGTCTAACTTTCAAACAGCAGGTTCCTTTTGCAGGAAGGACTCATTTACTCACAATTCCAATCCAAACTGTCCTCTGTCATCAAAGGGGGTGCTCTGCCCTTTGGGAATCTGGAAGGAGGGACACTTAATTCTGGGAGTTCAAGGACATCTTCACAGAGATGGTGCTTCTCGAGCTGAGCACTGAAGGACTAGGTTAAGGAGGCAGGAGCTGGAAGGCAGCATGTGGGCTCTGGTGTAGGTTGGGATCTTGATATCTCACCAAGTCCATGGTCAGAGTCTGACTAGTGAGATTCTGGAATGACTGCTGTCATAGTTTTGGAGTTTAACCTCATCCGTGAAATAGTCTTTGGAAGGAAAGCGGCCAAAGAAGTCTAAAGTATTACGCGGGGTCTCTGCTAACCAATTTCTGTATTAACTTTGCTTTCTGCAGAGTAGTTGCAGAAACAGACTCTGTCCTGATGAATTCCAGACATCCCTTTCTGCTTACACGCCCCACCCTCTTCCAGCCCCCTCTTTGGCCCTCAGTAATTCTATATTAATAGCAGTGATTAAGCCCTCAGCATGTCTACGAGAAGATATTAATCTTGATCAGACCCTGGGAGAAGCTTTGGTTTTTTTGTATTTTTTCCTTCTTCTCAGCTCCCCACCCAGCTCGTGCCTTGAAGCTCAATTGCACCAGTCTGTGGGAGTCAGTCTTTTGCTTGTGTGGATGCATTTCCTTGGGTTCTCCTCTTTGAGTCTCTCCCTTCACCTCCCCACATCCTAGCATCCTAGCCCAGGGCACATCATAGGCTGTAATTGAAGACCACTGTCAGCAGATGGAAGGAGGGAGATAATGTGCCCACAGATTGAAAGTCCCTGCCTCATTGTCCTCCTCCACTGCTGGTAAATTGGGCAGGGCAGCAGGACCACAGCTGGAAGCTGGAGGCTTTGGGTTTATAAATCCCTTTGAGAAGTGTAGGGATCTGCCTGCCTGCTTCATTCTGTTTCTGTGATTCCTTGCAAGCCCAGGATGGTGCACACTCAGGGACAGGAGGCAGGGAAGCCTGGAACATTTTAGCCAGCAGATCAGGATGGAAAGGAGCTATTTCCCCAAACCTGGGATTCTCAGACCGGTCCTGCAAAAGAGAGCTATTTGCCAATAGGAGTTTATTGTCCATCGGATTTCTGTTATGTACCAGACTCTGGGCTGACATGGTAGATTACACGCATTGTCTCATTTAATCCTCAATTAATCAATGCCAGATACACATTGCTATTTTGTTTTTCTGATGGGAGTGTAGGGAGAGAACCCCATTCTATCCTAGGTTTCTTGGTTCCCTCTGCCCTTGCACCACAGTGAGGGCATCATTCATGGTCTAAACTGGAGCACTATTGAAAATGAAAAGGGATATACTTCATCGTTACAGTGGGACAACAGGTTTAAGCTGGAACTGGTGCAGGGCAATGGAGAAGCCTATTCTCTTACCTGTGCCAGAGCTGCAGGGGGAGATGATGTTTTTATCTTCCTTCTGGTAGCAGAGCTGGCAGAAGGAACATGGTCCCCACTTCCTTTCCCTAAGCACCTCTCCTGTGGGAGGTCATCTGCAGCCCACCAGAGTCTTGCTAGTTTGCAGAATGCCCTCCACAGATGGGCCTGATCATTTTGCTTTAAACATGACGATTCTCAAAGAACCACGCTTCGCTTGTGCTCAGCAAGCTGCCTTCATCCCCAGACCACCTTGGAGGAGCTGTGTAACTCTCTGTTCTCTGGACTGGCCCTTTTTCAGCCATTGAGCACACCTGGGTGGCTAAAATGCTGCTTTTTTCCCCCAAAAGGGGCTCGATTTGCATTCCACAGGCAATCTTCTCCTAGGGATTCCAGAGCCATTAAATTAGCAGAAAATTGCATTAGTGCTAAGAACCGTACTCGCTGACCCGAAAAGCAAGTCTATATTGTAAGGAATAAAGCCACCTTCCGTCTGCCTCCCACTCTCAGGTCAGACCCTCATCCTGAATTTCATTCATGCTGGCTTGCATTGTTTTAATTGACAACAATTCTATTTTACTTATTTTTGTTGTTGTTGTTTTCTTAAACCAATTTTGTTTGTTTGTTAAAGTTTTATTGTGAGTTGAGTGATAGTTTACATGGGAGAGCATCAGCTTTCCATTCATCCTATCGTATTTTGTTTCATTGCAATGATTACAGTCCCCTCCGTGCATCGTCAATCATCAGCATTTGTTTCCATTCCCTGTTTTTTGGGGATGTACACCAAAGCACTCAGGAATATATAACCATCCAAACAACCAAAAGGCATAATCTGCAAGCCTGCCCCCCAGCGGCCAGCACACAGCCCCTTTCCCTCCATGAGTCTAGAGTCCCCAGCTGCTCCATCTCTCCATGTCATTGTCTCTGCCTCCATCTCTGTCATCACTGCTTCTCTGGATAGTGTCCCACACTCTACTCTTCTCCCTTCATGGTCCCAGGGTCCTCTGCCCCTGGACTGCAAGATCAACCACTCCCCTCCTTTTGTTACAAAATGTCTACCTTTACATTTGCAACATTCACAATCAGTCCTGATAGCAATTATTCACTGTTGAACCACAAAAATCTTTTCCCCATCTCCTTTCACCAGCCCCATCCAGACAGGTTGGAAAGCACTCAGTAGAGATTCTACCTTCCCCCCACCCCCAAAACTAAATTCCCTCTTGAAAACTTATAAGCCAGTCATTTTGTGCCTTTGTAGCCCCCCTCCCCCAGTTTTGGGTAGCCAATGTCTAAGTTGTCCATCCCTGTCAACACTGTGTACTGAGGGGGTGGGAATGATCCTTGCTGTAAAGATTTGTTTCCCCTTTTAAGCTACTACATCCATAAGTGTAGGTCAAGTTCATCAAATTGTAGCGGATTATACTTCTTTTCCTCTTCTTTCTTCCTCTAGTCGAGTTCTCATCATCCAGTGATTGAAACTACTTCAAATGGGTACTAGCTGCAAGTATGGGTGTTCTTGTGCATCTCCCCTCACTTCTTATCAGCTGGACGCTTCACTATCAGCTCTAGTCTTCTGTGGCTGTGTCCTTGTCCATGGGCTCAGGAGTCCCCAGGTCTTGCCATACTGCTGGCCAACAGGGTCTCAATCCAGGTTGACAGGAGTCTGTTGTACTTATATGTTTTATTTATTTGTTTTGGTATACCATCTCAAAGACACATCAGCACCAGGCAAGTTTGCATGTGGTTGTTACAGATGTGATTGAGTGACTTTTAGGTCTGTGGTCGATGAATGTGAGTTGTGAGAGAGTCTAGAACGTTCTTCATTATTGGGCCCTGTCTCTCTGGAACCCAGCCATGCTATCCTGGGATCATGCTCACTTATTCTCCAACACAACACATACTTTGATCTCTCTATGTATCCCCCATTCTCCACTTTGTCACGGTCAAAACTCAGCCCACGTTCCCCATACCCTGATTGCTTTCCCAGGTTCACAACCTTTTGCTCGTGAACATCTCTCCTGGTCCCTCATTTTAGGGGGCAGTGCTTTGTACGATGGTTGTTGATTGATTGGGCAGATAGATGCTTTGCCTTTTCGGGAAGCTGTGAGCATTCCAACTTGTAAGTTTGTAAGTTCCCTAGGCGCTGGGTCAGTTTCCTGGCCGTCTCTGGGCTCCTGTTCAGGTGTGTCTCCTTAGAGAAAATAAATGTTCAGTAATCCCAGTATAGGGTCATTTTCATGGGTCGGGCTCTCTTCTAGGAGTCTGGTGTGTTAGCCCATTTAAGTCTCTCAACAACATCCCGAAGCAGGTAGTAATCCCTTGGACAGAGGAAGAAACACATACAAGTTTAGTATAACGAGCCTAAGGTCACACAGCCGATAAGTGATGTAGCTAGATTTTAAACCCAGGGGCTCTGATTCCTGAACCCACACGTTATTCCCATATGCTTTTGTTTTCATAAATGTCCCCTTCTGCTCTTGTTCTACTCACAGAAGCAGCAGTCAGAAAATCAAACAACGTATTGCATTAGGCAAATCTGCTGCACAAGACCTTTTTAAAGTGTTCAAGAGCAAAGATGTCAGCTTGAGGACTAAGGTGCACCTGAATGAAGCCATGGTCTTTTCAGTCACCTCATATGCATGTGAAAGCTGGACAGTGAATAAGGAAGACCATAGAAGAATTTGTGCATTTGAGTTATAGTGTTGGAGGAGAATATAGAAAGTACCATGGGCTGCCAAAAGAATAAACCAATCTGTGTTGGAAATACAGCCAGAGTGTTCCTTGGAAACCAGGATGACGAGACTTTATCTCTTATACTTTGGACATATTCTCAGGAGGTACCAATTCTCGGAGAAGGACATCATGTTTGGTAAAGTGGAGGGTTGGAGAAAAAGAGGAAGACCCTTAATGAGATGGACTGGCAAAGTGGCAGCAGCAGTGGGCTCAAATGTAGCAAAAATTCTGAGGTTGGCACAGGACTGGGTAGTGTTTCGTTCTGTTGCGCATAGGGTTGCTATGAGTCAGGTACTGACTGGATGGCACTATTTCTATTGGGTGACCTAGTCTTGTGCCATACTCACCTTGTTGCAGTCACTGTGCCAGGCCATCTCGTTGAAGGTCTTCCTCCTTCTGGCTGTCCCTCTACTTTTCCAAACACAATGTCCTTCTCCACGAACTGGTTCCTCTGATAACTTGTCCAAAGTATGTCTCATTGTCCTGGCTTCTAAGAAGCATTCTTGGGTGTACTTCCTCCAGGACAGATTTGCTCATTCTCTGGCAGTCTTTATGCAATTAACTTTACCAAGCAAGAGTGTTTAGGTACACAGCCCAGTGTTTCCATAATAGAGAATTCACTCTTCTGTATCCATCCAGGAAAATGTAAGCATTGTGTTTGGTAGCTATAGACTTTTTCAGTCTTGAGATAAACCTCACCTAGCACTGTTGAAAGAGGTGCTTCATCTTGAATCAAAAGAAGAGTAAATGGTGTCTGTGTATTTTTTTGTGTCCTGTGCTTTAAATGACACCAATAGGAAAATCAAAAGACAATTCACAAAATGGGAGAGAATATTTGGAAATCATATATCTTTTAAGGGACTTGTATGGAGAATATTTAAAGAACCATAAACAAAGACAAGACAAACAAGGCAATTGAAAAGTGGCCAAAGGATTTGAGCAGACAAATGGCCAATCAACACAAGAAAAGATGTTTGACCTCAATGAGTCCTTCCGGAGATACAAGTGGAAACCATAATGAGATAGTACTTCACCCACTACTGTTGTTGTGTGGTCTCAAATAGACTGCATCTCATACTGACCCTGTATAGGGAACAGAGTAGTAAACTGCCCGAGCCTGTGAGCTCCATTGGAGCAGATCATGAGGGCTTTTCTCCCACAGGGCATCTGTTGAGTTCGAACTGCTGACCTCTCCGTTAGCAGCCATATGTTTAACCATTGCACCACCAGGGCTGCTATCACTCCTTCTCTTGTTGCTGTTGTTGTTCAGTGCCATGGAGCTGGCTCCAGCTCATAGTGACCCTGTATAGGGTTTCCAAGGTTATCATTCTTTGTGGGAGCAAAAACCCCCATCTTTCTCCTAATTCACCACTACTTTGTTGTTGTTGTTGTTTTGTGCTATGGTTTTGATCCTGTCTCCTAGTGACCCTGTATAGGGTTTCCAAGGTTATCATTCTTTGTGGGAGCAAAAACCCCCATCTTTCTCCTAATTCACCACTACTTTGTTGTTGTTGTTGTTTTGTGCTATGGTTTTGATCCTGTCTCCTAGTGACCCTGTATAGGGTTTACAGTGAGTGGCTGGTGAGTTTGAACCACCGACCTTGCAGCTCAAACTGACCTTACAGTCCAGCACATTTTACTGCAGCACCACACATCACCGCTTGTTGTTACTGTTAGGTGCCATTGAGTCAGTACTGACCCATAGCTACCCTATGCACAGCAGAATGAAACACTGCCCAATCCCGGGCCAACCTCACTACTGTTGTCATGCTTGAGTCCATCGATGCTGCCATTTGGTCAATCCATCTTGTTAGGGGTCTTCCTCTTTTTCCCTGACCCTCCACCTTACCAAACAAATCACTGCTAGGGTGGCTATAATACAAGAGATAAAAAGTAACAGTGTTGATGAGCAGGTAGAGAATTTGGAACCCTCAGACATTGCTCTGGGAATCTAAAGTGACACTACCACTTTGGAAGACAGTTCAGAAGTTCCTCAAAAAAGTAAAACAAAGGTGATCACATTGGTCTACTGGTGAGTGGAAAAGGGGAAAAGCCAGCAATGAAGATATGGGCTGAGTTCAACCATGTTCCATAGATTCCTGTTGACGTGGAGATGAAAAAGAGAAGATGAAGTGTTGGTTGGTATGAAATGTGTTGAGACCTGAGGACACTTGATCCCTGTTGCGGACCGTGTAAGACTAGTCAGAGGTTCGAGGCCCTCTAGTGCCGAGTGTAACAAATGAGGCCACTGGCAGTTAATGGCAAATTGCTTTCATCTTAATATTCAGTTATATATATTAAATTAATACACGGAGACTTTGACAATCCACAGATAAATGTGATATTTTCCTAAAGCCGAGACTAAAGGTTGCAAGGTTAAGCCTTTCTCCAAAGGATTAACTAAAAACATCTTAGCTACTTCTCGGTTCTTTGTTCTATAGACAAAGAACCCATCCTCCCTAATCCTTTTCCAGGTGCAGTCCATTCACCTGGGCTTCTCCAGACCTGACTCAGGAAGCTGAAACAGCGGGACTCCGCCCAAGCTTTTGTCCTTAAACTCTCACCTTCCCCCAACTATGCTCAGGGGCTTAGATATGTTAATTGGGCCTGAGAAACCAAGTTGTGGGCCTGGGATTCGAACCAGCGGAGTAAGATGTAAAGTTACCTGAATGTCTGGAAAAGTACTGATGTTAGCTGTACCTTGCCTAAGCCCCTCCCAGCTTTGTGTGAAGCTCCTCCCAAAATAAAGCAGAGGCCCAGGCCTCCCCAGGTGTGCATTACTGGTTGGAAGGCATGCAGTAAAGATTGCGGTGCATTACTGGTTGGAAGGCATGGAGTAAAGATTGCAGGGCAGTGAGTTGCTGCCTGCAGAGGCCAGGATGCCTGTAGTCCCAAGCCTGCCCACCAGTGATGTATCCACCTGGCTTTGGGGTGCCTCATTGTCTCCCTTCTTCTGTCTATCTGTGTATTCTTGCTATATATCTATCGCCGTCGGGTATCTCCTCCTCGTGAACCGAACCCCTATGTCGAGGCAGGTCCCCGACAGATCCCATGGACAAGGACATGGCCACAGAGGGCTAGAGCTGAGAGTGAAGCATCCAGATGATATAAAGTGAGGGGAGATGCACAAGAATGCCCAAATTTGCAGATAGTACCCATTTGATGTAACCTCGATGGCTTGAAAATCAGAACTCAACTAGAGGAAGATCAAAAAAACAAACAAATAAACAAACAATTTTTGATAAAGGAAACAAGTGTAAATTGCTACAATTTGATGAACTTGACATATACTTATGGAGGTTGTTGTTGTTGTTATGTGCCATCGAGTCAGTTCTGACCCTTAGCGACCCTGTATAGGGTTTCCAAGGGTGTAAATCTTTACGGGAGTAGAAGGCCTCATCTTTCTCCCGCGGAGCAGCTGGTAGTTTCGAACCGCTGACCTTAAGGCTCGCAGCCCGATTCGTAACCACTACGCTACCAGAGCAGTAGCTCAAAATACCACCTCAGAGGGAAGGAGTCTTCACATCAAGTATCAATGCTATCTCCTTGCTATCCCCTCTGTACACAGGGTAGATAGGGACGGGCAACTTAGACATTGGCTACCTTAAATGAGGTGGCGATTAAGGCACTAAATGACTGGCTTACAAGTTTTCAAGAGGGAGTTTAGTTTAAGAGTGTGAAAAAAGGCAAAAAAATAAAAAATAAAACAAAACAGAATTAGCATATGGCCCAGCAATTCTCTGCCTAGCTATATTTGCCAGAGAATTGAAGCACATGCCCATGCAAAAATGTGTACACAAGTTTTTCCTGTCTTCTTTATTCACCACAACAAAATAGTAGATGCTAACCAAATAAAAGAGCACACTGTGGCACTGTGGTATTGCAGGATAAGCACTAGCCTTTTAACCACAAGGTTGGTGATTTAAACCCATCTGCCAATCCTTAGAAGCCCTGTTACCGGGTCGTGATGAGTCAGAACTGATGTGACAGCACCTACCAACAACAATAACAACAGCAATATAAAATGACCTGTATTTTAGACGTAAAAATTTATACGGTATTGATATATTGTAAAACATGAATGAACCCAGGAACCTTAGGCGCCAAAGGCTACTAGAGTCTGCTGTTTTCTATCAGAAAGATCCAGAATAGGCCAATCTAGAGAGACTGAGAGCAGGTAAGTGTTTTCCAAGAGCTAAGCGAAGAGATGGGTATGGGTTTTCATGAAAATGTTTCGAAATCAGATTGTGATGTGGCTCAACAACTCTTAAATTTACCCCAAAATGCTCTGTCTGCTTTAAAAAGTCAACTTTATGGTATATGAGTTATGTCTTAATTAAGCTGTTGTGAAAAAGAGAAATGGAGCTGCTCAAAGTGGAGCTGGACCCAGGGTCTTGAACACGACCCCATTGCTCTATCTCTTCCCAACCCCAGTCCCTCAGCGTATTCCTGGGGAGATAGTTTAGGGACTTTTATGGTCTTTCTGATTTGAGATTGTGTGTCTCAGAAATGGATGTAAAGTTCACCTGGCAGCCAGGGCTAACATGACGGCTGTGTTTTTCCTGTGTGTGTCCTTGACTCCCTGACTGTGAAGGAGATATGACCACCTAATCTCCCAGTCTAAACCAAGTAGGAGAAGATCATTGTTTTCTCAGCCGATCCATGTACAGATCACCAGCCCTTTGCCAGATTCGAGGCAGGTGTTCATCAGCAAGAGAAGCATGAACTCAAGGTTCCTCACCGTCATTCAAATGTGAAGGTCAACAGGGCTTATATGTCATTTCTAGAGATAAGGGGAAACAAACAAATGAGCAAAATAGACAAACTCTTCACAGATGGGCAGAAGAGTCTTTCTAAACACAAACGCTGCTGTCTGAGTTCCTCCCTCAAGACTCTTCAGTTGGTTTCTCATCACCAACAGGTTGATATCTTCCCTTAGGGCATCTGGTGCCTGAGCCCATCTTCTCCACCCTGTACAGCAGCTTCCCCAGAGAGAAGAAGTATTGTACCCCAGCCCTTTGACCTTGTCAGTGCTCTTGGCTCCCATCTTCTTGATGAGATCAGACTCATCTTTCAAGGTTCTGCTTTTACGTCCTTCTTGAATCATGTGACCCTTCTCTTTCTTTCCACTGAACTATTCTCTTCTTCTGAGAAGTCTCCTCATTCTTACCATTTATCTAGAATATCTTAGGCTGGGTTCTCTAAAGGAGCTAAACTAGTGGCAGACTGATGGATAGTTAGTTGGTTGCTTGCTTGCTTGGCTAGCTGGCTGGTTGGCTGGACGGACAGACTATTGATTGAATCACTTATTCTTTCCTGATTACCCAGTTCCCAAAGAGAGAAGCCAAGTTCTTTGAATCAAAGCTCAAAGTTTCAAATGCAAATGAACATTTGAAAGATATATTTGTCATGTCTATTTGAGTGTCTCTTTGGCAAGCAATCTTCAGGCATTTCCCAGTGTAAATAACTGTGGATGTGTTCAAAAGTTCAACAGTGTTGAAGTTCATTAAATTAAATGTTGTCATTTTGAGCTGCAGAGTGTATTGCAGATTGTAAGCCATTCATCACATATCTATAATTCCAAAGGTACATCCCCTTTGCAATATGGACTGTATTGAAAATAGAAGAGTTACCTTAAATCAAAGAGCCCGGGACCGGGGATTGAATGTCTTGAGTCTGCCAATTGATGCTGTGTAACATTATCTATTGATCCATTTAATCATTTTGCTCAACTCTGAACACCAACTTTATGTCATCAACTCGGCTAGGAATTAGAGATGCAGAGATATGAACAGTCAGCTCCTGCCTCTGTAGGGCGAAAGATGAATGGAGTAGAGTTCGGGTGCAAATGGATGTGAACTGATGGAAGTTAGCACACAGGGCTGAGAACCCTAAATCAAACCCATTGCTGTGGAGCCAATTCCAACTCAAAGCAACCCTGTAGGACACAGTGGGACTGCCCTGCAGGGTTCTCAAGCTTGTAAATCTTCCTGAAAGCACACAGCCACATCTTTCTCCTGTGGTTTTGAAATACCAACCTGGTGGTTAACAGCCAAGTGCTTTAACCATAGTGCTTCCAGGGATCCTGGGGCTCTGGCGTAGTATAGGAAAGAGCACCCAGGCCCCAATGTTGGCGATAGTCAGAGCGGGGTATCACAGGAGAAGGCAGATACTTTATGACATAGGTCATGCTTCTCCTGGCTGCAGGTGACAGGTTGGCTGCTGCTCCAAGCACAGAGAAAACCTTATGCAAAGGAACCGACAGACCTGGGGAAGGTGAGGGGTCTGCTCCCAGAGGCAGCAGCAAGAGAGCAGGTGGCTGAGCTTGGCCTGCAGGCGTTTGCTTATAGGCGTTCCAGGGTAGTTTATAAACATCTCGTCCATAGTTGGGCTTTTTCCCCATTTGCGGAAGATTGAAATACCTTGTCTCTCCATGCTCACTGGCCCACTCCCTTCCAGATGTTTAGGGAGCAGGTGTGCTTGTGCATACACTCTGAGTCAGACACTGTACTAAGTAAGCACCAGACTCATGTGCTGAATCCGACAACCCCCATAGGAGAGCTAGTGGGGAGACTTCTGAGCTCTGCGCTCCACTGTGCTCACTGTGCCCAAGAATTCCAGCTACTTCATCCTTGCCGCTCCACAAGTGTGCACCTGCCCTCTGTTGCCCTTCCAAATGCCCCAGAGCTGATGGATCTTTTACACACAGTACCGGATGTGCAAAGAAAGCCTGGCAGTAGTATCCCTTTAGCAGTGTTAAGAACACTAGGGCCAACTCTAGACCAGAGACTCACTCACCTAAGGCATTGTTTGAGTCTTCCTTTACCCTTATTCTTTGCTTTGTGGACTTGATAATTGTTGAGTGTTCCATTGGAGCATCTATGTGTGTGCAGGGATGGGTGTAACCCTGCAATAGTTGATGGGGAATGCTGAGAGTCCAGGCTAGTCTAGGGTAGCA
Source organism: Chrysochloris asiatica (assembly GCF_000296735.1). NCBI lineage: Eukaryota > Metazoa > Chordata > Mammalia > Afrosoricida > Chrysochloridae > Chrysochloris > Chrysochloris asiatica. Next base: position 9,708,516 of record NW_006408594.1, read on the forward strand.
TCTCTTACATGTCCAGTGGACGTCTCTAGAGCTGGCCTACAAGAGGTAGAGAGACAGAGTGGGTCTCCACTGGAAGTCAGGGATGGCCACATAGAGATGGGGCTCTGGAATAAGAGTTGTCTAGAGATGTGTGTAAAAGGCTAGAGATTGAATTCAGGAAACCCCACGGAGAGTCGGATTTGATAAGATAGAGGGAAGAGCCAGATCATAAAGTGTGAGCTGTGTAGCATTGTTGATGGAGAACCACTTGTTGTTGTTAAGTGCCATCGAGTTGGTATCAACTCACAGTGACCCTATGCACAACAGAAAGAAAATACTGTTGGGTCCTGGGCCAACCTCACAATTGTTGTCACACCTGAGTCCATTGATGCTGCCACTTTGCCAATCCATCTCGCTGGGGGGTCTTCCTTTTTTCTCTGACCCTCCACCTTACCAAACATGGTATCCTTCTCCAGTGACTGGTCCTTTCTGACAATATGTCTGAAGCACGAGAGATGAAGTTTGGCCATCTTGGCCTCCAAGGAGCACACTGCACTCCTTCCAATACAGATCTGTTGGTTCTTTTGGCAGCCCATGGCACTTTCAATATTCTCCTCCAACACCAGAACTCAAATGCATCAATTCTTCTACGGTTTTCCTTACTCACTGTCCAGCTTTCGCATGCATATGAAGTTATTAAAAATACCATGACTTGGATCAGGTGCACCTTAGTCCTCAAGCTGACATCTTTGCTCTGCAACACTTTAAAAAGGTCTTGTGCATCAGAATTGCCTAATGCAATATGCCGTTTAATTTCTTGACCTCTGCTTCTATGAGCATTGATGGTTGATCCAAGGAAAATCAAGTCCTTGACAACTTAAATAGAAGGACCTTAAACATGACATTTCCAGAGCAGACTTGTATTTTAATCTGGTCTGTTTGGCTACTCCAGTTGGATGTGTGGATGCCCTGAGCCAATTCCTGTCATTCATACCCTGCTGATGTTGTCTTCCTTTCTGTGCTTGTCCCATGTCTACCCTTCCTTCAAAGCTCAGCTCTAACCATACCTCCCCATGGGACGCTTTTTCTGATTTCTCCAAATCTTGAGGATTCTCTGTTTTCCTGTCCTTCTCTGAGCACCTTTTCTGTTTTCTTTATTAGTCATTTGATGAGTGGACAGTATATTTGTGACCTTAGACCTGTCGTGTGACCTTTCTGTGGCTTTCTTCACTTGCAAAATGGGCTTGGTAATAATGGTTCCCAGAAAGGAAGATAAACAGGTACATGTCTGGTTCCTTCCTCACGCAAAGGTCAGCATGGCTTTGTTCTCACTCACATTCAGTGCCATTTGTGGTGGGGTTCGAAGCCACAGGGCTCTAATACATTTCATTTCTCTTCCTGTTCCCTTGTCCCCAGGTGTGGTGGGAAGAATATGGCCTTAGACATGGCTGAATCTGTTTTTTTCACTTAACCATTTTATGGTTATGCTAAATGAGGACAATAATAGCTACTATACCATCACACTTACCAGTTCAGTGTACTGTGTTGGCTTGCATATGTTGCTATGATGCTGGAAGCTATGCCAATGTTATTTGAGATGTCAGCATAGTTATCCATGGTGAACAGTTTTTGGTAGAGTTCCCAGACTAAGACACACAGGAAAGAGAAAGACCTGGTGATCTATTTCCAAAACTTAGGCCCTCACACAACCACCGCAACAATGAACTCAGAAAACAGCAAGGGTTGTGAAGATGGCACCAAACCTGAGTACTGTCTGTTGTTCATAGAATCTCAATACCCACTGGATGGCAACATCTACTATCTCCTTAATGTGAGGATTGAATCAGATAGTGGCCAGCTCAGAAGAGGTACTAATTAAATGGCTTAATTAAACCAGCCCAGCCCCCTTATTGGATGTAATCCCTTAGTGAAGTCTGGCATTTCCTGATTCTCATTAACAGTAACAAGATTCTTGATTCTCACCACCATATTGTCAGAAGAATTACAGCCTCCTCCTTCTGTTTGGGAACAGTGCAGAGTTGCTCTAACTTGTGCAGCTCTCTTTCTTCCATCCTAGACTGTCTTCCATAAGCCCAGGACTACCTGGTGTGTCACCTTGACCTTCAGATGGCCTTGTTTCTGCTGCAGGAATATTCCTGTTTGTAGTTGGTTGTGAGAAACGAATTCTCCCCACATTTCTCTTCCAAGTCCAGTGACATCTCTTCTCAAAACCTCTCTCCTTGCCTTGCCCACCCTGCCTTAATTTCTCATGCCTCTGCCATGCAGTAGGTATTGATTAAGATAAGCTTTGTGATTGAATGAGCGGAGAGGTGACTATTGGCAGAGACAAGGAGGAGTGACTGAGATGGGAGGGAATTCTGGCTTTCATCCTGCCTGCCATTTAGTGAATCGGACAGAGCCCCTGTGTATACTCTGCTCTGTGGCAGCAGGAACATTGCCCGTCTTGGACCTGGACAGGGAGTTAATGTTTGCAAATAAGCCAGGTTGAGAGAGTCCTTGTGCTTGTGCACTCTAGTAGTGTAGTGGATTACGAGCTGAGCTTCTGACCTCAAGGTCAGCAGTTCGAATCTACCAGCCGCTCCATGGGAGAAAGATGAGACTTTCTGCTCCCATAAAGATTTACAACCTCAGAAACCCTATACAGACTTGCTATGAGTAGGAACCCAACTTCATGGCACACCACCACCTGCTCCTGTAAAGATTCACAACCTCAGAAACCATATACAGAGTTTCTATGAGTCGGAACTCAACTTCATGGCACTACTACCAGCAGCAGCAGCAGAGGTGGACGCTGAGTTATTTGGGGAAGGAAGGAAAGACAAAAGGGAGGTATGTCAACTCTTCTTGTAGGTAGCAGTAATTCTTTCCTGGTTAGGAAGCCCACGTGGGCATACAGTAGAGTGTGTGAAGGGTAGCCCCTTCTAGAACTGAGTTTGCTGGTGCTACTATGAAAGAGGAGTCCTGGTGTGGCTCTGTGGGTTAATGCGCCAGACTGCAAAGTTGTTTTAACTGCAAGGTCGGCGGTTCAAGCTCACCAGCTGTTCCTCGGAAACCCTATACATGGTTACTATGGATCAGAACCAACTCGACAGCACTTCACAACAACAACACTATGAAAGAAGGAGCCCTGGTGTGGCACTGCGGGTTAGTGCGCTGGACTGCAAAGTCGGTTTGAACCACAAGGTCAGCAATTCAAGCTCACCAGCCACTCCATGGAAATCCTATACAGGGTCACTATGGGGAGGAACCAACTCAATGGCACTTAACAACAACTATGATCAAAAAAAAAAAAACCGGCCACCACTCGTCTCTGTCGTGCTGTGGTGGTTTTGAATTGCTGTGATTCTGAGGGCTATGCCACCGGTGTTTTGAATAACCAGCAGGGTCACCCATGGTGGAAAGGTTTCAGATGAGCTACAAAACAAAGACAGACTAGGAAGAAAGAGTGACAAACTACTTCCGAATCG
>NW_006408594.1:9716177-9721381 GCF_000296735.1 Chrysochloris asiatica
ATCGAGCATTGTTTCGTTCTGCTGTGCATGGGGTCGCTATGAGTCGGTTCCGACTCGATGGCACCTGACAACAACAACAACAACAACAACATGATCAAAAAGCCTCGTGTGGTGGCTTCAACAAACAGAAATATCTTTTCTTACAGTTCAGGGGGCTAGAAGTCTGAATTCATCATGCAGCTTAGGGGAGGTTTTCTGTCTGCTCTGGGAGGGATCTTAGACTCTTTCAGCTTCTCTTTGAATTCAGAGCCCTTTGGTGATTTTCAGGTGGCTTCTGGTTTCCTTGCCTCATCTCCTCCTTTTGTGTCTCAGAAGTGATTGGTTTAAAACCAGGGCTTCAAAGGGAATCATCCCAGGTCAACCGATGCTGAAATTTGGCCTTTCTCCCCCAGAACCATATCGACATTTTCACACTGGTCTTCAGGTGGTTCTTATCCCTGGGAATCTTGTGAAAATGTGAGGGCTGACTCAGTCTACCAGGAGTGGAATGGCCAATTCTCAGCAGAGGGCTGAACCCCAATGAACCTGTTTGACGCCCTGGTTAAAACACACCCTGTGAGTTGTAATGGATTCTACATCAGTGGGTTTGCTTTGGGGGTTACCGATAGAGTCTCACTGATGTTACATGGAAAAACCCTCTTCCTAACTGGTGTTACATTGTTTCTGTCAGGCTCTATTGAGTCGATTTCTCACTCACATTAACCACACATGGTGTAGTAGAATTTGTCTATAGGGTTGGAGTCTTGTTGTAGTTCCGTAGGGTGAGCGCTGCACTGCAAAGTATGTTTGAGATCAGCGGTTCAACTGCACCAGCTATTCCTCGGAAAGCCTTTATATATAAAGGGACCCTATGAATCAGAACCAGCTTGTCAGCATTTACCAACAGTCTTTGTTGTTGTTATGTGCCGTGGAGTCAGTTCCGACTCATAGTGACCCTGTACAGGGTTTCCGAGGCTGTAAATCTTTACGGGAGCAGAAAGCCTCATCTTTCTCCCACGGAACAGCTGGTAGTTTCGAACTTCTGACCTTAAGGTTCGCAGCCCGATTCGTAACCACTACGCTACCAGAGCTCCTTCACAACAGTCTTTAGGGAGGTAGATTACCAGCTCTTTTTCTCTTTTGGCTGCTAGGTGGGATTGAAATGCCGACCTCTTGTTTAATAGTCAAGTGCTTAACTATTACACCACAAGGGCACATGACCCATGGTATAGGGGTTAGGATCGACAACTCGTATTTTTTCAACCCATAACCAGGACACGATGACCTCGAGCCCAACTTCCTGCCTGCGGCTTCAAATCATCAGGCTAGGCAGAGAAGCTCCAACATCGCCTCTGTGCTCTGGACCCTGCCGACCGAGAAACGCGCCCCAATCCTCTGCTATTCTCATACCCCACTCCTGCTCAGGAGCCCTGGTGGTCCCAGGGATTAACTACCTCAAGATCGGTAGGGTTCAAATCCACTAGGTGCTCAGCAGGAGAAAGATGTCTGGTCTTGGGAACCCTAAGGAGCAGTTCTCTTCTATCCTGTAAGATCACTATGACTCAGGCTAGACTGGACGGCTGTGATTGGGTTCTCCTGCTCTCTGTCTTCACCCTTTGCATCTAATGCACACAGTTTGCAGCAGGGAGAAAAGAAATGCCAGTGTCTCTTCATTGAAACTCCTCCACCTGATTGCTTACCACCCAGATCCATGTGCAGGGACTGGCTGTCACCCTCACAACCACACACGCCCTGTTCCCTTGTGCACTCCCCATCTGCTGCCCTCTGTCTTTGTAGCTGGGTACCTCACCTGGCCTACCTCTCCCCACCCCATGTCTTCTCCCTGGGCACCTAGGCTGCTTCAATCACTCCTTCCCATTAAGCCTCCTTTGGCCTTTCATCTCTGCAACTTGCATCCTTTTTCAGCTGACATTTCTGCATAACTCCATCTTTGAAGCAGGGGACTAGCTCCAAATTTGTTCTCTTGGTGTTTGCAGACTTTCTTATCCTCTTCTGTGGCTTGGCCAGAACTCAGAAATGGGCCAGTTGATGAGTCCCTTTTGGGCTGGTGGTGGGGTCAGACCCTGCTCAAACTTTAGTGTGAGGAGGTCTCCCAGGAGACCACAGTGTGTGGGAAGTGGGAGGGAAGAGGGAATTGAGGATGGCTGTGTAGCTGGCAAGGCTAGCTGAGGGCTTGGAAAACTGCATTTCTCTGTGTAAGTCCTGCACAAACACTTATCTTCCAACCTTGACTTAGTCCTTGTTTGAATTTGGAGCCCTGATCGTGATTTAAAGGAGCAGTGGATAAACATTTGAGTGCTAACCGGAAGGTTAGCGGTTCAAACCCACCCAGCAGCAATGTGGGAGAAAGACCAGGTGATCTGCTTCCGTAAAGGTTGTTGCTGTTGTTATTAAGTGTTGTTGAGTTGCTTCCGACTCTTAGTGAACCTGTACAGGGTTTCGGAGGAGCTGCTGGTGAGCATGAACTGCCGACCTTGTGGTTAGCAGTCCAGTGCCTATCCTACAGCATCTACAACTGGACTCCATAAAGGTTACAGCCTAGAAAACTGGATGGAGCAATTCTACGGTATCTCATGGGTTTGCTATGAATTGAAAATGGAATGGACAGTACCCACCACCACCACCATTCCCCCTCTTGTCCTAATTCCTTATTAAACCTCTCATCCAAAACTCCTATCAGTGTATAGGGTCCATGGAGTTAACAATGCTGCCTGCTCCTTTCTCATCTTCATCTCAGCCCTTGACAGAGCACCGCACATAGCAGGCTTTCCATAGGCTGGACCAACTTATAGAGGAAAGGTATGGGGAGAGTAATCTCTAAGATTTCTTTGCTCATTCCCCACACTCTGAAGTTATTTCTTGCAAGATCAGACACGGCATGCCTTCCTTCCCCTTGGCAATACTTGCATTTTGAACCCATCTCTGAACTGGCTTTTCAGATAATCTGGAAATTAACTCATGCAGTCTCTTTTTTTACAAGAGCCTCATGAAAGTCTTGGAAACTTGCATTTTCTTCTTTCTTGTAATTATCCATGTATAGGGTTGAACAGTGTTTCCCAAAAACCCATGTCCACCTAGAAATTCAGAAAGTGACCTCATTTGGGAATAGTCCTTGCAGCTGTGATCAAGTTTAGAAGAGATTGTACTGCATCAGGATGGGCCCTAAATCCAATGACTGTGTCCTTCTAAGAAGTGGGAAATGTGGGCTCAGACTGGCATCCAGGGGGGAGAGACAAGTGTTGCTAGGAGACACTGGAAACCAGGAGAGAGGTATGGCATGGATTCTCTCCAGGGCCCCATGCCAACACTTAGATTTCTGACTGCTGGTCACCGGAACTGTAAGAGAATTGATTTCTATTGTTTTAAGTCAGTCCATTTGTGGTAACGTGTTACAGCTGCCCAGGAAATGAATACACTCGTTAGCTGCTGTCATGCTTAAATAAACCTTTGTTAGCTGGTGTCTGGCTCCTATGCGATGCCTTCTGTTTCCGGCATCCTCCTACTTCTATTGATGCCAAAGAGATCTCCTGTGGTTCCTTATTGCCCAGAGAAAAAAGACAAAGGCCCCATATTGCTAGCTCGCAGTTCCTGTTGTCCATGGTCTTGTTCCAACTTCCTTTATCAGCTTTATCAAGACAAACGGCTTCCACTCCCACTCAGGACCATGTCACAGGCACTCCCATTCTCCAACCATAAGACTTGGTTCCCCAAATATGTGGGTTCTTCTTTTGTCTCCTGTTCCCCATACAGTGCCTACCTTCTTCCTTCTTGGCCAACCTCCTCTTTTCTGGAGAGCCCAGCATAACTGTTTTGTCTATCAGTAGTGGCGGTATTGCTGGTTGTGGTTATGTGCCGTGGAGTTGGTTCCGACTCACAGCAACCCTGCATAGGGTTTCCGAGGCTGTAAATCTTTATGGGAGCAGAAAGCCTCATCTTTCTTCCATGAAACCACTGGTAGTTTCGAACTGCTGACCTTAGATTAGCAGAACCAGTACACAACCAGAGCATCTTTCTCTATCAATCCATGTTCCCTATTTGGTCCTTTTCCCTCCATAGAATTACCATTATGCCCCCTTCAACTGTGGGACTTGAGACTGTCATGTGCCTTCTACTGTGACTCTTGTCAGCTATTGTCTTTTCCATTCGATTCTAAGGACAAGCACAGTGTATGTACCCTCCATAAAGTTTACCTTTGCACCCCTGCATGTAACAGGTGCTCAATATCTTTTCATCCAGTTGAAAAACTTTTGTTGTTGTCATTGTTTTCATCATCATCATTAATGTCTTCATACGAGTGTGTGTGTGAAATATATATATATATTAGTGATCAGCAACTTGACTTTGACTCATGGAGAACCAACCCCACGTGTATCAGAGTTGAACTTTGTAGCTTTTTCAGTGGCTGATTTCAGAAGTAGACCATCTGGCTTTTCTGCTGGTGGACTTGACCTCCAATCTAGTTGTCAGTTTGCAGTGGATTGCTAATTGACTGCTTGCACCTGGTGTGGTGCTGTGGGCTAATGCATCAGATTGCAAAGTCGTTTGAACTGCAAGGTCAGGGGTTCAAGCTCACCAGCTGCTCCTTGGAAACCCTGTACAGGGTTGCTGTGGGTCAGAATTGACTCGAAAACACTTAACAACAACAACTACCCCACAAAGAGAGAAAAAAACCAAACTCATGGTTCTTGGGTCAGTTTTCATTCATAATGGCCCTGCAGGAGAGAGTAACATTATAGCTTCAAAGGCTATATAATGTATTACTTTATACATTATAGCTTCAAAGGCTATAAATCTTTACAAAAGCCTACTGCTCCATCTTTCTCCCACAGAGTCTCTGGTGGGTTTGAACCACCATCCATTTAGTTAGCAACTGAGCACTTACTGTTCCAAGACTACTTCTCACACCACCCAGGGACTCCGATATCTTCATAACCAGTGCCTCCACTGAGTTGGTTCCAATTCATCAGTGATTCTAAGACGGTAAATCTTTATGGAAGCAGATTTGTTGTTGTCGGTGTTAGATCCATCAAGTCAGTACCAACTCATAGCGACCTTATGCACCACAGAACAAAACACTGCCCGATCCTGGGCCAACCTCACTGTTGTTTCCACGCTTGAGCCCATTGATGCTGCCACTTTGCCAATCCATCTTGCTGGGGGTCTTCCTCTTTTTCTCTGACCCTCCACCTTACCAAACATGATAT
>NW_006408594.1:9723725-9764341 GCF_000296735.1 Chrysochloris asiatica
TTCCATTTCATTTTTGACAGTGTCTAATTTTCCTAAATTCATACTTCATACATTCCGTATTCCAATTATTAATGGATGTTTACAGCTGTTCTGTTCATTTTGAGTTGTGCCCCATCAGTAAATGAAGGTCCTGTGGGGCTTTACTCCATTCGCATCATCACGGTCAACTCTACTTTGAGGACGCAGCTCTTACCCAGTCGCATTTTGAGTGTCTTCCAACCTGAGGGGCTCATTTTCCGACACTATATCTGATAGTGTTTCTCTGGTATTCATAAGGTTTTATTAACTAAATATTCAGAAGTAGTTTGTCACTCCTTCCTACTGTGTCTTTGTCTGGAAGCTCCTCTGAAACCTGTCCACCATGGGTGACCCTGCTGGTATTTAAAATACCGGTGGCATAACTTCCAGAGTCACAGGAACTCACAAGCCACCACAGTACAACAAATTGACAGATGTGTGGTAGATGGAAGCAGATAGCCTCAGCTTTCTCTCGAGGAGCAGGTGGTGGATTTGAACTGCTATTCTTGTGGTTTATAGTCCAAGACCAAAGCAACAGTATCGTGAGAACTTTGTAATGTCTTCATGGTGGTGGTAGTTTTGTGCCACTAAGTTGGTTTTGACTCATAGTGACTCTTCTTCAGATTTTCAAGGCTGCAAATCTTCATGGGTCTGGAAAACCTCACCTTTTTCCTACGGAGCAACTGGTAGATTTGAACTGCTGGCCTTGCAGTTAGTAGCCCAGCTCATAATCCACTACACTACCTAAACTTTTTTAGTTGTTGTTGTTAAGTGCCATTGAGTCGGTTCTGACTCATAGAGACTTTGCATAGCGTTTCCGAGGAGTGAGTGGCTGAGGAGTTTGAACCACCAGTGACAGTTCAAACCAACCTTGGCACCAGTACTTATACTGCAGTGCCATTATAGGGACTCCGAATTAACAAAATCCTTCTTTCGGTTATAGTTCTAACTTCAATAATATACCCCAAAATGAAGATGGAAAAAAAAACCCCACAAACAGAAACAAAGCAGAAGAGTGTGTTGAAGTTGCACATAGACTTCCATTTAGCACCCAGGAGAAACGTAACTGTTGCAGATGAGAAGCTAGACCGTTTTTCCGTTTTTCCTTCCGAGGGATGTGAAGTCCAGAGTCACATTGAAAAGAGAAGCCTGCCTGACCACAAGCATCCACAGAGCACTGCATGTTGTTTTGAGATGCAAGTAAATGCCAGAAGACCCAGGAACAGAAAATATGTCCCAGTGTTGACCTATTTCAGGATTTAGGAAACATGGGATCTGTTTGAGTTTCTAGATGGAGCAAATGGTTAGGTGGTTGGTGGTTCCAACCCACCCAGAGGCTCTTTGGAAGACAGGCTAAGGAATCAGCTTCTGAAAGGTCGTAGCCTTGAAAGCCCTATAGAACCATTTTGCTCTGCACACATGGGGGCACCATGAATCAGAATGGACAGTTGCTTTAAGCGCTGTTGAGTCAGCAACCCTGTATAGGGTTTTCTAAGGAGTAACTGGCTGGTGGGTTTGAACTGCTGATCTTGTGGTTAGCAGTCCAGTGCTTATACTACAGTTCTACACCAGGGCCTAATAACAGATAAAAATCTGTCTTATCTAGTTTATCAGGTTTATTTTTATCTGGTTCTCTGTTTCCCCACTTTTTCCTCTCACTTGCTATCTTTCTCTCTCTACAGATAACTTGCTCCAGACACTCCACTTCTTCTCATCCTTCACCTTCATTTTTCTCCTGTCCACCTTCCCTGGCTATTCCATGTTTTGCACAACCGCTGCGGCATTCACAGTGCCCACACTAAATGATCCATTGGCTCACGCACCTACTGCCAATGAGAGCTTACCATTGTGAGTCTCTTAGCTACAATGTCCACAGGAAGGCATATGATTTGCCCTGAAGGTCCAGTTGAAGCTTCTTGACCTTCTCTTGGATTAGGAATCCATGACTGATGTATTGGGGAGGGCAGACTCCTGGAGAGGCAGGCAGACAAAGATAAACAGGAAGAAAGTGGTTCATGCTTCACGGAGCAGTCCCCAGCTCAGTTGATGGTAATGTAACATTGGCAGGGAGAAGCCATTTCTATCTCAGTAAAACGATGGTGAGTTGAGATGGAAAACAAACAGCCTGTCGGTCATGTGTCCAGCCATGAGTCATGTTGTTTCTACCCCAGAAGAGTCTAAGTCTATTAAAAATAATCCTGGCTCCACTTTCTGTGACTGCCTCTGGGAATCCAGTCAGCACATTAATTAATTATCCTCAGTGTGAACAGATTTCCTCTAAAAAGCCTCCTGTCTGTTTATTGTCTTAGCCTCATTTTGTGTCTTCGAATTTGGTCACTGTCTTCGGTTTCTCCTTGGTGTCTGCTTAGGCTCTTTGGCATTGCCTTCAGGTGAGCCCACTGTGATTTGGATGGAACACACTAAGCTCCAGAGCTCGGGGCGCAGGAGGATGGATCTCTGCTTTGATCTGCTTCTTGGTATTGACATTCTGGGACATTTGTTCTCTGGACACAGTCGATGTGCTAATAAGGAATCTCGAACTGACAATAAATAAAAGCACAGTTGATGCTATTGAAGGGAGAATAGAGATAGTGCCTAGCGTTTTCTGCAAGCAGAGGAAAAACTTGTCTACCCTTCAGTGTTGCGATGAAGCCTTTGTTCCAGAAACTTGGAGATTTGAAATAAAAATAGAAACCAAACTTCAGGGCTAGTGGGGTGGAAAGACTGAGAGCAGAGTGATGACAAATCGAGGGGCTTCTCAGGTGTTGAAATGGAAGGTGAAGGGAATGGTCAGGTCCAATGTTAACAGGTTGCAATAGGGATGGACAGCCTGACCTTTGAGAAAAGGCATCCCTAGAGGAACGTGTTTGAAATGAAATCCCAGGCCCTGGCTGGCTAAGTGGTTCCCTGTATGACCTTGGTCATCTCCATTCTCCCAACATCCAGATTTTTGTGCTTTTTCACTGTGAAACTAGAAGAGATAAGTGTCAGCTGGTTTCTTAACCACATTCCTTAGTGCTCATGATATTTCACAGAAGCATCTTTTGGGTCAAACATCTTCTCAGATAACCTGAGACTCAGAGTATACTTATCCTACTTAGGCACTTAAGTTTCTTGAAGTGGATTTATTGGCCCTCAAAGGCTCCTCTGTTGGCTTTTTTGGATTTCGGCAGGATCGTAATGTGACCCCAAGGAAGTGCTTACTAGGTGAGGAGAAGAATTAGGTCAAGAAGGAATCTGGTGTTCTATGAAAACTGGGAGTAAATTGTCCTTACTTGCTGGTAGCAGCTGAAAGCAGATTTTAAAATACTCCTATTAAAGAGATCATTGGAGTCCTGGTATGATGCTGTAAGATCAGTGCCGGACTGTGAACCACAGTGAGTCAGAGGCAACCCTCTGGCATTTCACATCTTAATAACAAGGAGGGAGGTCCTTGATGGAAAATACTGGCCTTTGGCCTTCAGAGAATCCATCAAAGACCCTGATTGGGATGTCTCCCAGTATCTCTAGAATATCATTCCATTGCATGCAAACACACAAACAGCATCTAACACTCATATATGTGAATACAAATGTATAGTACACATATAAATAGTATCCAACAATGGATGGATGGATGGATGGAAGGAAGGAAGGAAGAAAAAATGAAGATACTCATGGGCATGACCCCCTAATAGTAGCAACTTTGCATTTCCTAAGAGAGACAGATGTAACATACACAGTTCAGAGGAGTAAAGGCATACTTCATTCTCTTTGCTCTTTGCAGATACCACAACTTCTACAAAGTGAAGCTTTGTGTCATCTCTCCCTTGAGCAAGTCTCTTGGTGACACGTTTTCATCAGCATCCATTCCATTTCTGTGTCACATTTTGATAATGCTCACAACACTTTAAATTTTTTCATAATCCTATTGCACACTTTTAATAAACTACAATGGAGTCCTGGTGTGGCTCTGCAGGTTAATGCACCAGACTGCAAGGTCAGTTTGAACCACAAGGCCAGTGGTTCCAACCCACCAACCAACCCCTCCTCAGCTTGGACACCTTATGCAGGATCACTTTGAGTTGGAACTGACTCCACGGCCCTTCACAGTACAACAGTGTTGTGTCAAGGTAACTTTTATATGTACTGGCTGGTGGTGGTGGCTGTGTGCCATGGAGTCAGTTCCAACCCATAACGACCCAAACCCAGGGTTTCCGAGGCTGTAAATCTTTACGGGAGCAGAATGCCTCATCTTTCTCCCATGGAACTGCTGGTAGTTTCGAACTGCTGACCTTATGGTTCGCAGCCCAATTCGTAACCACTATACTACTAGAAACCAAAAATAATTCATGTGACTGTTTTATTGCCAATTTCACTTCATTGTGGTGGTCGTCTGGAACCGAACTCACAATGTCTCCAAAGTGTACCTGGTATTCTTTGAATCTCAATTGGTAATAAATGATTCAGGTACTAACAACAGAAAACGCAGCTAACAGTGACTTAAGTAGTTTGTTTTACCGTGGTGGTGGTGGTGGTGGTGGTGGTGGTAGTAGTGTGTCGTGAAGTCGGTTCCAACTCATAGCGACTCTACAGGGTTTCTGAGGCTGTAAATGTTTATGGGAGCAGAAAGCCTCATTTTTCTCGGGCAGAACAGCTGGTAGAACAGCTGCTGACTGTGGGGTTAGTAGCCGACTTGTAACCACTACGCTACCAGAGCTCCTTTGTCTTACCTTAAGAATTTGGGATTAGCTGGTTCCTGGCCTGTTTCAATAAGTTGGTTCTATACAGTTTTCTCTGCTGATCTTTTTGCCTTCTCCTCATCTTTGCCATGGTTATGGCAAGCATCAACAAACATTAAACGTTGTGCATACTCCAAGAGTTGGGTATTCACATTCCTGCCTGTGAACCTTGTATTTACAGCGAGTAGCACATAGGAGATCCTCAATGAATACTTGTTGAATGAGTGCACAGAGGTAGTAAGACTGACAGACAAAATATGGTACTCCTTGTAAAACTTGAATTTCCATAAGCAACTATCAATGTTTAGGGCAAGTGTAGCCCAAATATTGTATGTGATCTACTCCACACACACGCAGAATTACTTAGTAACATTTGAATTAACTATGTTTTCACTTCCTAAAGCTGGTCTCCCTGGGATCTAGAGGCAATTTAAGGAAACAGATTTGAAGGTTTGCTTTGATTTCACAATGTGAGAACTACCTGTTTTGATCATGTGATATGAGGTAGAAAATGTACAAGTGAACAGGGTTGGAACAATATATCTAGAGGGAATCATGAAATTGGAATTAATAGCTAGTAATGAGGAATTAATTCAAAATTAAATAAACCTGTGAGTGATTTGAAACTCCTTAGAGAAATTCCCTAGTGTTGGTTTCAGAATGATGAAAAGAAAACCAATTATCAGCTGGAAAGTACACAGGACTTAGAACCGGTTCATTCCTGGTGAGTCCCCTGCTAAGAATGTGTGTTTCCATCCCAGGTAGACTAAATCCGAATCTCCCTTTTAACAAGATCCCCAGGTGTAGATCTGTATATGGGGATCTATACATATCAACTGAGGATCTTGTTAAATGGTAGATTCTGATTCAAAGTATGTCTAGGATAGAAATGCAATTTCTCAGCAGGGCTTTGAACCTGAATGAACTTGTGAGAAGCCATGGACATACAACGTGTCACTCAGTGCTTGGTGACACTGGTCTGTGAACATATGAGGGACTTGAACTGTATCTAAAATAGTGACTTTAGTGTGGCATGTCAGATGCTGCTGCACTTGCTGGTCTCCTCCGCAGTCTTGGTTGCATGTTGCTGGATTAGGAAAAGATGGAGAGAGAATTTTTCATCAGAGAACTTATTAGAAAGATCCATTCTTGGGCCTCACTTCAGACTGAGGCAAAAGCTTGGTAATCTACTTTAGAAAAGTAGCCAGGGGAAACTGTGTGGACCACACAGAATATTGTCCAAAACAGTGCTGGACACATGAGCCCCCTAGACTGAGTTGTTGTTGGTTAAGTGCAGCCGATTCGGTTCTAACTCAAAGCAAACCCTGACTGTATAGGGTGTCTGAGGAAACCTCCAGCCTTGCAGTTCAAACCGATCTTGTGTTCAGGTGCTTATCTGTAGTCCCATGCTTATCCTACAAGGACTCTTGAGGCCTTCTAAATGCACAGCTGCTGGAGCAGTGAACAGGAGTGTACCAGGATTGTGAGGATGGCATTTGTCCCATTGTACGTGACAGTTGCCATTGTCAGAGCTGACTACGCAGCAACTAAACACAACAACTGCAGACTTTCTGAATCAGTGCTGTGGGACAGAGACCCAGCACGCCTATGTTTTAACCTGCTCTCCAGGTGACTGTCATGCCACTGAAGTCTAGACAGTAAAGGACCTATAGAAGAGCGTGTGCTTCGCTGTTGAGAGGGATGAGTGTGTCTGACCTACAGAGGAGGTATATCTGGGCCTGGGAGACCCTGCTGGTTCTTGGTTAACCACTTAGGAGTTAACCAAAGTGCCTGATTCAGCATCCTACCCCTTAGAACGTCAGTTCAAAGAAGCTGGAAGACAGAGGGTTGTTGTATCTCCAAGGAACCTACCTGCCATCTTCCCCTAGTCTGAGGTGGTTCAAGCTGGAATTCCGATTGCACTGGAGGCCACAGGGAGGTTTGCAGTGGACCAGGCCTCTGTGGTTGTTCTTTAAGAAGTCCCTGGGACTGGGAGGCCATGGACCAACATAGGCCGTGTGAAAACGATTACCAACATAGGGCCATGTCAGCCAGTCGTAGCTGGACATTGCAGATGACTTTTCTGATGTTCTCTTCCTTAATGCATTTGTTACTGAGGTATATTCATATGCCCGTTCTTAACTTAGTACTTATGTGGACAAACCAATTACTCCTTAGCATTGTCCCTGCTATAGCGGTACCTTTTCCTCTTCTCAGAGTTGACTCTACTCATTGAATCCTATGAAGGCGGTGTTGTTATTTCCCCCAGTTTGTAGATGAGGCTACAGGCATAACTAGGGTGACTGGCAAGCTCATGGTATACAAGGAGCCGAGATTGGAAGTAGCTTTTTCTGGCTCAAGAGCCAGAACTTTCTATCCCCATGATCTTGAGATGCAAGTTCTTTCACTGAGTAAAGAAAGCCTGAAATTTTCTGGGCTAAAGACCAATTTTTTTCATTTCCTTGATGTCACTTGACCACAGAGTGGCATAAAAAGGCATTTCTAGCCTAGCGTTCTCGTGGTAGTAGACTGATGGCTATTCTAAGCTTTCGTAGCCAATTTGGTAGCAAGGCAGGAGCCGCCCTGGTTATTGAAATGCTATGTGTAAGACCATCTATCTGGTTCATTGTTGACTGGTAGCTGCTGGTTTTTAAAATAATGGCTATCAAGGCCCAAGAGTAAACAAATGCATGAATTATTTATGGATTGTTATTGTTAGGAGCCCTGGTGTGGCACTATGGGCTAATGCATCAGACTGCAAAGTTGATTGAACTGCCAAGTTGGTGGTTCAAGCTCACCAGCTGCTCCTTGGACACCCATACAGGGTTGCTGTGGGTCGGCATCGACTTGATGGCACTTAACAATAACAGCAATTGTCAGGTGCTCTTGAATCAGTTCCAACGCAGAGAGAACGAAATACTGCCCAGTCCATCAGTCTTACAATTGTTGTTATGTTTGAGCCCACTGCTACTGCCCCTGTGCCAGTCCATCTCGTTGGATGTCTGCTGCTTTTTTGGATGACCCTCCATGTTAGATATCCTTCTCTAGGGATTGTTCCCTCCTGATAATATATCCAAAGTATGAGCGATGAAGTCTGGCCATCTGGCTTCTAAGGAGCGTTCTGGATGTACTTCTTCCAACTCAGGTCTGTTTGTTCTTTCAACAGTCCGTGGTACTTTCAGTATTCTCCTCCAACATCATAACTCAAATACATGGATACTTTTATGGTCTTCCTTATTCATTACCCAGTTTCCACATGCCTGTGATTGAAAATACCATGGCTTAGGTCAGGTGCATCTTCATCCTCAAACTGACACTTCATGGGTTAAGAAGCTTGAAAAATTTGAAACAAAACTATCACCAAGATAATGAAGGGACTGGACTGCCAGATTAAATAGTGTCAGCCTTGTTGGCTGTGTCCAGTCACGTGTGCTGGTTCTTGTGTTTTTAAGTAAACTGCTGATAATGTGCTGTTGTGGGTTAATGCGTTGGACTGCAAAGTCAGTTTGAACCACAAGGTCTGGGGTTCAAGCTCACCAGCCACTCTTCAGAAACCCTACCTATACAGGGTCACTATGGGTCAGAACCGACTCGACAGTACTTAACAACAACAACTATAGTAAATAGATGAGCTTCCCAGCAGCTAGTAACGGTGCCCTGCTTTTATGGACTAGAGGTGTGGAGGGTGGAGGAAATTCTTGGTTAGGGATACATTTTAATGTGGTTTCAGAAGGAATGGGAAATAGCCCTTTCAATTTTCTTTATCTGGATGCAGGGACTGGGGGTGAGTTAAGAATCTTTTCTCAAACCACATTCATCCATTTCTTTAATGATAATCGGAATGGCTAAAACCTTCTGAGGCTGTTATGTATAATTGTTCTCTAAGCTGCATCCATTTTCCCTAGTCTGTAGATAGATGTATCCCCCTCCTCCTCTTTAAATAAAACTGATTAATTATGAGGTGATAGATATGAAACACAACTCTTGCTTCTTAGCAGATCTTAGCCCTCAAGTGATGTAATTTTTCTCTCAAGATGGAGAGGTTCCGTAAAGGGGAGATTTTGAAGACAAACAAAACAAATTAGCCACAGATATAGGCAATTTAGGTGCCTTTAAATGAGTGGCTGTCATTTCACCATCGACAAATATTTATAATACGCCTTCTGCAAGTACAGAGGAAATGGAGGGTAGATTCCTGAAGGCAGTGGAACCCACTCCATAGGAACAGAATTTAAATTTGGTTCTAGTTGATGCTGAGAAATGTTGGGGACCTAGAGTTCTCGCTCTTTTTTCCTTGGTTGTTGGCTCTGCTGCCATTTTTAGAGATTGGTGGACTGCTAGGCTAAGAACTCTGTTGCTTAATGTAAGTCTGGCGAGGTATGAACATACCCAGCATCCCTGCAAGAGAAAGACCTGCTCCCACAGAGATTACCATCTAGGAAACCCTAAAGGGCAGTTCTACTGTGTCACATGGGGTCACTAAGAGTTGGAATCGACTCGATGACACCCAACAGAGTGTTAGCATTTTTCTTGCTGGCCTCAGTAAGGTACATGATACCTACATATGTCTACACATATGTAGAAACAGTCTACTGCTAACATGTTCTTTTTCTCTCTCAGTGATGTGAACTGAACCATCCTTAATGTCCTTTATTTCTATATGTGTTCCTTTCCGTCTCTTGACCATACATCAAGCCAGGTCATGGTTTTCTAATGGCATTCTGTGGATAGTGGAGTACAATAGATGGCTCACCTAGTTGTCCCGTGGCTGGACAGCTCCTCTGCCATGCCTCATAGCTGTTGACTCCTGGCTGTACTGAATATTCCTCTCTTGAAGTCCTTTGGTCCCATGAGCTACATGATCTTGCCTGCCCCAGACTGCCCAGAAGCTCAGAGAAGGAAACTGTGACTGGCATCCTTATCGGTCCAGGGCAGTCCTGTCCAGTATTAGACCTGGCTTCTAACTTTTCCAGCTTCCCCACCATCTCACTCCATTTGTCATCGCAGTCTTCACCCCACCAGGATGAAGGTAGTGAATAGTATAGTGGTAATAGCTAAAGCCCTCTAGAGCCATGTTGTTGGCGTGTCTTGGTTGCATGATTTAGGTCAAGTGAATTGACTTCCTTGGACCTCAGTTTTCTCATTTATAAAATGGCGCAACACTAAACAGGCAGGAAGCATTAGCTCCTACCTTTTATTTTCTGAAATCATCAGGAAATGACTTGTATTGAAAGTCGCTGTTTCTGCTTCCTTTACCGTACTCTGTCTTTCTGTCTGGTCTTCGGGGGGTTTCTGGTCTTACCCTTTAGCCATCGGTAGCACGTTTGTTTCCTGGGCAGTATCATGTGACTTGTGATCACTCCGCTTCTCTAGTGTAGAGTGTTCAACTCCTCCCCTGGCTCCCAGAGTGCCCCTGAGACTTGTGGTTGCATTCAGTATCTTGTTGTTGTTATTGTTGTTAGGTGACATTGAGTCAGTACCAACTCATAGCAACTCTCTGTGCAGCAGAACGAAACACTGCCCGGTCCTGGGCCAACTTCACCATTGTAGCCACATGTGAGCCCATTGATGCTGCCACTTTGCCAATCCATCTCGCTGGATGTCTTCCTCTTTTTCTCTGACCAAACATGATATCCTTCTCCAGTGACTGGTCCCTCCTGAGAATATGTCTGAAGTATGAGAGACAAAGTTTGGCCATCCTGGTCTCCAAGGAGCACTCTGATTGTACTTCTTCCAACACAGACCTGTTGGTTGTTTTGGCAGCCCATGGTACTTTCAGTATTCTCCTCCAACATCATAACTCTAATGCATCAATTCTTCTACGGTCTTCCTTATTCTCTGTCCAACTTTCACATGCGTATGAGGTGACTGAAAATACCATGGGTTGGGTCAGGTGCACCTTAGTCCTCAAGCTGACATCTTTGCTCTTTAATACTTTAAAGAGGTCTTGTGCAGCAGATTTGCCTAATGCAATACATCATTTGATTTCTTGACTGCTGCTTCCATGAGTGTTGATGGTTGATCCAAGAAGTATGAAGTCCTTGACAACCTCAATCTTTTCTCCATTGATAGGACACTTTAAAGCTAACTGTGAAGAGTTCTGGGTTGAGTCAAAGCGGAGAATTTGATCACAAGGTTAGACCTGTGAAAGGGATCAAGTCCGTCTTCTTTTGGATTCCAGGTTCTACTCTTACTCCTTCCCTGCTCTGATACCCTAGCTCATCCCCTCATACTTCCTTATACACAGTTGTTGTAGTTAAGTGCCATTGACTCGGTTCTGACCTATAGCGACCCTGTATAGGGTTTCCAAGGAGCAGCTGATGAGCTTGAATCATCAACCTTGTGGTTCAAACCAACTTTGCAGTCTGACTCATTAACCTACAGTACCACACCAGGACTCCTTGTACACAGTTGTTGTTGTTAAGTGTTGTCAAGTCGCTTCCGACCCATAGTGACCCTCTATAGGGTTTCCGAGAAACAGCTGGTGAGCTTGACCCACCGACCTTGCGGTTCAAACAACTTGAACCACTGACCTTGTGGTTCCAACCAACTACTTTGCAGTCCAGCACATTGACTCACAGTGCCACACCAGGACTCCAGTTATACACAGTAGGAACTCAATAATAGACAGGTGATTATTCCTAAACTAAGGATTTTGAATTGTTTGCTCGAAATGTCAATTTCAAGTGATTTGTTACTTTGAAAGTTTCTAAAACTTTAACTTTATATCCTTTAAATTTTATTTATTTTGTTGTTGATAATATACACTGTAAAATATGAACCAATTCTACGGTTTCCACATGTGTAATTTAGTGACATTGATTACATTCTTTAAGATGTGCAACCAACCAATTTCACCGTCCTTTTCCTCGCCGTTAACGTAAACTCACTTTCCCCAAGGTTCCTATCTAATCGTTCAAAGTTGCTCTTGTCAATTTGATCCTGTATGGATAGTTCTTTAAAAAGTCTGATACTCAAGGCAAATCTTTTTACTAGTTAAGCTTGTACAATTGTTTGGTATTAAAAAGACTTCAGGGAACATTTTTGGTTTAAGGTCTAAAGATTATGTCAGGGCAGCAGTTTGGGAGTGGGGTGGTGATGCACCCAACCTTTGGAGCTTTAGAAAGTGTGCAGTTCATGAGAATTTGAAAATCTGTTTTGCATTTTTACCTGTTTGATCAGGATTTTTCAATAGAATCTTTGATCAAAACTTTTACGTATTTGTTGTTGTTTAGAAAAAACATCAATGAATATTGTTGTTGTTAAGTGCCATGGAGTTGATTCTGACTCATAGCAATCCTGTATAGGGTGGTTTTGAACTGCTGACCTTGTGGTTCAAAGTGCAGTGCTGATCTTAATAGAGCTACACTAGGAGTCATTGAATAGTGTCCAGTTTGATGTCACATTGTCAAGATCATCATATCCAATTGAAATGTGCCACTGGTTTGAACATAGAACTGTGCTGTCTCTTCTAATATATAGGATCTCCCCCCACACTTGTGTCCTTGTGTTTGCTGTTGGGCTGATACTTCCTTGGCTCATCCTATTCTGGCCACAGCACTGTAGTTAGAATGCTATTGTTGTCATTGTCAGCTGCCATTGTACAGTCTTAGGATACTCCTGTAAAGCCCATAGACAATTCACTGACTTTTTTTTTTTTTTTTCATGTTTTATTGTGAATTATGTGATAGTTTACATAGGAGAACATTAGTTTTACATTCATCCTATGGTATATCATTTCATTGCCATGGTTACAATCCCCTCCATGCATCATCACCCAACCAAAGGGCATACACTACAAGTCTCCCCCCCCCCCCCCCCCTTCACTGACTTATTTTTTGGAAGTAGATTACCAGACCTTTCTTCCTACTTGTCTGGAATACCATGGTATCTTCCAAAAGATTTACTTTTCTCAGGAAAACAAAAAGGGATTGTGATACCCATTGTATTCAGTCTAAATGGCTGAGCTCCAAGAACTCCCTGCAATTGTAAACCTCTTTCTTCCTTCATTAACCAGCCTCAGCTACTTCTCCCTTCTCCCATCCCATGGGGTATGACTTCTGCGCCTTATCTATGCCAGTGTTCTTCCTTACTTGCCAATTCACGTCGATGGTCAGCTGTACATCCAATCCACTTCTAGGGCCAAGGCCAACATATTCGCAGTTTTAGTTTTTCATACGATTCTCTGATGCATGATTTCACAGGCTCCTCTATCCTGAGAGCTTTCCTTCTTTAGCACCCCATTATGCAAATGTTTGGTGATGGTGGTCGTGGTGGTGGTATGCTGTGAAGTTTGTTCTAACTCATAGCTACCCTGCATTGGGTTTCCAAGGCTGTAAATCTTTACAGGAGTAGAAAGCCTCATCTTTCTCTCGTAGAATGACTGGTAGTTTTGAACTGCTGACCCTGAGGTTCACAGCCTATTGTATGACATTCTTGCATCTTATTTATCTTGCTTATAGCCTTTGTGCTATCAGAACTATTGTTTTCTGCTTTGTTGGAAACTGCCCCAGGGTAATTGTTTATGTACCTGCTCAAAGAAACATTTGTTGAATGGCAACAATGTGTGTTTTCCAGGTAGGGACACAGACCACTGAGGCTTGGAGTCAGTTAATAATAGGTAACTTTTCCTTCCTTTCTTACCCAGCAAGTACCTGATTGATGAGGAAAGTGTATCCATCTAGAGTCGATGGGCCTTTAGGGGCATTTCATGATTCTGTGTCTGTCTTTCTGTCTTTCTCACTGGCAGTATCCTATGGCGGCATTTGTTCAGTTGGTGATGATAGCCTGGCAGGCCGGGTGGGTGGGAAGCAGATAACACTTTAGGAGCAGAGGCACGGCTTGCGTCTGACGCAGCCATCAACAATGTAGCAGCAGCCTCACCGTGTCACCGCCGACAGCAGAAACGGAAAATTGTCAAGAGCTTTCTCATCCATTTCTCCTTCCATAAGTCCAGCCATCTGTCCATTTGTTCATTTCATTCATTTACTCATTCATTTACCAGACTTTTTTCGTAAACTGCTTTGTACACGGCTTATATTAAGTGCCACTTTGAGACCATTCCAGAAACTAAAATTAGACCCACTGCCGACTAATCAGTTCCGACTCACAGCAGCCCGGTAGGACCGAGTAAAACTTCTCCGGGAGGTTTTCAAGACTGCCGTCTCTGTGGAAGCAGACTGCCACATCCTTCTCCATTCACGCAGTTGATGAGTTCAGACTGTCAGCCTTTCACTTAGCAGCCAAGTGCTTAGCCCAGAGAGCACTGCTCTTGTTGTAAAAGTGCCATCAAGTTGCTTCTGACTCATAGCAACCCTGTATAGTGTTTCTGAGTAGCTGCTGGTGGGTGTGAACCACTGACCTTGTGGTTAATAGTCCATTTCTTGTCTAACAGTGCCACAGCAGGACTCCAGGAGACCATTTGTTGTTGTAGTTAGGTGCCATCGAGTCGGTGTTGACTCATAGCCGCCCTATGCACAGAAGGATGAAACACTGCCCAATCCTACACAACCCTCATAGTTATCACTACACCTGAGCCCATTGCTGCCGCCACTGTGCCAATCCATTTCATTGGGGGGTGGGGGCGCTTCCTCTTTTTTTCTGATGCCCCATTTTACCAAACATGATATCCTTCTACAGGGACTGGTCCCTCTTGACAATATGTCCAAAGTATGAGAGACAAAGTCAGGCCATCCTGGTCTCCAAGGAGCACTCTGGCTGCACTTCTTCTAACACAGATCTGTTTGTTCTTTCAGCAGTCTGTGGTACTTTTAATATTCTTCTCCAACACCATAACTCATATGCATCGATTCTTCTAGGGTCTTCTTATTCAGTGTCCAACTTTCACATGCATATAAGGTTATTTAGAATTACTATGGCATGGTTTAGATTCATTCTTAGTACATTCCATGTTCTGATTATTAGTGGATGTGTACAGCTGTTCCTCTTCATTTTAAGTTGTGCTCCATCAGCAATTAAAGGTCCTAAAGGCTTTACTCCATTCTCACCATCACGGTCAACTCTACTCTGAGGAGGCAACTCTTCCCCAGTCGCATTTTGAGTGCCTTCCAACCTGAGGGGCTCATCTTCCAGCACTATATCTGACAATATTCTAGTGCTGTTCATCATGCTTTAATATACAGTATTCTGGTGCTGAAAATGTTCTACTATTATTCATAAGGTTTTTAGTGACTAAATATTTGAAAATAGTCCATCTCGCCTTCTTCTTAGCGTGTGTCTGTCTGGAAGCACATCTGAAACATGTCCACTATTTAAAATACCCATGGCATAGCTTCCAGCATCACAGCAAAATGCAAACACCACAGTACAACCAACAGACAGATGAGTGGAGGAAGAGACCATTAGGAAATCATGAAATATAGTTTGGAGAGCTAGCATGCTCACATCGCCGCTGATGCCAGAGTTGAACGGCTTTTGATGAAAGTGATTGTTAACATCAGCAACTGCAGTGGAGCCTGTGTAGCTGTATACAGCCTGCTCTGCCTAAAAGAGACTGAATTATGACTGTAGACAGTCACTGATATACCAAAGAGCAGTTCTGATCCAAGAGCATACTCGGCATGCTCAGTGCAGATGACTCACTGGGGTGAAGTCAGGTAGACCTGGGTCCCGGTCCTGGTGTCACTGTTTCTTGATCTGTGACCCTCTCATAACTTTTGGAACCTTCCACAACCTTGGCTCCCTTGTCTGTCAAGCAGGCTCTGCCAGCAGCCATCTCACTGGTCTGAACTTAATGGTGTAGAGGGATTGTGCTTTCAGGGTCTTGGAGGTTTGGGTTTGAATCCTGACACTGTGACTTTGAGAAGTCATTTAGTCTCTTTAGTCAAAACAGATGGTAATGACCATCGTCTGCAGGCCTGAAGTGACAGACACGCAATGCCCACGTTATAGTACCTGATAGGTAGAGGTGCTCAGTGAATCCCAGCCAGGCAGAACAGGTTCAGACTGAACTCTCCATTAAGGCCTCTGTACATTCACATTCATGAAGACCATCATGGGGCAGAGGTGGTGTTCCTAGGTTTGACTCGTAGCCAGTGCACTTCAAACAAATACTGCCTGGCTATCACTGGAGGTTTGTGTGTTGCTGTGATATGGAACAGGTTTCTGTAGAGCTTTCAGACTAGTGTGAAAGGGCTGGTGATACACTTCTGGCAGTTAGCCTATGAAGATCCTATGAGTCACAAGTGTCCCTAACGAGGCAGCATGTTGTTTCATTGTGCATATGGTCATCATGAGTTGGGGCTGACCCAAGGACAGGAACCATACACACACACAAGCACAGAACAACCACCTTTCATGGCACTGTTTCCCAGTAGACAAATTCAGTGCGTAGACTGAATGAGATTTCTTAAAATTGGCAGCTCTACTGACTGTCAGCCCCCACTCATCTGTCAGTTTGCCGTACTTTGGTGGCTTGTGTGTTACTGTGATGCTGAAAGCTATGCCATCGGTATTTTAAATACCAGCAGGGTCACCCATGGTGGACAAGTTTCAGCAGAGCTTCCAGACTAAGACAGACTAGGAAAAAGGAGAGGCGGACTACTTCTGAATGGTTAGCCCCTGAAAACCTTATGAATGGCAATGGAACATGCTCAGATACCGTGCCGGAAGAAGAAAACATTAGGATGTAGCCCAGGATTGGGCATTGCTTCATTCTGTTATGGATAGGGTTCCTATGAGTTGGAACTGACTAAATGTATCTAACACCAACATCACGTGAGTGTCCTCATCTTGGTACTGACTTCATCTGTCCGGCTGTAGAATAGTGCCAGCCTCCATCAAAAGGATTTGTATCTCTCTCAGTCCATGTGCTTTTTGAGTCCCAGTGTCCTTCATTCTAGAAAACAGCCAGAGGAGTTATTTTAAGGGTTCCATTGGAGGACATTTGTGGTGGCAGCTTTCTCTGTCCCTCATATATGGCCAGCTCCCGCCCATGTGTGCATGCACACATATGTCCATTTCTTTGGTCTCTTCGTGGCGATTCTGTGGAGCGTGAGTCCCTGGTTTCGGTAACTGTGTTTCTCAGATGTGCTCACCACGGTGGGGCTCTCATCCCCGTCCCCTGAAGGCCTACCCACACCATAATTGTGACATCAGCCCCTAGGATGTGTGGGTAAGCTGTGGGAGGCAGCTCCATCTGTAAACTAAAAAGAGACGCAAAAGCCTTTGCTCAGGCATCCCTGTGACTTTCCGTAGCTCTGTAGGTAGACAGGG
Source organism: Chrysochloris asiatica (assembly GCF_000296735.1). NCBI lineage: Eukaryota > Metazoa > Chordata > Mammalia > Afrosoricida > Chrysochloridae > Chrysochloris > Chrysochloris asiatica. The sequence goes on from NW_006408594.1 coordinate 9,740,699, forward strand.
CCAAGTAGGGAATTTACAAATTGACACCGCTTTTTCCAAAGCAGCTTGACTTTTTCAAAAGTTCTTTTGATGCCAAAGAACTGGGAGCAGGAGTAAGGTTGGCCAGGAAGGCAGTGCAGTTGGAGAAAGGAGGGGGCATGATGGATATGTGCCGGGATCCCTGAGTGTCTGGAAAACTGGGGTGCTGCTCCATCCCCCTGCACTATCTCCATCTGGTCACACCTGGAAATGTTCTCAGTTACTACGAGAAGAACATCTCCAACAAGTCCAACTGTATTTTATGAATTGTGTGTTTTTCTTTGAAGGCTTTTCTTACTCAGTCTGTATTCCACTGATGGAATACAGAGGACAGGTATGGCCCTGGGGAGTGGGCTCCCTTTCAGGATTTGCAGAAGGATGACAAGAGAATGGCACATGGAGCTGATGCCAGGCAGTGAGGAGGAAATGCTGGGTGGCTCTCCACTTTCCATTTCCACTCCTGTGTTAGTCATAGCATCGTGCCACTGGATTTGTCTCTGTGCCAATTCTGGATCTACTGGAGAGAGTAGGAGTCTTCTTGTGCAAAAGCCCAAAACCAAACCCACTGCTATAGGGTGCAGAGCTACCCTATAGGCCATGGTAGATTGCCCCATAGGTTTCCAAGGCTGTGTGTCATCGCTATAGAAGGAGTGGTGTGGTGGTTAAGCGCTCACTTACTAACCAAAAGGTTAGCAGTTCCAACCCACCAGCCACTCCATGAGAGTAGCTGCAGCATTCTGCTTCTATAGAGATTAGTGGTGTTGTTGTTGTTAAGTGCCGTCAAGTCAATTCTGACCCATAGCAACCTTGTATAGGGTTTCCAAGGAGCAGCTGGTGGGCTTGAACCACTGACCTTGCAGTTCAAACATTTTTGCAGTCTGACGCATTAACCCACAGTGCCACACCAGGACTCCTTAGGAAACCCTATGGGGTCTTGTGAGTCAGAATCGGCTCAGTGACGAGTTTGGGGTTTTGTTTGTTTTAATCATTATGGCAGCACACTTTCTCCCTGGAACAACAGCAGTTGGTGAGTTCAAACTGCCAACCTGGTGGTTAGCAGAAAAGCTCTTTAACCACTCTGCCACGGAGGCCCCTCTGCTTGGTGTGAGTGGTGGGAGTAGTGATAGTGGTGTGCCCTGGGGTTAGTTCCGACTCATGGTGACCCCGGAGGGGTTAGTTCCGACTCACGGTGACCCCTAGGGTTAGTTCCGACTCATGGTGACCCCGTAGGGGTTAGTTCTGACTCACGGTGATGACCCTGTAGAGGTTAGTTCCAACTCATGGTGACCCTGTAGAGGGTTTCTGAGGCTGTAAGTCTTTCTCATCTTTCTCTCACAAAGTGGCTGGCAGATTAGAACTCCTGACCTTGTAGTTAGCAGCTCAACTCTTAACCACTATGCTCCCAGGGCTCCTTTGTTTGGCACGGTGGTGGGTGGTGATTTCTTTGTAAGGCTGCTTCTCTTCAGCAGTGGTGTCCAATGCAAGCTGGTGTGGTATCAGGAGGAATCCAGGATGACACCTACTCGAGGGTGAAAAGGTCCAATCCTCAGAATGTAGGACTGAGTCTGGAGAGTGAGCTGAGACCCAGATGTATTCAGTCGCCATTTGCAGAATCATGTCTTTAAAGCTTTTTCAGCCAGTCTCTGTAGAATTCCCATTGCCACCCTTTGAGGAAATAAGAGATGGCACTGTGATCAGAGGTCCCTCTCTGAGCCGTGCAAATCATTTGTACTCTGCTAAGGAGCTCTGGTAGTGTTGTGGTTATGAATCGGGCTGCTAATCTCATGGTCAGCAGTTCGAAACTACCTGCTTTCCCATGGGAGAAGGATGAGGCTTTCTGCTCCCGTAAAGATTTACAGCCTCAGAAACCCTGTACAGGGTCGCTATGAGTCGGAATGGACTTTACAGCATATAACAACAACAACAACACATCGTATACCGTAGGATAAAGAGACACCTAGCAGTGTGCTCCCATAAAGATTGTTGTTGTTCAGTGCCGTGGAGTCGGTTTGACTTGTAGCGACCCTGTATAGGGTCTCTGAGGAGTGGCTGGTGAATTTGAACTGCTGACCTTGTGGTTCAAACTCACTTTGGGGTTCAGTGCTTATCCTACAGAGCCACAGGGTTATCTTGATTATAATCCCTAAAGATGATAACCAAGAAAACCCTGTAGCGTGGTCCTCCTTTCTGGATCATGACATCCCACTGTGTTACTTTCAACTTGACAGCAACAGGTTTGCTTTTGATTGGTGCAAACTATTCATGTGCTCTGCTGCTAACTGTGAGAATGAAGGTTCGATTCCACCCAGAGATTCCTCGGAAGAAAAACCTGGGAATTTACTTCCTGAATAATCAGACATTGAAAAGCCCACTGGAGCTCAGTTTACTCTGACAAATGTAGGTTTGCCGTGAGTTGGAGCTGACTTCTTGGCTCCTGGTTTTTGTTTTGTTTAATAACTTCATTATTCTTCATGGTGCCCAGACTGATGTGCCAGAGGTCTTGCATTGAGTTCCTGGTGGAGCTGGGACTGGAACTTGTGACTTCCTTTCCCAGCTCGGCTCTGTCTCCCTTCTAGAAGGCTCTTTATGCTGCTTTCTAGGAGTGTTCACACATGCCCTGTGCCTGCCTCTGCACTGCAGATGGTGCCCTCGAGGGATGTGAGATGAGAAGGCCCCTTTTAGCCACCAGGGGTGGGATGCTGGAGGCCTATGCTGGGATGTGGGCTAATCCTGTGATCCGTGTTTGCTATAACAGGAAGCAGCCCTCAATGACAAGAACGACACACACTTGTATGTAGCCAGTCTGATGGGGTTGAAATAGATGCAGCACTGATCCCACGGTACCCAGCCAGCGTAGTGCAGGGAAGACAAACCAAAACAGAATGCTAATTTCTCTTCCGTCTTTGAAAACCTTCCTAGGAAGAGAGTCCTGAATTCAGATCCATGTATTTGATGGGTTTAGTTTTCATATGTAATCTGTGGAACTCTTAGGCAAGTCACTGCCCTGAGCTTCCGTACTTTCATTTATAACTGGGCTATTTATTCGTAGCTAATCGAATAACCTGTGAACGCAAAGTGCTCAGCTACATGCCTCACACATCCCAAGGTCCGGTAGTTGATAGGTACATCCGCATTCTCCTTGTTTCTGCCTCCTTAGCTTGGACGGAAGTGATCATGTTTATAATAAAGTGTGGTTCAGTGTAGATAGTGACCTCTGGTTATCCATCTTTAGTAAAGAAAAGTGGATACAGCAGTCTGGGACCACTCAACGATCTGGAAGGTTTGTGGACTGCCCCCAGCCGTGGCCTCAAAAGCTCCATGTTGCTGGGAAACAAGTCTCCTTAACACAAATTCACTGTCCTTTATTAGTCACATGGGTTTGACCACCTAAAGGATTAAATTGTTTTCTCCCAAAAGATGTGTCCCAGCATACATCTGTCAGATTGTGCTGTGGTGACTTGAATGTTGCTGTGTTGCTGGAAGCTGTGCCACCAGTATTTGAAATAGCAGCAGGGTCTCCAGTGGTGGGCAGATTTCAGCAGAGCTTCCACACTAAGACAGGCTAGGGAGCAGGAGAGGCAGACCATTTGTGAATGCTCTGGTAGCGTAGTGGTTACGAATCGGGCTGCGAACCTTAAGGTCAGTGGTTCGAAACTACCAGCTGCTTCATGGGAGAAAGATGAGGCTTTCTACTCCCATAAAGATTTACACCCTTGGAAACCCTGTACAGGGTCGCTATGGGTCGGAACCGACTCGACGGCACTTAACAACAACAAGCCCCTAAAAACCTTATGTGAATAGCACCAGAGGCTGCAAGGCACTCAAAACATGGCTGGGAAGAGCTGCCTTCTTAATGTAGAGCTGACCATGATGACACAAATGAAGTAAAGCTTTCAGGACCTTCATTTGCTGATGATACACAACTCAAAAGGAGGAGAAACAGCTACAGACACCCATTAGTCTTTGGAACATGTAATGTATGTAGTATGAGTCTGGAAAAATTGGACATTGTCAGAAATGAAATCGAATGCATAAACATTAATATCCTAGGCAACAGAGAACTAAAATGGAGTGAATATGAATGCTCCTGTGCTTTATTGTGCTGGGACGTCAAATTGAAGTGGAATGACATTACATTCATTGTCAAAAAGAGCATTAAAAGATCTATCTGAAAGTACAATTCTGTGGTATTAACAAGGAAGACCAGTTAATACCACTATTATTCAAATTCATGCATTGACCATTAAGACCAGTGATGATGACATTGAAGAATTCTATCAACTTCTTCAGTCTGAAATCGATCAAACATGTAATGAAGATGCATTGATATCTACTAGGGATTGGAATGAAAAGATTGAAAACAAAGAGGAAGGATCAGCAGTTGGAAAATAATGACATTAGTGATAGACAAGATGTAAGAGATCATATGATAGAATTGTGCAAAAGCGATGACTTGTTAATTTCAAGTACCTTATTTTAAACAACATGAAAGGTGACTAAACTAGCAAGATAGAATATGAGGATATCAGATGGATGACATCTGTGGGAAGAGATGGTAGAAAAGTTCCATTTCATCAGCCAAACCAAGGTCATGAGCAGACTGTGGAACAGACCATCACATTGCTTATTTCCAAGTTCAAGGTGAAGCTAAAGAAAATTAAAACAAGTCCATGAGAGCCAAAATATGACCTTGAACAAATCCCACCAGAATTTAGAGACTTTTCTCAGGAACAGATTAGCATTAGACACTAATGATCAAAGATCAGGAGAGCTTTAGGATGACATGAGGACATGAGGACACCATACAAGAAGAAAGCAAAAGATTATTAAAAAGAAAGGAAAAAAAAAAAAAGGCAAAAATGCATATCGGGAAAGACTCTGAAATGAGGAAGTAAAAGAGCTGAACAGCAAGTTTCAAAGAGTACCATGAGAAGACAAAGTCAAGTATTAGAATGAAATGCAGAAAGACTTGGAGTTAGAAAAGCTAAATGGAAGAAGAGACTCAGCACTTCTCAAGCTAAAAGAACTAGAAACAATCCAGCCCTCAACTTCCAATATTGAAGGATTCTATGGACAAAATATCAAATGATGCAGAGAGCATCAAAAGAACATAGGAAGTATACCAAAATCATTTTACCAAAAAGAAATGGTCAATGTTCCGACCATTTCCAGAGGTAGTATATGATTAAGAACCAATGGTACTGAAGGAAGTCCAGGCTGCACTGAAGGTATTGCCAAAAATCAAGGTTCCAGGAATTGACAGAACACAAATATTAAAATCTTTTAACAATCTGATGAAGCACTGGTGGGGCTTATTCATCTATGCCACAAAATTTGCACGATATCTACCTGGGCAACCGATTGGAAGAGATCCGAATTGTGCCCATTCCAAAGATGTGACCCAACAGAATGTCAAAATCCTCTAACAATATCATTAATTTCATATGCAAATTAAGTTTAAGGTCATTCTAGAAAAGGGAGACCAAAAGTTGTTCAAACTAACAAGGGCATACTGAATGGTTTAAAATCCAGAAAGGTGTGTGCCATGATTTCAGTCTGTCACCATAATTACCCATTCTGAAGCAGTTTGAGATGCTGAAGTATATGAAGAAAAATGTGGTATCAGGATTGGAGAAAGACTAACATCTGTGATTTGCAGATGGTATGACCTTGTTTGCTGGAAGTGAAGAAGACTTAATATTTAACTGATGAAGATCAAAGACCACAGCCTTCAGTATGGGTTGCACCTCATTGTAAAGAAAACAAAAATTTTCACCACTGGACCAATAAGTAACATCATGATTAGAGGAGAAAAGATTGAAGCTGTCAAACATTTCGTTTTGCTTAGATTAACCATCAACACTCAAGGCAACAGCAATCAGGATATCCAATGTCATATTGCATTGGGCAAATCTGCTGCAGAAGGCCTCTTTCAATGTTCAAGAGCAAAGATGTCAGTTTGAGAACTAAGGTGTGCCTGACCCAAGTCATGATATTCTCAGTAGTTTCATTTGTATGTGAAAGTTGGACAGTGACTATAGAAGACTGTAAAAGAATTGATGCCTTTGAATATTGATGTTCGAGTGGCATATTAAAATTACCATGGGCTACCACAAGAACAGACAGGTCTGTGTTTAAAAATTACAGCCAAAATACTCCTTAGAAGTCAGGATGATGACATTTCACCTCTCATACTTCAAATATGCTATCAGAAGTAGCCAATTCTTGGAGAAGGAAGCCCCCCAACGAGATGGATTGGGACAGTTGCAGTAGCAGTGGGCTCAAGCATCACAGTTGTGATGATGGCACCGGACCAGGCAGTGTTTTGTTCCATTGTGTGTTGGGGTGCTATACCACAGCCTACTGGACGGCACCTAACAACAACAAAGATGTTTTGGAATTCCAACAGCTCTACCTTCACATGTTATGTGTTTGTAGGACTTTTCTTTGTTGTGTTAATGAGATTTTATCAGTGTAGTACGTATCATAAATCTAATCACTTCTGAGTTATAAAAAGAGATCAGATACAGGGTTTGTGCACAATCTATGGAAGACAGGTACCATGTGGGATCGCCTAGGACCCAGGAATGTCCCTGGGAAAATTGACAAGGAAGAACTACAAGTAGTTAAGAAAGTGTTTTGGATTTCTGACCTCCAGGACTGTAAAGGGGATAGAGTTTTGTTTCCTGAAAGTGACCTCCATGTGGTGTGTCTGTTAACAGTAGCAAGAGGGAGCGGAGACCAGGCTTGGTGTGTGTGGTATTGACAAGGAGGCGCTGCAGCAGTGATCCAGTGCAAAAAGGCAACAGGGGTCCAATGTGCCTGTAGGTTGTTTAAATGATTGTATATATGTATATTCCTGAGTGTTTTTGTGTACACACACAAAAAAAAAACAACCCAGAGGGAATAGAAACAAATACTGTTGAATGGTGATGCATGGAGGGAATTGTAATCATTGCAATTATACGAAATACAATATTTTGAGTGCAAAAGTGATGTGCTCCCATGTCCCATGTAAACTATCACTTAATGCACAATAAAAGCTTAAAAAAAAAAAAAAAAAAAAGACAACAGGGGCCAACAAATGTCCTAGGTTCTGAATCCTGAGTTGCACCACTGTGCCTCCTTCTGGAGAAGAAACTAGCACATCATTACAAGCATTGTAGATCAGGCATCCACTTCAGTTCAGTAATTGTCATTTAAAAAAAGAGAGATCATCACCAGACCTTTCTTCTATCGCACCTCTGGGAAGACACAAATTTCCAACCTTTCATTGGGGAGCGGTGGGGTGGAGTTGGGTAGACCCTGTATAGGTGGTTTGTGCCAGCAGTGTTGACAATATTTGTCAATTGAAAATGCCACACACGCCTACCTGGGAACCCTCTGTAGAGATGGAACATGTCATGTACGAGGGAGGGCTTTTCAGTTTGCGGGATGGTTATTCTAGGAAGCAGCTGAGCAAAGAGGAGAACAACATTCCAACACTTTACCTGGAACCCAGAAACGATGCAAATGCTTTATCAGCGAAGCATCATTGTGAGAACTTCCAATCAGTTCTTCTGCCCATTACATTCCTATTCCCTGTGTGTCCTCTGTTCTGGTGACAGCTGACTCACAGCCTTGGAATAGCTGCAATGCCTGGCCATGGCCTCAGGGGACTGGCAGCAGTGACCAAGGAGGCCCAGCTTGCTCTGATCCAGGGCTGCTTAGATAACTCATGGGTGAATCCTTTAGCATGAAGTGACATTCTGTAAACGGTACCAGCCAGCAAGGACCCTGAGGAATTTGCAGAGAGGGTGGTGTGTGACACACCACGTGGGTAGAAAGCATGAGATTCATGGAAACTGGATGGATGACACTGTATGTGCAAAGACCTTTCTGTATGTAGACAGAGACTTTTGGGGGGTGGGAGTATGGATAAGTGGGCTGATTCTCAGCCTGGGCAGCTCCAATGGGTAACAACGGTTCTGGGGGAATCAAGCTAGGTCAGTTGAGGCCAATAATCTGCAGAGGTTCTGAGGACACTGCATAGGTCCTGACCCTGAGCTGAGACTCAAAAGAATCAGTTGCTTTTCTCCTTCCTGGGGCTTGCACTTTTTTAGGCATACAGATTTTGGGAAACTAATCCCCTACCCACTCCTGAATGCAAATTCATAACCAAGCCAGTTGCTGTGAAGTTGTTGTTCCGGACTCATGATGATCCCATGTATGAAAGAGTAGAGCTGCTCTCTAGGGGTCTTCAGTGCCTGAGTTTTTGGAAGTTCAGGTGACCCATCAAATATGATAACAGTGTGTACCACCCAGGGACTCTCCTACAGTGCTACAAATGTGGCCATGCCGCTTTGAAAACAGAATGGAATCTGGAAAGTTGGAAATAGAGATATTTCAACAGATAATTCTTTCTTTTCATAAAGCCATTACAGGCTGTCATAAAAAGAAATGGAGTCAATAAAATGGAGAATTATATATATGTGATAATTGCTAAGATGTGAGGAAAACAAAAAATTGATGACTCAATACCTTAGCGCGGGCAATCTTATTATATCGTCTTTCTGTTTAATAGCCCCCCACAGTGGCTCCTCATTGACTGCAGAATAAAATAGAGAGAAACTCAGTCCAGTGTTTAAATCCTTTCATGATTTGGTCTGTGTCTGCCTCCTAAGGGAGTTTTATTTTTCCAGCGTTTTCCTTTAACCTTCCTGAAGGTGCACATCAAGCAAGACATATGGTGGTAAGTTAAAAAGTTTGGGGAACGAAAAAAAGTTTGAAAGGGCAAGATCAAGACTGTAGGGGTTAAAAAAAAAATTCAAAGGAGTCTTTACTAGGTGCAAAGAATGAAGAGATGCATTGTTATGATGAAAAAAATTCCTTGGTGCAACTTTTCTGGCTTCCCACACACACACACAGGGCAATTTTCTTAAAAACTGTTTGATAATAAATACCTATGATCATTCTGCATCTTTTAAGAAAATGTAGCAAGATGACCCCTTGAGGGTCCCAAGAACAGTTGCCGTCATATTCTGAGCTGACTTCTCTGTCTTGAATTTAAGCAGCAGATCCCCTCGGAAGACGCTCTGTTGATTGGACCTCTTTCTTTGAAAGCCCCTTAAGGAGACTAAGACAAGTGTATTCTTGAGAGAACTTGTCTGCAGCCATCCGTTTATCACAGAGACGTGTTTAAGCATGTTTGCTTGGGATAAACCCATGCACGTATGCACTGGAACTTTATCAGCAATCCTTTGTATGCGCTTCTGTAGGTACGAGCTTCCTGCTGCTGCTGTTATAAGTGAGCCTACATTTAGTGGCTTGGAACCACATGCATTTATTGCTTTGCTGTTATGGAAGTCAAAGATTCATTATCAGTCTCACCTGGCAAACGTCAGGGCGTAGGCAGTGCTGGTTACCTACGGAGACATAGGGGAGAATCCGACGTCTTGTTTCCCGGGTTCTAGTGACTGCTTGCATTCCTTGGTCTGCCTGGGTCTTAGTCTCCATCTACAAAGTGTATCACTCTAATCTTAGCTTTGAGTATCACTGTGCCTTGCCTCTAGGTCTGACTACACCACTGTCCATTTTACAAGAACCATTGTGGTTCCAGGGGGCCTACCCAGATTGTGGCGCCGTGGGTTAATGTGCCAGACTGCAAGGTTGGTTTGAACTGCAAGATTGGCAGTTCAAGCTCACCAGCTGCTTCTGAGAAACTGTATACAGGGTGACTATCAGTCAGAACCAACTCGATGACACTTAACAACAACAGTGACAATGCAGATAATCTTTGATCCAATCTGTGAAGTCCCTCTTACTGTGTTGTTGTTATATGCCATGGATTCTGTTCCGACTCATAGCAACCTGAACAGGGTTTCCGAGGCTGTAAACATTTACGGGAGCAGAAAGCCTCATCTTTCTCCCACGGAACAGCTGGTAGTTTCGAACTGCTGACTTTGTGGTTCGCAGCCCGATTCGTAACCACTACGCTACCAGACCTCCTTTATAGACAATTCCACTTACAGGTTGTGGGGTTTAGGATGTGAATATATTGAGGGGCCTTTATGTAGCCTTTCATCCTAATCTTTCTTCCTGATGTTCTATCTGACTGGGATGCCTTTGGCTGTTTTATTTTTGAAACTATAATTTAGTCACCCTTCAAAACCCAGTCTCAGGGGCTGTTCCACTGTAAGAAGATCTCCTTGACCCTTCCTTCTCAACTATCCATTGATCTGGGAAACTGCTCTCTTCCCTACTCACATGGAACCTGGCACCCATTCCTTGGTGCAGATGGTTAACTCGCTTGGCTGCTAACCTAAAGAATGCTAGTTCGAGTCTAGCCAGAGACACCTTGGAAATCTACTTCCAAAATTCAGCTATTGAAAACTCTTGTGAAAAACAGTTCTACTCTGATACTCCTAACTTCCTCTTGAGTCGAATCGACTTGACCTCAACTAGCTTGGTTTCTTTATTATTGGTATTATAATTATAGGGTTTATTTATTTTTCTCCTGGTTCCAGTATTCCTTGGGAACACCAGGACAACATTTGACTCATTCCCTGTATATCCCTTCTCTTAAAGCCATGGCAACTCAGAGTGGTCACGGTTTGATGGAGGCCTATGAAGAAGGGACCAAGGGCATGAAATATGGCACCCACCAATGAGACATCTCAAGGAGAAGCCATTTGTCCTGCTATCCGTGCTGCCTCTTGGCCCGGAATTTCCTTTCCTCCTGGGAACAGAAACCCCCTGGGTTTCAGCTTGTCAGGGTCCCGTGTTTTTCTGTCCCTTCAGCTGTCTAATTCCCTCTTTATTGGGCTTCAGTAGATTAGCCTAAGTTAAAGCGAATAGACAATTTCCTATTAACATTTATATAGCTTTTCTTTCCTATTTCTTGGTGAGGCTCTGAGGACTAGGGAAGCTTCAGAAAATGTTCTTTTATCTAAATAATGTCCCTGTTGGGGGCTGGATTCAAGGTTTCTTTCTGGGCTGTGGAGAAAAGTGGATGTGGGAGAGTCCTGAGCCCACAGGAAATTAAGGTTCGCCAGGTCCATCTAGAAACTGCGCATCGGATTTGGTAAATTTGTATTGAGTGCCTGCTGCCATGCGAGGTCATGGTGCAGAGTTAATTCATATCTAGCGTTTGTTAACGGTTGTTCCAGGTGTTGTTCTAAATGCTTTAATTTTATTGTAAATAGAATTTATTATCTCTGTGACTGAAAGCATACCTGAGGGCTATAGGCACCATCGGTATGTCCACTTTATAGATGAAGAAACTAAGGCAGCAGGAGGTTTCCTAGCTTTTTCTGGGTTAGACTCCAGTGAGTGACAGACCAGAATCCTCTGAGGTAGAACTGCCTCACTGTTGTCGAAGGCACAGCCCGTGTTCCCAGAGAACTCTAGTTCTGGAAAAGGGTGTCTGGCCTTCTGATCTGGGGTTTCACTGAGAGGTCAAGAGGTCCATGGGTAGTCCGAGATTTTGAAGGGCATTCCAGGCATATAGAATAATAAACACAAAGTAGTGAAGTGTGAAGGTAATTACTATGTTCAAAGGCAGAGTAAGTCACAATTAGGTGGTATCGGAGACCTGGTGTGGCGCTGTGGGATAAAGCACTGGACCATAAGGTCACTTTGAACCACAAGGTCAGCTGTTCAAACTCACCAGTGGCTCCTTGGAAACCCGATTCAGGGTCCCTGTGAGTTGGAAACAATTTGACAACACTTAACAACAAGGTTGCTCTTTGGATCACTATGGCTCCATAAATAACCACAAGGTCTGTGATTTAGCTTGCCAGCTGTTCCCACTGGAGAAAGAAGAGGCTTTCTGATTTCAAGACTCAGAAACCTTGTTGTACAGGGTCGCTATGAATTGTTGCCAACTCCATGGCACTTAACAACAACAACAACAGGTTGCTTTTAGTTCCTGGGAGAAGTGCAAATGGTTAAACATTGGACTGGCAACTGAAAAGTTGGAAGCAGATCACCAAACTTTGTTTCCAATATACCAGAAGTACCTCAGAAAGAAGGCCTGGAGATCTGCTACCAAAACTCACAGCCTGGCAAACGCATGGTTGCCATGAGTCTGAATGAACTCAACAATAATGAACAGCACAGTGCTTTCAAGGCTGTAGGAAAGAGGGACAAGGAGAGAGGCAGGACAGGAGGGTGTGAACAGAGAATGGGTTTCCAAGCTGGTGACCTGAAGGGAAGCAGCTTCAGGTGAGAACCAAGATGTTGCGAGTGGTGTTTCCCAGTCATTTCATGGGCATGCACTTTCTAGGGAGTTTGTGAAAAAGCAGAGTCCGGTTCTGTAGGTCTGGAGCCAGGCCTGAGAGCCAGCTTTTCTGACAAGCTCCCTGGTGATGCAGTGGTTGCTGGCGCCTGGCCCAGGCTTTGCAGTGTGAGGGTGTAGGGAAGACTAAGGTGGTACAGGGGAGTATGAGTGATGGTTCTTGAAAATGATGGCCGTACCATGCTGTCAGGTTCAAGGGTTGGCATGGCTGTGATGTTCTCAAGAATAATTGCAATCAATGGATAGGAAAATTGGGAATTGGGGCAACAGTGTTAAGCACAGTGGAAGAGAGCCCCGGAGAGCTCATATGTAAAGGCTGATGGTTATGAAATGGTGTCTCTGTTACAATCAGACTCAGCAGGCTGTGGTGGTGATTATGTGCCATGGAGTCGGTTCCGGCTCAGAGCAACATTGTACAGGGTTTCTGAGGCTGTAAATCTGTACGGGAGCAGAAAGCCTCATCATTCTCCTGTGGAACAGCTGGTAGTTTCGAACTGCTGACTTTAAGGTTCACAGCATGATTTATAACCACTATGCTGCCAGAGCTCCTTGTAGCAGCTTGTAGCCAATAACAATCGCTGTTTTCTCATCACTGTCAGTGTGTCATGCTGTATTTCCAACACCAGCAGAGCTTCCAGATTAAGTCAGACTAGAAGAAAGGCTTGCCAATCTACTTCCAAAGTTAGCCAATGAAAGCCCTGTGGAATGCAACAGAATATTGTCCAATATGGCGCTAGAAGACGAGGCCCTAGTTCGCGTCAAGACTGCAACAACAGACGTACAGTGAGGAAGGTGGTACAGGACTGGGCAACCTTTGTTCGGTTTAGGTGGAGTCCCATGAGTTACTGACAGACTGGTGACCTGTCCTTTCTCAGGCATATTTAAGAGGAGGCTGGCAGTGTGGAGGGGATACTGGTTTAATGATGTCATTGGATTCCTAGGGGTACTGGTGTGGTGCTGCCGGTTAATGCGCTGGACCACAAGGTCAGTTTGAACTTCAAGGTTGGTGGTTCAAGTTCACAAGCTACTCCTTGGAAACCCTATACAAGGTCGCTCTGAGTCAGAAACAACTTGATGGCACTTAACAACAGCAACAACAATGTCCTTCTGCTTTGACATCATCAGCTCTTGTTCTGTATGGACTCAGCAGTGCTGGAGAGGGGAGACAAACAATGTGTACTAATGCAGCTGAGAACCACCGAGATTTGCTGGGGGTCCCCGGCCCCCCTCCCACTATAGATGTTGCAGTGTAGTCAGAATGGAGAATTGACACAGGAATTAAATCCAGGGAAAGAAAGTCAGTAGATGAGTTTAAAGGAAGAAATATTTAGAGTCTAGGGTGGTTTGGGGGTCTCATTTCTAATTATTGTTGAAACAGACTCCCAACTTCTAATCTTAGATGTTGCCCATTATACTGTGCATCATTATTTTATGTAAAACAGAGACATTTTCTAAAAAGGCTTTTAATTAGACAGTGGCGCATGCTTTCTTACCCATTGGACTCTTTCCTTTATGCTTCTTGAAAGAGCCCTTTGAGACCTAATAAGACAGATTTTATATTTCACTGTTGTGCCTACATAAGAAGAAAAACATTGTTGTTGTTGTTGTGTGCCGCGGAGTCGGTTCTAACTCATAGCGACCCTGTACAGGGTTTCCGAGGCTATAAATCTTTATGGGAGCAGAAAGCCTCATCTTTCTCCTGCGGAACAGCTGGTAGTTTCGAACTGCTGACCTTGAGGTTCACAGCCCGATTCATAACCACTACGCTACCAGAGAAAAACATAGGCAGGTATTATATTTGGTTCCGTCGGTCCTATGGCTTCTCCACGTTGTGTCCCACACTTTCGGGTCACATTTAAAGTCACCCTCCTCTCGGCCTTTTGCTACCTTGTGCCATCCTTGGTGCCCGAGTGGCCGAGTGTCATTTCTTAGAGGAGCCTCAGAAAGATCCCTAAGGAACCCTGGTAGTGAAAGAGTTCAGTTCTCTACTGCTGACTACAAGGTGCAAGATTGAGACTCACCCTGCAACTCTGCAAGAGAAAGGCCTGGTCGGTGTTCTACCTGCTGAGAACTACCTCTGGATAGTTATACTCTATTGCATGGGTTGCAATGAGTGGGCCTTGACTCAGCCACACCCAAAGTCAACCAAGCCTGCTTTGGGGCCCTGTGGAGCTAGCCCTAGGTCAGGAATGTTGCTGAGCACAGCTGATGATCCATCTTGCTCTGTATCCTTCCCATAAACTTTTGGTTCAGAGGGGTGGGAAGAGCTCCCTCCTCCACTGCCTCTAGGTTGACATGGTTTCTGAATGGACTGGCAGTGTTGGCTACTATACCTGCAGTTTGACCTCCAACAATCGCTGGATGCCTCTCTACAGCAGAGATGTTCGGAAGTATATTTCTATTTGTCTTAGAGTCGGTGAACTTTTTGTAATGTTCCTGTGCTAGATACACAACCACATGTTTTCACATAACCAGTCTCAGGTAACGTGTACCAGGATACTCTAGGTAGACATAATGACCTGGTAGACAGATGTGGACTGGTGTCAGGCAAGAGAGCAGATACACATCCACCTGTCAGGTGTTCATTCCACTCCTACATTGTGTCATTCTCTACTCCAGTCGCTAAGAATACTGTGGTGGACAGAAAATTTCCCGAGTTGGGAGATAGATAGCCCTTAAAGACATCAGCACATGTGATTGAGTCACGTGGGTGCTATGGAAAAAAGTCCATCAGGCTATGTGGACCTTCGGGAAGTGTTTGTGAGTAGAGCCAAGAATGCTATTAGGGTGCATACCACACAGATTTCACAGGGGTGCAGATCCCAGCCAAAAAACTGCACATGCAAGGGTCCTGTGGTGGGAGTGGGTGTGGCTTGTCAGCAGAACAGTAAGGAAGCAGTGGAAGGATGGAAAGGTTTCATCAATTGGCTCCAACTGGAATGTAGCTATGCTGAAATGTCCAGATCTCTGGGTTCCAATCCAGGGTTTATGCACACTCAGGAAGGCTTGAAGGCCTCTGTAGCACTCAGTGAAGTGAGTTTAAACTTTGAAGAAACAAGCATCTTCATTAATTCAGCTCCCGTGGCAAGGCACAGCAGAAAAATCATACTCATTGCTGTTCCCCTTGTGCCGCCTAGGAGGTACCCACAACATCTGATTCAGGAGCAGTGGTTTACCCAACCCAGGTAGAGATCATCTGACATTCCCAGGAGGCAGGCGGAGAAGGAGCACAAACATTTCATTCCCAGGGCAGGTTCTCAAAATAGAATGCTGGGCTTTCAACTCTTTCCCCTTTGAAGAAGAGAGTGGAGGAGGACACTCCGGCAGCTTACTATGGAAGAAAGAGCCGAAAGCTCGGTCCCGGCTCTGCCAGTAATTAGCTGTAGGACTACCATTAGAGTTCACTAACAGACAAAAAGTTTATATTCAAAAGGCTTAATTGCTGTTATTCAGCGCCTTGCAGAATCCTAGGGGAGGTTAGAAGTGCAGGCTCTAAGCTGAGCTATGAGGGGCCATTCTTAGACCTACCCAGAACCAGACCACCAAGGAAAACGTTGACAGCCCCACGTTGAAGAAACAGCTGCTAATGGCTGGTGTGTGTGCAGTTGCTAACTGACCCCATTCAGCAGCAGCACGGAAGAAATGGCTGCAGACCTACTTACCTAAAGATGACAGCCAAGACAAACCTACAGAGCAGTTCGACTCTGTAACACACATGGGATTGCCGTGATAAACTCAAAATATTTCAGAAACATTATATCATATCAGTGATGTTTCATACACCAGCAGAGTTACCAGGGTGGGCAGGTTTTGTGGCGCTTCGAAACTAAGACAGTGTACAAAGGTCTGGTGATCTACTTACGAAAATCAGCAAATAACCCCCCTAGGTTTTTCCTAGTAGGATGTCTCTTGTTTATGTTAATGCCCCCACTTCCTAGAATGTAGATACCTCAACACCATGCTTTGGGAGCTACTGTCTCCTTCCCCCAATTGGAAATTTGCATTTACATTACAAAACAGATTTTCATTATACAAATCAGCCCAAGGCACTTAGCCATAGGCCAGGTGGAATGGATATTCCATCAGAATCCTGTGTGGACATTTTGAGATGCTCCCCCACCCCTAAGTGTCAATGAGGGAGGGGGTTGTGGGGCCAGGATACTGCTGGCCACAAGACAAGCAGTGTTTTAAGTTTGTGTCACAGCCTAACAAAAGCATTTGTTGCTTATATAAAAGTGACTTTTGATGTTTTAGTTTCATTGTAGGAAATTGACTGGGACCAGGAGTTGACTTAACATATATAATGTATTCTAATTTATTCCCGTGTGCAATAATAGGAAATTGGTTCTCGGCTAGCTTTCTGGCATTCCACCTTTTGTGTTCAGGGACAAATTACTGAAATCATAAGGGAGAAGCTTGCATTTTAAGGTGAGTCGCAGATCCCACAACTCTGTTCGTTTTGCAGAGAAGTAGAATATGGGTGCTTCAGGAGAAAGGAAACTGTTTTCTCCACAGTCTGTAGAGCTACCCAGAAAGCATGAGGACTCCCCTGGAGGCCGCGACTCCTCCTAGCTGCAGAGTACCAGGTGGAATACTTCAGTACCCATCACCTTCATGTCAGTGCATTGACGGGACTGGTCCACAACACAGGAGGAAACTGTCAAGAGGAGTTGTGGTCCATGTTGATGCTCCATTTCAATGTTCACTGGGACACAGGGACACATGAGAGATGAATGAACTGAGCACATTTTAGGGCTGAGTCTGTCTGGAGATGTGTGGATACGGGGAGAGAGGGATGTTTTGCTAGCGTGCGTACTCCTACTTCCTGCTCTGCTCAGGGCAGTATTCCGGTCTGGGACTCACATGGTTTCTAATTGAGCAGTCAATGTTTGCCAAGGAGAAATAAGTCCGTGGGTACATCCACGTCCAATATTCAGCCAGGCTTATTCTCTCTGTGATCAATGTCGTGCACTGACTGGTACCGTGACAGCGACAACAAATCTATTTTTAATTTTTTCCTCCCTCCCATCTTGTATAAAGGGGTGAAGCCGTGCCTCCCCATCAGTAAGCTCTCCACCTCCAACACCCTCCTTTTAAATGTCAGTCGGATTAAAAGTTTGAATTTGTGGTTGCCTCCACATCTGCTTACAGAGGATGGCTGAACCTTTGCAGACTGCCTTTGTGGCGTGGCTGTATTTATTTTCTTTCAATTACATCGGAACAAATTTCCTCTGCTCTCTAGTCACAGGGTGGTTTGCATAACTGACAACTCCACCTGGGGACCTACCCCAAGCAAAGGCTGCCGGGCCTGCTGTCTCCTGACTCCAATGAAGCCTCCATAATTAGGAAGGGCCTGCCTCTTGTTGCTGAAGGTCCCAGGTGGAGTTCCCTTAAGCACTTTGTGTCTCTGCAGAGGCTCCAGTGTGGTGCCTGCCCCTAGGAGTGTGGGATGGAGCAGAAAATGAATGGTGTGGGAGGGCAGCTCCAGTGGACTCCAGGAGCTGGCCTCTTTGGTGAGAGGGCCACCTGTGGTTGAGAGAAGGTGAACTTAAAGTAGACCAGTCAAGAAGGTTCCAGGAGCTGTGTTTCCCCTCTTTCTTTTCTAGATCTTTCTTCTGTGGTCTCTCCCCTGCGGTGAGCTGTCCTGTCACTGAAGTTGTTGTTGTTGTTGTTGTTGTTAAGTGCCGTTGAGTCGGTTCCGACCCATAGCGACCCTGTACAGGGTTTCCGAGGGTGTAAATCCTTACGGGAAGGGTGTAAATCCTTACGGGAGTAGAAAGCCTCATCTTTCTCCCGCGAAGCGGCTGGTAGTTTCGAACCGCTGACCTTAAGGTTCTCAGCCCGATTCGTAACCAAGGAAAATGGCCTGTTTTTCCTTCACATTTTTTTCTGTGTTCCCTCCTCCCTGGGCCTCACCAGCATCTCCAGTGGGGAGAACAGGGCAAATGTCTGCATTCTTCCACATGTGAATTTTTGGCCGTCTGAACTTGGTCACTGGCTTTCTCTGAGGTTAATGAGAGATGAGAGGGACCATGGTAGAATTCTTGTGTTTCATGTAGGAGACTTGGGATGGGTTCCTGGCCTCCTGTGTGGCCACCAAGCTGCCTGTCAGTGGAGGCTTGCTTGGTAGTGTGATGCTCAGTAAAGCTTCCAGATGAACACAGACTAGGAAGAAAATCCACCAACCATGATATGGGCTGCAGACCATGGCAAAGCTGTCAGACTGGGCGGCTGTTTCCACTGTGCTTGGGATCCCCTTGAGTCAGGATTTGACTTAAACGCAGCTAATGACCAGATGTCTGAGGACAAGAAGTTTAGGACATAGTTACCTCCTTCTGGGGGTGTGGAGAGCACTGAATGCTAATGGTGTCAATAACACTTTTGTCGTCTTGATGTTTATGTCCTGGTATGCCACTGCAGGATAATGCGCACGACGGCAAGGTCAGCTTGAACCTCAAGATCGATGGTTCAAACCGTCCAACTGCCTATACAGCTTTTCTGTGAGTCAGAACTGAGTCAACAACATCAGCAGCAACAAGGATGATACAAGCACTTAAATACAAATGCCTAGGGGAATGTCTGGTGTGGTACTATAGGATCAGCACTGGACTGTGAACCACAAGGTCATCAGTTCAAACCCACCATCCACTCCTTAGAAACCCTGTACAGGGTTGCTGTGAGTTAGAACTGACTCTAAGGCATTTAACAACAACATATACATTCTCTCAAATAATCCTCAGGGCATCCAGGAAGTGGGGACTCCTCTCTCCACACATGAGGCAGGAGACCTCTAGTGATTAACCCCTTTCTGCAGGGCTCTGGAGAACTTGACCTTCCACTTCACAGTACCCTGCAGTTGCCCCGGACTCCTCTACTAGACATGGAGATGAGGGCCTAATGGTTCCTGGACATCTATGAAGAAAACATTGTCTGACATGAATTGTTGAAGATGCACATTTCGGTACTTAAAGAAACTCATGGTTCTCATCTCTATTTTAAATATTCTCTTAGTTTCTTTTCCTTCTCTTAATTTCTCGACTTATTCCCCATCTGTTGTCTGGCCGATCCCACGTCCTCATTCTTGTGGACTTTTCTATTTTTTCTTCTCCTCAGTGTGTTTCCTCTTGGTGCCGATTTCCTTTTGTCTTTTCTTTTTTGATCTCCCCCACATCTTTCTCCTCTCCCTCCACCCACATCAGACTCACTCTTCCTTCTTCCTCTCTCTCCCCCTTCCTCCCCTCCCCTGACCCCATCTGTCTCTCTGGATGTATCTACCTTGGGACTTAGCCAAACCAACTCTTGAGTCTGCAGCGGGACCATGAAGGATGCCCTTACCTGAGCACAGGGATGATGCTGGCCTGAGGCCACACCGTTCACCCACACACAGAGGTGCCAGAGGACCATCACTCCTTGATCCTTCATGGTGTTGATCTTTCTTTAATCCAGAACAGAGTTTCATCTAAGTGGGAAAATCATTGTTCTGGAAAATGTGAGCTCTCCAAATCAGCAAGTCCTGCCATGGGGTCTGTGTACTTCTCACAGTACAGCCATCCTGATACACACACCTAACACACCACACCACAGCAGTCCATTTGTCAGCAGTGCAGTCACACACAGTTCTAAACATGGGCATGGTAGAAGAGAGATGGCTACTGTGGGAACTATGATTTTTAATTTACAGCTTGGAGCTCTAAACCTGGGCATTGTGCTTAAGGTAGTATTTTTCTCGATGGCTGTGTGCTCCAGGAAGGCATCAAATCTTGCAAAGTGAGGGGCCAAAGCTGTCACACTTGGCACAACGTTGTAAATTCAGTGTGGGTGGTGACAGAGGCCAAGCAGTGTGCCCCCTGAAGTCAGAAGGGGGAGAGGTAGACGGACCCTGCAGAGGTGAACTTACTCGGAGGGAACTAGAATCATCAGCTGAGTCTGTTCCTTCCACTTGCAGATGAGGAGACCAGGGAAGGGGCTGCAGGAGCTATTGGATCCAGTGTTTGGGTGTAGGACTATGCAGAGCTGGCTCAAAGGCTTACTAAACATGCAGCTACTGCTTCCTGTGCACCAGTTTTGCCAGTTATTACCCACTCCACAGCCTCATAAATGCTTACTGATGAAGTTCAAAGACTACAGCCTTCAGTACAGGTTGTACCTCAATGTAAAGAAAATAAAAATACTCACCACTGGATCAATAAATAGCATCACGATAAATGAAGAAAAGATGTAAGTTTTCAAGGACTTCATTTTGCTTGGATCCATTATCAACACTCACAGAAGCAGCAGTCAAGAAGTCAAACGATGTATTTATTGCATTAGGCAGATCTGCTGCACAAGACCTCTTAAAGTGTTCAGGAACAAAGATGTCAATTTGAGGCCCAAGGTACACGTGAGCCAAGCCGTGGTATTTTCAGTAGCATCATATGCAAGTGAAAGTTGGACAGTGAATAAAGAAGACCATAGGAGAATTGATGAATTTGAGTTATGGTGTTGGGGAATATGAAAAGTGCCGTGGACCACCAAAAGAACAAACAAATCTATGTTGAAACAAGCATGACCTGAATGCTCTTTAGAAAGTTAGGTTGGTAAGACTGTCTCTCGTACGTCAGACATGTTGTCAGGAGAGACTATTACATATAGAAGCACATCATGCTTGGTAAAGTGGAGGGTCAGAGAAAAAGAGGGAGAGCCCCCAACGAGATGAATTGGCACAATGGCAGCAGCAGTGGGCTCCAGCGTAAGGAGGGTACAGGATCAGGCAGTATTTTGTTCTTTTGTGCTTACGATTGCTATGAGTTGGAACCACCAATTTAATGGCACCAAACACACCAACAAGAGCAGGTACTCCTCCTCTCCACCTGGTGAACAAGGTCCTTGAGGTAGATTGGGGCTTAGGGCTGGGGCTTCATTCCAGGAAATATGACTCCAGACTTTTTTACTTAATAGCTGTGTTATCTTGGGTATATTGCTTAACCTTTCTGATCCTTGATTTACTCCCCAGTGGCACTGTGGTTTAATGTACTGGACTACAAGGTAGGTTTGAACTACAAGGTCGGCAGTTCAAGTTCACCAGTAGCTCATTGTGTACAAGGTTGCTATGAGTTGGAACCGACTCACTGGCCCTGAACAGCAACAGTAATAGCAGAATAAGAACTGAGGGCATTGCTGGTCAGTGGTGGTGTTGTTGTTGTGAAGTGCCGTCGAGTCGGTTCTGACCCATAGCGACCCTGTACAGGGTTTCCAAGGGTGTAAATCTTTACGGGAGTAGAAAGCCTCATTCCTGTGGAGCCGCTGGTAGTTTCGAACTGCTGACCTTAAGGTTCGCAGCCCGATTCGTGGTAGAATTCTCAAATACCATGTGGTTCAGTTCTCCGCCAACATGCCATGTGAGCGGAGGCTTGTGTGTTTCAGTAGAGTGTCTGTACTAAAACAGACTAAGAACAAAGGCCAAGTGATTTACCTCTGAAAACCCGCCATTGAAAGTCTGATGGATCACCGTGGTCTAATCTGCAACCAGTTACAGGGAGAGTCCTGCTTGAATCAGCGTTTCGTTCTGTGTACATGGGAGCACCATGAGTCGGGGACCAGTTGGGCATCAGTAAAATACAGAGTCCTGGTATGGTACTGTGGGTTAATGCTCTGGACTGCAAGGTAGGCTTGTACTGCAAGGTCAGAAGTTCAGGCTCACTAGCCACTCCTTAGAAACCCTATACAGGGTCACTGTGAGTCGGAACCGACTTGACAGCACTCAACAACAACAACAACAACAAACAAGAACAGGTCGCATTGCAAAGCAGATCAACTAATAACAACTACGTTAAACATAATAGTAGCTTCCTCATCTGGTGTGAACCCTGGTGCGGCCCTGTAGGATGAACACTGGACTGGTAACCACATGGTCGACAGTTGAAATTTACCAGCTGCTCTTGGAAACTCTATGCTGAGTCTATGTGTGAGAACCAACTGTAAGACACTTAGCAACACCCACAACATATGATGTGGTGAGTCTGAGGCAAGACAGGCATATGGGAGTTCTAGGTAAGTGTGAAGTCTTTTGAGGACTCCTGTCAGAGAAAGGATGGGCACATCATAGTATTTGGGTATATTTGCTTTGTAAGTGGGCAGCCCTCACATTGGCATTGGGTCCACCTGACAATAGGCAGGTTGTCCTCTGTCCTCCCACCTCCCTTGTCCAATCAGCAGCAGTTCCACACACCGCTCTCCCCCCCTCCCCAACCCTGGTGTTACTATTCACATATACATTGTAACTGAGAAGCCGACAATACCTGCTGAGGCATGTCGAGTTGGCACAGCTTCCAGTCAGCTCCCTTGAGCCGAAAGGAATGCAATGCCTCCTTGAGTATTCATTCACACAATGGATGTGTATTTTGTGCCTACTATGTTCTCAGTTCCCTCACTTGCATGTGCAAGCTTGACAATGAAAACCGAGGTCTGACCAAGAGTGGACACATTTGGATTCTGGTGTTGGCTAAGAATACTGAACACTGTGCACTGCCAAAGAGGCAACAAATGTGTCTAGAGGGAAGTTCCGCCAGATGCTCCTTAGAAGTGACGGTGGTGAGATTTTATCTCATGGTCTTTGGGCCTGTTATTAAGAGGGACGAGTCCTTGGAGAAGAACATCATGTTTGGTAAAGTAGAGGGTCAGTGAAAAAGAGGAAGACCCTCACTGTGATGAGCTGACTCAGTAACTACAACCCTGGACTCCAAAGTGAGGATGAAGCAGAATTGGGTAGTGTTTCGGTACATTGTACATGGTGGCTATGAATTGGAACCCACTCTGTGGCACCTAACAAGAAGAACATTTTCTCAGCAAGATGGAATTCTTGACTTCATGGAATTTTGCTTCCCAATAAGGGAAATGGTGTCAACTAGAGTTGAATTTTACCAAAAAATCAGCGATTTACTTAGGGGTCACTGAGTTTCTGTTAAGGGGGTCAAATAGCTTGGGCAAGGTTAATGATAATAGGACCACAATAGGATAAGAGGAATCAGTGTTGAATTGTACATGTAAAAAGTGTAGACTTGGCAAATGTTTTGCTGTTTGTATTGTTACCATAGTAATAAAAATCAAAAAGAAATGAAAATACTGGATATTTATTTAATGCGCTGAACTGCAAGGTTAGCAGTTCAAGCTCACCAGCTGCTCCTCAGAAACCCTATATAGGGTCGCTATGGGTCCGAACCAACTAGACAGCACACAACAGCAACAGCAGCAACCTACCAAAAGGTGTATAGAGTCCTGGTGTGGTACCGTAGGATAAGCAAAAGGTGTATAGAGTCCTGGTGTGGTACCGTAGGATAAGCAAAAGGTGTATAGAGTCCTGGTGTGGTACC
>NW_006408594.1:9764691-9766131 GCF_000296735.1 Chrysochloris asiatica
ATAGAGTCCTGGTGTGGTACCGTAGGATAAGCAGAAGGTGTATAGAGTCCTGGTGTGGTACCGTAGGGTAAGCAGAAGGTGTATAGAGTCCTGGTGTGGTACCGTAGGATAAGCAGAAGGTGTATAGAGTCCTGGTGTGGTACCGTAGGATAAGCAGAAGGTGTATAGAGTCCTGGTGTGGTACCGTTGGGTAAGCAGAAGGTGTATAGAGTCCTGGTGTGGTACCATAGGATAAGCAGAAGGTGTATAGAGTCCTGGTGTGGTACCGTAGCATAAGCAAAAGGTGTATAGAGTCCTGGTGTGGTACCGTAGGATAAGCAAAAGATGGACAGACTTAAGGGCGGGGTGGAGAGCGGGATATTAGTGGGTGAGAGAGGACTCCTCTGAAGAGGTGAAGTTGGCGAGAGGCCTGAGTGAAGTGACAGGGAGGAGCCGAGCAACAGTCTGAGGGATAGTATTGTAGATGCAAGGAGCAGCATTACAACTGGGTATGACAGAAAGTGCATTGACCCCGAGGCCTGCTCGGGACAGCAAGGAAGGAAAACGTGGGAACAGAGAGTTTGATAGATATCAAGTGATGTTGTTGTTAGGTGCCTTCAAGTCAGTACCAACTCATAGCGACCCTATGCACAACAAAACGAAACACTGCCCAGTCCTGGGCCAAACTTACAAGGGTTGTGGGGCCTCCCAAACAGAAGTAAGAAGCATCGGGCAACTGATGTGGGGTTGCTAGGTACAATACAGGGTGGAAAGTTCAGATGGACTACACCTAATTGTTTAGTTTGGACACAGCCACAAATCTCTGTGTTACTTCTCTACATCTGACTTGTGGAGGAAACGTGGACTGAGCAGTCACGGGGTACCCTAGTGTCTCAGAGCTGCCGTAACAGAATTACCACAGTAAGCTTTAAGGAACTGAAATTGACTTCTTTACAGTTCAGGAGACCAGTTCAACTCTAGAGGAAGGCTCTCTCTGTAGCTCTGTGGGGAAGACCGTTGTCTCGTTCACCATCTGTAGCCGGAGTTTCTTGGTTCCTTGGAGATCTTCCCAGTCTGTCCAATCCCCCGTTTGTGCTTCCTTCTGCGTCTAATCTGCTCTTTTTGTAGCTCAGAAGTGATGGGGTTTAGGACCCACACTAGACTGGTAAAACTTCAGTAACATGACAAAGGAGCCCCCATTTCCAAATGGGATTACATCTACAGGATAGGATTTCAACTCGTATATTTCATGGAGAAAATGTATGCTGCAACAGAAGGACCAAAAGGACGAGGCTGTTATTGTCACCAAGACAGACATGGTCCAAGTAGAAGTGCTAAAAAGTATGGGATGAACTGTGATACCTCTGGAGCCTGGGAACGGACTGGGTGTGAGGAGGAAAGAGGACGGTTAGATACAGAGGGAGGGGACATTGAGAGACTCAGGTTGGCCAGCGGCATGGT
>NW_006408594.1:9767629-9768945 GCF_000296735.1 Chrysochloris asiatica
GAAAGCTGGACAGTGAATAAGGAAAACTGTAGAAGAGTTGATGCTTTTGAGTTATGGTGTTGGGAGAGAATATTGAAAGTGCCGTGGACTGCCAAAAGAGCCAACAGATCTATATTGGAAGAAATGCAGCCAGAATGCTCCTTGGAGGCCAGGATGGCCAAACTTCATCTCTCATACTTTGGACATATTGTCAGGAGGGACCAGTTGCTAGAGAAGGATATCATATTTAGTAAGGTGGAGGGTCAGAGAAAAAGAGGAAGACCCCCAGCGAGATGGATCGGCCAAGTGGCAGCATCAATGGGCTCAAGCGTGGCAACAATTGTGAGGTTGACCCTCGACCAGGCAGTGTTTCCTTCTGTAGTGCGTAGGGTCCCTATGAGTCGGTACCGACTTGATGGTACCTAACAACAACAACATTAGTGTTATTGTTGTCTTATAGCACTATATGGAAATGTCCTAATTTTGTCATTGTATTTGAGGGACAATTTTGCTAGGCATGTGGTTCTTGGTTGGCAGTTTTTCTTTCAAGCTTTTATATATGTCATCCGATTGCCTTTTTATCTGCATGGTTTCTGCTAAGAAACCAGAGCTTAGTCTTAATGATTCTCCTTTATAGGTAACTTTTTGTATTTTTTTTTTTTTTTATGTTCTATTGTGAGTTATATGATAGTTTACATGAGAGAACCTCAGTTCCATATTCATTCCATCGTATATCATTACATTGCCATGGTTCCAATCCCCTCCATGCATTGTCTTCGGACCAAAGGGCATATCCTAGAAGCCCGTGCTCTACACTCCCCACTCCTCCCTCAGTCTTCGGCCCACAGTTCCTCTCCCTCTCTGGATCCAAAGTCCCCAGTGGCTTCATCCCTCCATGTCATCATCTCTGTCTCCATCTCAGGCATCCCTGGTTCTCTGGGTGGGGTCCCGTTCTCGGCTTTTTTCTGTTGGTGGTCCCAGAGACTTCTGCTCCTAGACTGGAGAAATAATCGCTCTCTTCCTTGCTACAAAACATCTACCCTTGCATTTCCAACACTCACAATCCGTCTTGATAACCATTATTCACTACAGTATCACACGTAACCCATCTGTATTTCATTTCATTAGCTCCACCTAGACAAATTGTATTTCATTTAATCAGCTCCACCTAGACAAATTGGATAATACTCACTGGTGATTCTGCCTTCCTCCATGCTCCCTAGGTCTAGGTTCCCTCTTGAAAGCTTGTAAGCCAGTTACTTCTTGCCTGTGTAGTCCCTCCCTCCCCATTTGGGTATCCAATGTCCAAGTTGCCCCTCTCTGTCTACTCTGTGTGT
>NW_006408594.1:9769445-9777595 GCF_000296735.1 Chrysochloris asiatica
TTCCTTGTTTTTGGTTTTTGAATGTTTGATTATGGTATGTCTTGGTGATTTTCTTTTAGAGTCTTTCATGTGTGGAGTTCTTTGAGCTTCTTGAATGCTTATCTTCCCTTGATGTTAGGGAAGTTTTCTGCCAACAACTCTTCCTTGGTTTCCGCTGTGCTTTTAATTGTCTCTCCTGTTCTAAAATTCTAATCACACCTGTTATTCCTGTTGATGGTGTCCTACATACTAATTAGGTTTTCTTTGTCCTTTTCTGATGGGTGCTCTAGCAGATGAATCTAGATCAATGTGTCTTCAAGCTCACAAATTCAGACGACCATTGTTTTGGTTTTACTCTTTTCAGTTCATTCTCTATTTCTGAAACCATAGTATTAATCTTCTGGATTTCTAGTTCCTGTTTTTGCATGGTTTCTAAATGTTTGTCAGTTTGTTCTTGAGTGTTTTCCTAACTTCTAAAGATTTTTCAGTGTTTTCCATGATTTTGTCTGCTGCTATCGTGATCTTTATATCAGTCCATTGGTAGTACCTAAACATCATTGTTCTGAATTACTTATAAGGTAGCTCCAATGCCATTTCTTCCTCTGCCATTTGATTATTTGTTTGAGCCACCCTGTCTTGTCTCATTGTGTGGACTGAAATTGTTTTCTCCAAGGCATTGTATGACATTGTTATATTTGTGTTTAACGGGTGATTGTATGTTGGGGTGTTCTTAAGGACTCACCACCTGTCTCCTGGTGGGTCTGTGTGTGTAGTTCTCTGTTCACTGTTAGTTTAGGACAGTTGAAGGCAGGTGTGGCTGGTGGTGGCTGTTGTCTGTTGATGATCAAGAGGGATAGGAGCCAATGTGACTCCCCAGTAGGTGTGATTGCATGAGGTGTGGGTGTGGCTGGGCTGTGTGGGCACAGGTTGCTGTCTCCTGTCTTGTGAGTGAGAGGGAGGTAAACAGCAAAAATGAAAATTGCAAAAGGAAAAATAAGTTGGGGAAAACAGACAAATATGGCAAGAAGAAAGAATTTAATAACTAAAAACAAAAAAAGGAAAGGGGACAATAAGGGAAGAGAAAAATGCAATAAGCAAACCTAGGGTGGGGGAAGAAAAGTGAAAGAATAATAAAAAGAAAATGAACTAAGAGAATAGAGAAAAAGGAAACAAAATAGTAGAAAAGAAAGGATAAATAACAAAGGAGTAGGGGAGGAAGAAAGGAAGGAGAAAACTGGTTCCATAGAAAACTATGGGTTAGTGCATCCTGTAAAGACTAGCACCCTCTGCCGGTTAAGGAGGGCACAGGGTAGCAGAAGAGAGGTGAAGGGATGGGATTCATGATCCTAGGTGAAGTTCCTTTTGTCCTGGATGTTGTCTAGGGCTAAGGCACCTGATCGGGAAATGGTTCATGCTGACTCAGAAGGTGGCTGAGGTCAGGGTGCGTGGTCCCAGAAGGATCTCTTTCTGGCCCAGAAGGCAGCTGAGGCAGAGTTGCTGATAATAGAAGGGGTTCTTGTGCTCTCAGGGCCAGCTGGTACCTGGTACTATGTGTTCTCCTGGTCTGATGAGATGGAGTTTAGATGCCTCCAGACCTAGGCATGATGCACCCAACACTAGATCTTCAAGGGTGTAGCTCTGACTTCTGGTAGAATAGGAGTGGGGAGTGGTGGGGGTGGGGTGGGCAGACCATGCTCTGGTCATCAGGAAGGTGTGGGGAACAAGTGAAGGCCCCACTGTGTGTTGTCAGGCTGCTGGCTTGATCCAGTGCTTGCTTGTAAAAGTTCAAGATGGCCATGCTACCTCAGATCTGCCAGCAGTTCACCCATCTACTGTCTCTCTTGCCACTTTTGTTCAGCTGCTTCTCCTATTCCGGGTTCACTCCACTTCTCTATCCTTTCCTCTGAAGCTTAGGGTTCCTGGATTATCATCTGTATCTGTCTCATTTCTTCTCTTTTGGCTTTGTAGTAGAGGGTATGTGTTGTGTGTCTGCCTAGGCTGCCATCTTGTTTTTACGTTTAGCGAATTTACATGCAGTGTGCATAGACAGGTAGGAGAATAGGTAATATCATAGATGAATGCATCATCTTGTACATTTTCCCTGCACCAGATCCTCTGCTATTTACTCCTACCTCTCTCTTATCTTTTTTGACCCTCACACTGCCTGGTAGATCGGGCTGTGCCCATCCATGTGTACATCTGAGGAAATCAAGGCTCCTTGAGACTGTGACTTGTATATTGGCTTCATGTTGCTTACAGTTTTATGGACACCTGAATTTTCCAGTCATGGTATGGTGCTGGATGAGCACTGGACTGCTAGCCACAAGGTCAGCAGTTCAAACCACCAGCTGCTTCTCATGAACCGTGTACAGAGTTGCTGTGAGTCAGATCTGACTCAACAGCACTTATAACAACAGCAACTCACAGTTTCAAAACAAGACATTATCTGCAGAGGATTCCCCAGCTTCCTCATTCTCAGGGCCCAAATCAGAAATCAAGTCCGTCTCATTTCAGAACTTTCTGCAACTGCAGTTCTCACACTTTAATGGGAATAGCAATCACCTAATGATGTCAGCTTAATAACACGCTCCTGACTCAAACTATGGTATTTCAGTAACCTCCATATGCATGTGAAAGCTGGACAGTGAATAAGGAAGACCGTAGAAGAGTTGATGCTTTTGAGTTATGGTGTTGGAGGAGAATATTGAAAGTGCCATGGGCTGCCAAAAGAACCAACAGATCTGTGTTGGAAGAAGTGCAGCCAGAGTGCTTCTTAGAAGCCTGGATGGCCAAACTTCACCTCTTATACTTAGGACTTATTATTAGGTGGAACCAGTCCCTGGAGGACATCATACTTGGCAAAGTGGAAGGTCAGCAACAAAGAGGGAGAACCCCAACCACATGGACTGGCACAATGGCAGCAGCAGTGGGCTCAAGCATAACGATTATAATGATGGTGTAGGACCTAGCAGGGTCACTATGGGTGGGAACCAACTCAACGGCACCTAACAAAAACTACAAAGGAGTATAGTGAAAATGTGTGTTCTTAAATTCTGGGTCATTTATCCTGAGGTGTGACCCAGAAATTGGAGTTTTAACAAACACTACGTCTCTGGCTCTCCATATGAGGCTGAATTCACTGGTTGTTGGAGTCTGTTTTTTCTTAATGACAGCAGCCAGCAGAGGTGACTCTTTCTGCTGAGACTTTTGGCTGAGAAGAAACATAACCCACTGAACAAATCCATTGCATCGAATGGACCCTGACTCATAGCTCCCCTAAAGGATAGAGTCAAACTGCCCCAGAGTTTTTCCAAGGCTGTAATCTTTAGAGAAACAGACAGTACAGTCTTTCTCTGATGGAGGCGGGTGGTTTCGAACCATTAACCTTTCTGTTAGCAACCAAGCACCCTGGTACCAGGTCCCATTATTAGAAGCATAGGGGAGAGTATAATTGGTCCCTGCCTGCCAGCTCCAACCTCTGTACTGGGAAGACCTAGTAAGCAAAGGTGACATGGAGGCTGAACAGACATTATTCAGCATCTTGAAGAAGTGAAGTAAAATCTTTTGGCTGAAAGTCAGTGGGTCTTGGGGAACATAAAGGAGAATGTAGGGAGGATGGCGTGGAGGGATGTGATGAGCTCTCTACTGCTTAGCTACATTTCAGCTGGCTTGGCAGGGTTTTCCTTCACCCCTCGATGTACTAATGTGGACTCCATTGTTACATGCACAGTGACCCCTAATTATCCAGCTCCTGAAATGCCACCATCTCTTGCCAATGACTGTCCCGAAATAGAGCATCTCGATGCTAATAGTCAGTGCTACTCAAGAAGCAAAATGAAACACCAAGGTGTAGAGAAACCCTGTTGGATTTTGCTCCTGTGTCTTTGTTGGTTCGCAGACCTGTGTCCTGTGGCTTCCGGGGACGTGAAGAGTATAAAATGCATGGTGGCCTGTCTCCCAGCCCTCACACTCTCCTTTGCCTTCATAATTGTGTTCAGGTTCCTGGGTTCCCTGTAAACTCGTCAGGTGCTAGTGGCAGGGGCCTGAGCAGAGAAGGAAGCAGATGCCAGAGAGAATGAGGGTGAGAATTCTTGTTCATCTCACCGTCTCCGAGCATATTCCACATTCTCTGGGTGTACAGTCTGTGATGATTTCTGATGCTAATGACTTAAGGGCAAGCACATTTGGTCTTAAATCTTGCTTTGCGTCTTATTAAGGAGCTTCTTACTATAAAAATGTTATATGAGTGTCTCAGAATGGTTTACTCTCAGAAGCTCCGTACGCGACTGATTTCTGTGCCAGAGGACAACCTTCAGGCTCGAGTAGTCTTGCTACTCTGAATACTATTGCTATCACCACTGGCAATAACCTCCACTAAACCCTCAGATTTCTTCTGGTCCTTCTGAACCCAAGCTTGGGACTTATCCATGAGGGCTCCAGAAAAGATCTCCTTAACAAGATCGATTAACAACATCGCTTAACGATGTTCAGTGGACCTGCTAGGCTGAGAGACAGGAGATGGTTTCATTCAAGTCTCCATCACTTAGGAGGTGTGTAACTTATAGAACATTGACTAAGTGTTCTGTGCATTTGTTTCCTCATCTCTACAGTGGGGATAATAACAGTCTGTATCTTACAGTATTGTAAGGGTGAAATGAATTAGTGATAATAAATGGAGTAACTAGAGCAATGCTTGCATGGCCAGACTTCACCACTTATGCTTCGGACATCTTATCAAGTGGAACCAGTCCCTGGAGGACATCATGCTTGGTAAAGCGGCGGGTCAGCCAAAAAGAGGGAAGGAGACCCCTAATGAGATGGATTGGCACAGTGGCAGCAGCAATGGGTTGTTGTCCTTGTTATAACTACTGTCTAGTTGGCCCCTGACTCCTGGTAACCCCATGTAGTATCGATTGAAATGGTTTCAGTCTGTTGTCAATCAGACTCTGTGCTCCATAGGAGTTACATGGACTGATTTATGGAAGTAGACCAACAGCCCCTTCTTCCTAGTCTGTCTCTGGATGCTCTGCTGAAATATGCTCAGCATCCCAGCAGCACTCAGGCTTCCACTGAAGATGAGTGGAAGCTGCACGTGAGGTGTGCTGGCCAGGAATGCAATCGGGTTCGCCTACATGGAAGCCGAGAACTTTGGACCACCACTGTTGCCTTGAGCCTATGTTCCCTTTAGCATGACATCTCACTGTCTGCTCTTCCAGCACCCCACTGCCATCATTGTTGTTAATACGTAGTGGATCTGAGCCAGCAAACCTGGGACCGATCTACTGGCTCTGTTCCCTTTTCTGCTGTAACATTGTACCAATGATGGGCTTCCCGAGTCTCAGTGAACTAAAACCACATGACTCTGGCGGACATTTCCTTCCAACACACAGCAGAAAGCACCTAGCTGAGTTCCTGGCCCAAAGTAGGTGATTTCAGCAGTGTGATTTGCCACCATATTTTCACCCAATTTCTGCTCTATGCCAGACCGAACTTTAGTTACTGGAATTCCAGTCGTTTAAAGGCTCACATGGCCCCTAATTCCAAGGGGATACAAATGATTCATATGCTCAGTTGTTAACTGAAAAGTTGGCAGTTCAAGCCCACCCAGAGACACTTTGGCAGAAAGGCCTGACCGTCTGCTTCCAAAAGTTCAGCCACTGGAAATCCTTTGGAGTGCGGTTCTAGTTGGGCTACACATGGGATCGCCATGAGACATAATCACCTCAACAACAACTGGATTTTATTGTTTTCTGAGAACACACATGTGACCAGAGGATTCCTTACACAGAGCTAGTTGTGGGGCCCAGTGAAGCAGAGCTAATCTCTGCCCAAGGGAGTCAGGGTGGCTTCATGTGGATGGTGTTGGTGGAGATGTAAGAAATTAGTAAGACCGTCCCATGTGAGGTGACCTGCTGAAGTTTGGGTGATGGAGAAGACAATGGGGTGTTCTGGAAAAGGATAAGTGTTGGGCATGGTAGAAGAAGAGCTGGGATCAGAGTCAGACCTCAAGTCCTTTGTTCTGTAGGCCGAGTTTCTCGTCAACAATAGTATCTTGCAATCCCTTTTCCATGAAACACATTGCACACAGACCCCATTGACATAAATTGTTTTCATTATAACATTACTTAGATGTGTAATCTTTGTATCGAGGTAGGTAGCTTGGTGTGGTGTTGGAGGAGAATACTGAAAGTGCCATGGACTGCCAAAAGAACCAATAGATCTGTTTTGGAAGAAGTGCAGCCAGAGTGCTCCTTGGAGGCCAGGATGGCTAAGCTTCGTCTCTCATACTTTGGACATATTGTCCGGAGGAAACAGTCGCTGGAGAAGGATGTCATGCTGGGTAAGGTGGAGGGTCAGAGAAAAAGAGGAAGACACCTAACGAGATGGATTGGACAGATGAGGGCATCATTGATGGACTCAAGTGTGACAGCGGTAGTGAGGTTGGCCCAGGATCAGACATTGTTTCATTCTGCTGTGCATGGGGTCGCTATGAGTCGGTTCCAACTCGATAGCACCTGACAACAACAAGGTAGCTTGAGTAAACTGTAAAAGCAGAACAAATCGATATAATCAATTCTAATAAAACTGTAAAGCACGCCCAGTACAAATTACCAGCATTCATTTAATGAGTTGGCTGATGTTCTTGCTTCTCCCTTCCTGAATGTGGAATTGATCACGGTGCCATAGAGTGTGGAACACCAGTGTGGCACAGTGTGGCTGTTTTCTATCTAACCAGAGAGTGCCAAAGCATTCTGCACCACATTCTTGGTCTTTCCTTGGCATTGACTTCATGGTTTTTGTATCCAGTTTTTCCCTGTTCTCTATTCCTTAACTTGGTGTGGTGCTATAGTATAGGCACTGGGTTGGTAGTTCAATCCCACCAGCTGCTCCTCGAAAACCCTATATGGGATCACTATGAGTCAGAACCAACCCCGTGGTGCTTACCAATGACAACAGTGATTAACCAGTTGTCCTGGAGTCTGTGCTGGACTCCAGGAGATGCCACATATATCAGAGGAGAACTGCGCTCCATAGGGTTTTCAGTTGGTTTGAACCACCCACCTTTTTGTTAGCAGCTGGGTGCTTTAACCACTGTGCCACCAGGGCTCAAGCCTGATTCTAGCACAACCCTAAGTACAGGTACAAAAGTGGCCAGTCACGTGGGTGCCACTACAAGGCAGTGGTGCAGACGACCCCCGAATACATTTCGATAAATTTTCAAAAAACTCTCATCAAAATGAAAGTCCCATAGTAGCCAACACTTTTGAAGAAGACAGGAAACTCCACTCACCACTGTATTTGAGAAATAAAAATGGCAGATGTGGTTATGGACCATGGAGAGGAGCTTGTTAACACAGTCACACCGATAAAGGGTTGAGTAAGGAGCTCTAGTAGTGTAGTGGTTACGGATCGGGCTGTGAACCACAAGGTCAGCAGTTCAAAACTACCAGCTGTTCCACGGAAGAAAGATGAGGCTTTCTGTTCCCGTAAAGATTTACAGCCTCGGAAACCCTGTACAGGGTCACTATGAGTCAAAACCGACTCGACAGCACTTAATAACAACAACAGGTTCCCACTTATAGCAAATCCATCTAGAGTTTCAAAGACTGTAAATCTTTGCAAGAATAGAAAGCTTCATCTTTCTCCTGCGGAACAGCTGGTGGACTAGAACTGCCAACATTGCGGTTCACATCCCGTGCATATCCTGCATGCCCCCAGTATGTAGGGCGGTGGAATAATAATAATAAGACTTACTGTTGTTATTATTGTATGCATGGTGGTGTCATATGCTGCTGCTGCTGGTGTCAGATGCCCTTGGTTGCTTCATACTCATAGTGACCCTCTGTACAACAGAACAAAGCACTGCCCTCATAACTCTTAGTACATTTAAATTCATACTAATAGTATATTATTGTTAAGTGCTATCGAGTCAGTTCCTACTCGTAGCTACCTTGTATAGAGTTTCCAAGGAGGGACTAGTGAGTTTGAACCGCCAACCTTGCAGTTCACACTGACCTTGCGGTCCAGTGCTTTATCTTGCAGCGCCAGACCAGCACTCCATATTAATAGTATTACAGCTGTTGTTAAGTGTGCCCTTGGTTGAGTCAATATTGACTCATAGCAATCCTGTATAAGGTGTCCAAGGAGTGGCTGGTGAGTTTGAACCGCCA
>NW_006408594.1:9778281-9881790 GCF_000296735.1 Chrysochloris asiatica
CCTCATTATAAAGAAAACAAAAATCCTCACCAGTACATCAATAAAGAACATCAAAATAAATGGAGAAAAGATTGAATTTGTCAAAAACTTCATTTTGATCGACCATCAACACTCATGGAAGCAGCAGTCAAGAAATCAGATGACGTATTACATTAGGCAAATCTGCTGCACAAGACCTCTTAAAGTATTGAAGAGCAAAGATGTCAGTTTGAACACTAAGGTGCACCTGACCCAAGCCATGGTATTTTCAATATGCATGCGAAAGTTGTGTAGTGAATAAAGAAGACCGTAGAAGAATTGGTGTATTTGAGTTAATGGTGTTGGAGGAGAATGTTAGAAGTGCCATATATATAAGTACCATACTGTTTTGGATGAAGTACAGTCAGAATATTAGAAGGTAGGATGGACAGACCTTCATCTCTCATACTTTGGACATAGTTTATAGTATATTTATATATATTTGGACATAGTATATAATACACACACACACACACACACACACATATATATATATAAATTAGGATGACAATAAAGATAATTTGGCATAATTCTCCCAGTAATATCTGTTGAAAGATCCATTAAAACCCAGTGCATTCTCAGATGCAAACTGAATTCTCTGATGCAAAGGCCCATATTCAGGCCTACTCGAGTAATTCAGGATACGGGTTATGTGTCTTACATGTACCCCGAGAGAAACCTGGGTGACAAAAGGCCCCCAAAGGCTATAAACTGGATCTGATTACTCAGGAAGACCCAGGAGCCTTTGAGAGGTAGGGGAACTAGGTTTTTGAATTAAAACCATTTGTGATCACCTTATTGTTTTTAAAAGTACAGCCAATACATTTTCACAATTCAGAAGAGTGGAGGCTGGACACCCAAGGAACGACAGCTCAAGGACGGATGTTACATTTTCACGGGACAAAGACACCGAGAGGTTGTGCTTTGCGGGCGCCGTGCCTGTGGCCTCATAGCACTGTGGCCTGCACAAAGATCTCTGGGTTTTCCATGTCTTTCTTGCTCTGCACCATCCTAAGTGCCAGCTGGACTGGGCTGGGCTGGGCTGGGCTTCTATCCCTTCCCAGCCTGGGCTTTTGCACACTGGATGGTCCTCTGCAGGATGTGGTGTATGGCAGACACTGTCTTCTTACATGCCACCTTGAGGTTGGCATATCCTGGAGAAGGACATCATGCTTGGTAAAGTGGAGGGTCAGCGAAAAAAAGGCAGACCCCCCCAATGAGATGGATTGGCACAGTGGCAGCTGCAATGGATTCAAACAATAGCGGCGATTGTGAGGTTGGCACAGGACTGAGCAGTGCTTTGTTCTGTTGTACGTAAGGTCACTGTGAGTTGGAGCTGACTTGTTATGAGTCGAACTGTAAAGATGCTTGAACTGCAAGGTTGGTGGTTCAAGCTCACCAGCTGCTCCTTGGAAAACCTGTACAGGATCGCTATGGGTCAGAACTAACTCAACAGCACTTAACAACAACAACTATATATATATATATGTTGTTGTTAAGTCCAGACAAGTCAGTTACGACTCATAGCGACCCTGTACAGGGTTTCCAAGGCTGTAAATCTTTACGGGAGCAGAAAGCCTCATCTTTCTCCTGCAGAACGGCTGGTAGTTTCAAACTGCTGACCTTGTGGTTCATAACCACTATGCTATCAGAGCACCTTCATATATATATATAAATAAAATGTGTATATCATATTATATATATATGTTGCTGTTGTTAGGTTCCGATGAGTCGGTTATGACTCATAATGACCCTTTTTATGGTTTCCGAGGAGTGTCTGGTAAGTTTGAACTTCCAGACTCGTGGTTCAAACCCACCTTTTAGTGCTT
This sequence comes from Chrysochloris asiatica, assembly GCF_000296735.1. NCBI lineage: Eukaryota > Metazoa > Chordata > Mammalia > Afrosoricida > Chrysochloridae > Chrysochloris > Chrysochloris asiatica. Next base: position 9,780,129 of record NW_006408594.1, read on the forward strand.
ATCCTACAGAGCCATACCAGGACTCTATATATTTGTTACCATTGAGTCATGTATATATACATATTTATTAAGGAGCTCTTGTAGTGTAATGGTTACAAATTGGCCTGCGAACCTTAAAGTCAGCAGTTCGAAACTACCAGCTGTTCCACTGGAGAAAGAGGAGGCTTTCTGCTCCCATAAAGATTTACAGCCTCGGAAACCCTGTACAGGGTCGCTATGAGTCGGAACTGACTCCACGGCACATCACCACCATCACTATATATATATCAGCTGGTGAGCTTGAACCGCCATCGTTGCAGTTCAAGCACCTTTACAGTTCGACTCATTAACCCACAGCGCCACACCAGTACTCATATACATAATGTTTATATCATGTATAGAATCTGATTCCACCCCAACACCCCCCGCCCTCCATCAGTAGGTGTTACTGACACTCCCATTGAACAAAAAAGGAAGATGAGGCACAGAAAGTCATGGGCCTAAGGATTGTTGTTGCCGTCAAGTGCCTTCGAGTCGGTTCTGACCCATAGTGACCCTGTGTAGGGTTTCCGAGGAGCAGCTGGTGAGCTTGAACTGCAGACCGTACAGTTTATCCTGTGTGCATTATCCCACAATGCCACCCCAGGACTCAGGATGTAGGGCCAACCAACAGTCGGTCTGGGTTTTGAAATGGAATAAGCTGATCCCGGAACCTTACTTAGCTCCTAACATTTGAAGCTCTGAACTGACATTTCTACTCTTTTAATAGCTAACTACACACGTTTTAACTAGTGGTCCATCCACGTCATTCCTTGTCAGTGTTCGTGGGTTGACAACTGGTTAAAATTTAATATTCAAAATCAGTGCTGCTGCAGCTATCTGACAGCTTCAGATATAAATCTGCCTTAAAGATGTACAAGTACAAATTATACCATTTGATTTTTAAGTGCTTTCCCAGCAATATAAATAATGAAGTGTGTTGCAACTGGCAGGTACAGTACATTAAATGGAGTGCAATTAAAACACTGTGATATTTTTAAATTAACCAGGAAAAAAAAAAATAAAACAAGTGACAGAATTAAAAAATCTGTATCTGTCTTCGCAGCCTCCTCCGGCTGATAACTGGGCGCCGGATTGCAGAGGTAACATTTCTGCTCCGGATTTCACATGCGGTGCCAGTCACATCTAACACAAAGAGCACTTGGGTCTGGGTTCTGCATAACAGACAGATGACATTTCCAACAACATCATATTTTCAGATTTTTTTTTTTTTTTCTCTGAAAGCAGATGACAAGGGGGTATTGTGAGAAGAAGCAACGTCTCGTCTTCTGGATAATGTCTCCATGAGACATCTGGGAATCAGACTTCTGTCTGCTAGCCAGAGAGGATGCCGCTCCCTCGCTCGCTCACGCGCATGGGCGGGCTTTGCCCTTTCCAAAGGCCACCATGCTGTCCACAGAGCCAAGATGGCAGCATGGCTGTGAAGATTATTTTTTTCATCCCCTCCAAAGGCTTTGGTTTGTGGATGGAATGAGATTAACATTCAGCCAGAAGTTACACATCTCAGGCAATAGAGATTGCTAATCACGGTTCTCTTCCAGCTTCTGGTGTGTTGCAGAATTGGGGAGGTTCAGGCAGGATCCCACCAGTGACTGACTTGCAGACACATTGACACCACTGTGCTTGTCTCCATGTGTCCTCAAGAAATGGCCCTCTCCCATACTGTTCACTTGCTCACAGTACTTAATGCCCTTTGTACAGCTAGGAGATTCTTGTTTCATGACCCAGTATTTCTGTAAGACAAATGCCATAGGTGGGTGGCTTTCAAGAACAAAAATTTATTGTCTCTGGGTTCTGGAAGATGGATCCAGGTTGTGTTAATTCCTTCTTTGTAGGTAACCCTGGACATCACTTGTTTGGTTTCTTTATGATGCTCACGTGTGTGTGTGTGCGTGCGCAGGCATCTCTTCTAATTAGGTCTTCTATCACTCAGAGGTGATTAGACTTAGAACCCACCTGCAAAAACCACGTGGTGGCCATGTCTGACTTCCCCTGGCTTCACAAGGAGGAAAGAGAATCAAACTCAAAATCAGCCCAAGGCCAATTCCTATGAAGCAGAAGTCAGACATGCTTCCACCCTACAACCCTCTTCCTCCTGTTCTGACACCAGCCTTTTCTCCCACAGCACTCCCTGCTTCACATCTGGGTTCAGTAATCCACTGCTATGGCCACACAGAACTCCTAACAATACTAGTGATTATGGGGTTTATTAGAAAAGTGAATAGGGTACAATTTAGGTTCAAAAAGCACACAGCAGTTCTCCAGTCTTTTGTCTGCCGTAGTGCGTTTTGTTGTTGTTGTTAACCATTGAGTTGGTTCTGACCCATAGCGACTTTCCATAGGGTTTCTAACGAGCAGCTGGTGAGCTTGAACAGCCAACCTTATGGTCCAAACTGACATTGTAGTCCAGCTCATTAACTCACAGTGCCATACTGCAGGCACATTTTATTCTTGTCTTGTCCCTATTAGCCCTGTGGCCCTGCGGCTTCTGCCCAGCTTGGGCAAGTGCTTCTAAGCTCCTTTAGCCAGTCTGTAAATGTCCAAAGGGCACATTCTGCTGACCAGCCTCCTGCCTGTAGCTACACAGCCTTACTCAGTCTGTGGGTCTAGATGCCTACAGCTGCCCCATGTCTTCGTCTCTGCCACCACCTCAGCTGTCTCTGCTTTCCTAGATAGGGATTTCACACTCCACTCATGCTTTTCTTCCTTGAGGGTCCTGGGATCTTCTGTCTCTGCTTTTGAGATAGCTCCTTTCAGACCTAACCAGAGGGCAAAACTAACCAATCCCAGCCTTAGAGTCTTGTACACCCTATTTGCATGGTCCCACTTAATCACTTGGTGTAAGTTAAGAAGACTTTGGATTAAAAAGCCATAACAAGTAAATTTAAGGTACCACACGACCCTGCTCTCATTTGTGATCGAATTGACATCACAAAGAATTGACATCATCTCTTCCCAAACAGGATTACATCCACAGATGTAGGATGTAGGATCCCAAAACATATTTTGGGGGAGACACAATTTCATTCACAATAGACGAGTTTTGGAAACTGGCTTCAGAGCCTATAGGGTGTTTCTGGGTGTCCCCAGTGGGGACCATAGAAGCTTGTCTGAAGACTGGAGAGTAACATCCTCATCTCAAAGGCATTGTAACTAGCCACAAGGCTGCTTCATAGCAGGCTGACTCAAACACCGGTCCATTCACTCGTTCAGTATTTGAGTATGTTCTCTGTCAGGCACGGTTCTGGACGCTGGGTCTGAAGCAGCAGGCAGAGCAGACACATCCTGGCTCCCGGGAAGTCTATCCTTTGATGGAGACATAGATGTCCAACGACAATATGTCATGCCACGAAATGATGTGTATGACAAAGAGGTGGGAGATCAGTGACCAGTGATCTGGTAAGCTGTTTTGAGATTGTTGCTGTGGTTCATACATGTCGTCAAGTTGGTTCTGAATCCTAGCAACCCTGTATTGGGTTTCCGGTGAGCCACTGGTGAGTTTGAACCACTGACCTTGCAGTTCAAATTGACCTTGTAGTCCAGTGCATTATCCTGAAGCGCCACACCTGATGGCATTTGGGCAAAGACTTTATTGTTGTTGTTGGGTGCCAATGAGTCAACTTTGGCTTACGGTGGAACCCACGTGACAGAGTTCAATTGCTGTATAGGATTTCCTAGGCTGCAATCTTTACAAGGGCAGTTTGCCAGTCTTTTGCTCCCGTGTAGCCACAGTGGGGGTCAACTGTTGAGCATTAGATTGCCAGCCACGCACCTTACTGTTATGCTCCATGTCTTCTCCTGGACTTCACTGGAGTAAGGGAGGAAGCTCTGGAGAGATTTGAGGTACAAACATTCTAGAGAGAGATGGAAGGTTATATGTTAATTAATATTGATGGATGCTTAGTACCTATGAGGGGACTTCAAAAAGTTCAAGAAAAAATGGAATTGAAAGGTAATATGATTTTCTCACCAACTTGGTGAAGCCTCCTCCAGCCTCGTATTTGTAAACAGAGCTCTAGTAGCACAGTGATTAAATGCTTAGCTGGTAACAGTAAGGTTGGTGGTTCAAACCTGCTGGCTGCTCCATGGGAGAGTGGTGTGACAGTGTACTTCCATAAAGGTTACAGCCTTGGGAACGCAATCGGGCAGTTCTGCTCTGTCACGTGGGATCACTGTGAGGTGGAATACAGCAACATGTACACTGGTTCTTCCTTCCTTCCCTCCTTTCTTTCTTTATGCAACTTTTTGTTGTGAATTGGTTGAAGGTTTACAAAGCAAATAACCAGTTTTACATTCAACAAACTGAATACACCTCGTTTCAACTCAGTGATCACTTTACAATCCTCTCAGTGTAAACATCACTTGGCCCACTTCCTCCCGGCATTTCTGGTTCCCATTCTTTCTTCTCTCCTAGTCCTTCTGAACTTTATCCTTGGGTACATGCTGCCCTTTTCATCTCTAATGGTTGATTCTTCTAAAGTGTGTGTACCTTAGTACTGTTACTGTTCCCTTTCTATACCTGTCAGTTGTGTAGTTGTGTGACTGAAACCTGAGCTGTGTTCAGTTCCAGACCTGCACGGTGGCTAAGGGCCAGTGTCTCTGGGGTTTTGCTATTTTCTAAGCCTGGTTTTTTGTTTGTTTGTTTTATGATTGTGAATTTTGTTCCATATTTTTCTCACACTCTATCCAGAACCTTCTAATGTGATCCAGTTGGTAGTGATAACTGGTCCCCATCTGTTCCTGGTCTCAGGACCATGGAGACTGATATTCTGGTGGTCCATAAGCCCTTTGGTCTAATTGTTTCTATGGTTCCTCAGTTTTCATCATTCCTCATTTCTCCAGACAGCGAGCAAACCATAGTTGTACCTTAGATGGCCACTCACAAGTTTTGGAGACCCCATACACTCACCAAACATTGTCTTTATGGTCTGTGCAATTTGGCTGTTTCTTTTAAGTTCGTCCATGTTCATTTTGTTCATAGACATAAAGAGAATTGCAGTTTACCAAATCTACAGAAAAATGTTATTTACCTGATATATGGGGTCCTGGTGTGACACTGTACGATAAACACTGGACTGCTAACCACAAGGTTGGTGGTTCAAGCTCACCAGCCGCTCCTCAGAAACCCTATATAGAGTTGCTATGAGTTGGAAACAACTTGATAGCACTTAACAAGAACAGCATAGGACCTTCTGAAGTCAAAATATTTGCTTGTGTTTCTTTTATCCCCGTCTACCTGAAGGGTTTGGAGTTCTAAGGACTTCCCCAGTTCCGCACCAGGACTTAGCCCATTGGTGGGAGCCTGGTAGCACAATGATTGAGTGATTAGCTGTTAACAGTTCTGTGGTTCGAACCCACCAGGAACCCTTCATGAGAAAAGACCTGATGATCTGCCTGGCAAGCCCTCTGGGACAGTTTCTACTGCATCCTATAGGGTCACCCTGAGTTGGATCCATATTTTGTAGCTTCAGTTCAAAAAGGTAATTTGGAAATCAGGTCTGCTTGTAAAGCATGCAAGGGTCTTGGTTGATAAATTCTCATTAATAGGAGACAGGGCAGTATTAAGGACAAGCGTGTTAGGGTGAATACATAGTGGAATTTGCATAGAATCTTGCCATTTTTATTTGAACATTGACCTTGAAAACCACATCTGAGGAGGGGTTTGGACTTCAGTTATGGTTCAGTTAGATCAGCATTGGACTGGAAACTACAAGGTCAGCAGTTCAAACCCATCAGCCCATTCCTCAGAAACCCTATACAGACAAGGCTGCTATGAGTCCGAACCAACTAGATGTCACTTACCAACACACTAGAGCACACAGAGGTCACAGATATAAAATACTCAGAAACGTTTATAGGGCTGCTATGAGTGAGAACCGACTCGATGGCACTTAACAACAACAATCATGTAAGGCCGCAGAGCATCTATCACTGATGAATCTCAGATACATGGTGTTTAAAGAACCCCTTAGTGCATTCCTCATGCCCAGTGCAGAACTGAGCCTTCTCTTTAGACACATGCAGTGGGCTTCTGCATTCAACAGCCTCTCAAGAACCTTTTGGGATGTGTATTTCATTTGGTCTTCCTGAAGACAGCCCCCACAGTACTGGGCAGATGGCTCCAAACCTACTTGTTAGCCCAGGGAGTCTTTACCCCGTCTCCGTCTCCCCAGGGTGACTGTGTCTGTGTTCACATGTTTCATGCTCCCAAACCAGTGATTCTTAATTCTGATTGTGAGGCAAAGCCATCTGGAGAGTTCTGACTTGGCATATTCTATGTTTCCGACCCAGGCTGGATTGGGGGTTCTTAGGAGTAAAGGCCTAGCTAATGAGATGCATGTTTTTTTGGATAAGGTCCCTCAAATCAGTTTTGACTCATAATGACCCTGCTAGGGTTTCTGAGGCTTTTGTTTTGTTTTGTTTAAATCTTTGCAGGAGCAGAAAACCTCATCTTTCCCTCTCCTGTGGATTGGCTGGTGGGCTTGAAACGCAGACCTTGTAGGTCATAGTTTATATCCCCCAATAAAATGTAAAGATACAGATACATTTTTTTTAATATAAAACTTTAGATATACTTCTTCCATCCATTCAAAATTAATGCATTGACATGGTTCCCCAGTGGCCAGCAGTTTGATGAGAAGAACATCAATTAAAGTACTTAGATGAAAGGTGTTGTCTGCTTGTGAGGCAGACTTGGCTCAGCTGTGCCTCTTCCTTCTGGTAGTTATGAATAGCTCTGATTGGACATGCACTGTGCTCAGATTTCTTGAGGAAATGTCCTAATAATCAGACTCTCCTTTAGCTCTCAGTGGGTCATTAAGAAATACTGAGAGATCTGGGTCAGCTTGTGGTTGTTGTTGTTAAGTACCGTGGAGTCAGTTCCGACTCATAGCGACCCTGCACAGGGTTTAACCGAGGCTATAAAATCTTTACGGGAGCAGAAAGCCTCATCTTTCTCCTGCAGAACAGCTGGTAGTTTCCAACTGCCAACCTTGAGGGTAGCAGCCTGATTCATAGTACGCTACCAAAGGGAGCATGAACTAGTTCTCATGTGAGTGCTAAAAACAGAACTTGAGAAGAGATTCGCCTTCTTCCTTCTTACCATCCATTTAGATGGAGAAATCACAGACAAGCTGATGTGTCCTATGTGAGTAAAGCTGTAGTAAAATCTTAGAGAAAGTGAAAAATTCTTTGCAACATCAGTAAACCGTCCTTCTCCAAATGTCTTCTGTACACATCCAAGTGATGATTTATACTGGGTTGTCTATGGTTGATTCAGGTATTTTAAGGTATTCATTGTTGTTGTTGTTGTTAAGTGCCATCAAGTTGACTCCAACCAATGACGACCCTGTATAGGGTTTCTGAGGAGCAGCTGGTGAACTTGAACCACCGACCTTGCAGTTCAAATGACTTTGCAGTCTGACGCATTAGCCCACAGTGCCACACCGGGACTCCAAGGAATCCATTAGCAACCCCAATTAGAATTTATTATCAACTCCTTTAAATTAGACAAGATATTCCTCTTGTCTTAGTTCTTGTTTCCTCCTATTTTATTCTTCGTAGGTCTTAGGACCCACTTTCTACACCTGCTCAAATATGAGGGTAAGTCAGAAAATATTGCCACAGTATCAGAAGAACCTGTATTAAAGAAAAATACCAAAATGTGAAGTAATTGTTTCTCCACATGTCCGCCACCCAGTTCTGTGTAGTCCTGAAGTTGCTGGTTCCTTCTCTCTGTCCCTTCCCTGGAGAATTCTGTGCCCTTGTTTTTATACAATGTCAGAACAGCAGTTTTGGAAACCTTGAGAGACTCATCTCATGATCGTTTTCAATGTTCTTTGAGTTTGGGTCATAAAAAGAAGTCTGAAGGGACAAGATCCGGTCTATAGGGTAGCTAGAGGGGCTAAGATTCACAACCATACATACGCTCTCTCTAATTCTCATAAGACAGAACGAGAATATGCATCACCATGATGGAAAAAAATAACTTGGCACAACATGATGTTGTTATTGTCGAGTCAGTACTGACTCATGGTAAACCTATGCACACAGAACAAAACCCTGCCCGGTCCTGCACCAACCTCACTGTCATTACTAAACTTGAGCCCATTCCTGCTGCCCCTGTGCCAATCCTTCTCATTAAGGGTCTTCCTCTTTTTCACTGACCCTCCACTTTACCAAAAGTCCTTCTCCAGAGGCTGATCCTTCCTGATGTTATGTCCAAAGTATGAAAGACGAAGTCTCACCATCCTGGCTTCCAAAGAACATTCTGGCTGTACTTCTAACAACATGGATTTGTTTGTTCATTTGGCAGTCCATGGTACTTTCAATTTCTCCTCCAACACCTCAACTCAAATGCATCAGTTCTTCCACAGTCTTCCTTAGTCTCTGTCCAACTTCTGCATGCATATGTTGTTGTTGTTAAGTGCCGTGGAGTTGGTTCTGACCCATAGCGACCCTGTACAGGGCTTCTGAGGCTGTAAATCTTTACGGGAGCAGAAAGCCTATCTTTCTCCCGCGGAACAGCTGGCAGTTTTGAACTGCTGACCTTGAGGTTCGCAGCTCGATTCGTAACCACTACACTATCATAGCTCCATATGAGGTTAACTGAAAATCCTGTGGCTTGGGTCAGGCACACCTTACTCCGCAAATTGATGTCTTTGACCTTGAACACTTTAAAGAGATCTTGTGCCGCTGATTTGCCTAGTACAATATGTCGCTTGATTTCCTGACTGCTGCTTTCATGATGTTGATGGCGTTGTTCTCATGGATGCAGTCTTCGGTTTTCATAATACTGCTTTCTAATGATAGTGTAGTCATCCTGTGTCCTTCAAGAAAACAATCAAGATTATCTGCTTTAGGACAAAAACAAATCAAAGAACAAACCAGTTGTTATAACCTGAACTGGCCTCTCTACCTTAACTATTATGGCACCCTAACCAGGTGGTGGTTGTTTTTAAGTACCATTGAGTTTGATCTGACTCATAGTGACCCTGTATAGGGTTCCCAAAGAGTGGCTGGTGAGCTTGAACCATTGACCTCATGGTTCAAACCAACCTTGCAGTCCAGCTCATTAACCCACAGAGCCACACCAGGACTAGCCGGTACATTATGGAGAAAACTTGGCTGCAGCCATCTGCTGCTCACAGAGATGTGTTTAAACACATTTTGTGTGGAATAGAAACCCATGCATGTATGAACTGGGGTCCAACTAACAATGGTTTTTGAGTTACCCTCTAGTATCCCTTAACATACAGACAAAAGAAGCCGTCCCACAATTATATTTTTATAGATTTACATATTGGGGTTTTCACCTGTATGGTTATTTTTATTACTTTTGTTTGGTATCTCTCTAAGTCCTCTAAATTCGTCCTGAACTGAGTAAACAACATCCTACTTCTCTGAAGTCATTCTATTAATAGTAGTAGTATTCCAGCTTGGCTTGGTCTTCCTCCAATCTGTTTGCTCTTTCTCTTAGATATTCAGTTTCAGTGATTTATTTTCCTTTTTCTTTCAAAAGATATGTTGAAGTGTCTGCCCTCTCCTCTCCGAGTAAAACCCACTGTCATCCAGTGGCTTCTGAGTTGTAGTGACCGAATATATAGAACAGAACAGAACTGCTCCATGGGGTTCCTGAGATGGTAAACCTTTATGGAGACAGATCCTCATTTTTCTTCTGAGGAGCACCTAGTGGGTTGTTGTTGTTAAGTGCTGTCAAGTCGATCCCGACCCATAGCGACCCTGTGCAGGGTTTCTGAGGAGCAGCTGGTGAGCTTGAACCACCAACCTTGCAGTTCAGACGGCTTTGCAGTCTGGCGCATTAACCCACAGCGCCACACCAGGTGGGTTAGAACCTTGCAATTAGCAGCCTAATGCCTAACCCACAGAACGACTAGAGTTCCTTACTCACAAAACAGCGGCTGGCTTTTGCCATTCCTCCTGCATTCCTGGAAGTGTTTAGCCCCTTAAACCCTCTCCACAAATAACCTTGGCTAGTGCAGTTCGAATACACCTGTGATCCTGTCCTGGTAGAATTCCTTTGTTTGTTCATAACCAATTGGTTTCTCTTTTTCAAGAATGTGGACAGAGAGTAGAAACTGTGTGTCCAGAACGGAAGGGTAGGGCGGCCTCAGGATCAGCACTGTGTCAGACATATACTTGATCCTATAGCTCCGGTAGCGTAATGGTTACGAATCGAACTGCTAATCTCACAGTCAGCAGTTCAAAGCTACCAGCTGTTCCGTGGGAGAAAGATGAGGCTTTCTGCTCTTGTAAAGATTTACAGCCTCGGAAACCCTGTACAGGGTCGCTATGAGTCGGAACCGACTCCACGGCACATAACAACAACAACATAGTTGCATAGCACCTATGAGTATGCAGAAAAAGCCAGTTGGCAGAGCAGGGACAATGCCATGGACTCTGAGGCAAATACATCTCAGAGACTTCCAGGCTTCTGACTCGGTGAGAGAGATGCCTTGCTTTCCGCTGGATTTCCATTTCCAAGTCCTGGTGTGGCAGTGTGGGTTAATGTGCCAGACTGCAAAGCCATTTGAACCACAGGGTAGGTGGTTCAAGCTCATCAGCTGCTCCTTGGAAACCCTATACAGGGTCGCTATGGGTTGGAACCCACTCGACAGCACTTAACAACCACAACAACAAGGATCAGGGTACTTTGTTCCTGTAATGTTTCATGGATTTATGATCAAGTGCCCTTTTCTTCGTGGGCCAGTTTCAGTGATTTTCTGTTGCTTGCTCCCGAGAGGCTGAAGACTGATTCCCAGTCACAAATGTCTGTTTCCTCTTAAAAATCATTTCATGATCTTCCCTGTCCTTTTCACAATGAGGTTGTGCCTCCATCCTTCAGCCGTTAGACTCATAGCATGATGACAAGTCCACCTGGATCCTAGTCTTGGCTCTGCCACCTGTAGGCTGGGTGATCTGGTACAAAATCATTTCAGGTCTTGGTGCCTCCATTTCTTCTTTTATAAAACGGGAATAAATAACATTTGTTTCACAGATTTAGGTGTCTTTGTTTTTTTGTTTTAGGAAAATTGAAACTTTCAGAGGCATTTAACATTTTATTCAAACGCTTCAAAAATGGTTCCTTTTTTTAAAAATAATACTGTGTTTTTGGTGAGCGTTTACATAGCAAGTTCGGTTCCCATTTGGTGGCACTGTAGAATAAACACTTGACCTCACAGTTGGTTTGAACCACAAAGTTAGCAGTTCAAACTCACCAGCCATGCCTCAGAAACCCTGTTCACGGTGGCTATGATTCAGAACCCACTCGATGGCGCTTAACAACAATAAAAATACGCCATGCTTGATAAAATAGAGGGTCATGAGAAAGAGCAAAGTCCTCAACAAGTTAGACTGACGTGATGGCTACATCACAGGGAGAATTGTGAGGATGAGACCGGACCAGAGCTGGCTCATTCTGTAGTATGTAAGGTCACTGTGAGTTGGAATTGTCTCAGTGTGACGCCTGGCAACAACACCATACTTATTACTCAGTGGTAGTGGTTACCTTTCACAGAGTATTAACAGTCTAATGATTTCTACTCTGGTGGTTTCATTTCCATTCACCTACCTTTCCTATCTTCCATTATATTCTCATCGTTTCCTTTAAAGTAAATGTTGACCACTTGGTTTCATATCGTTGATTTTTTTTAAAGGAGCATGGTACTCAGAAGTCATTTTGTTTTATGAGCCAATCTGTTACTCAGTGGAAAGGTGGCCCCAGAGAGTGGTTTAGAGTCCAGATTTCAATAGTATTTTGGGGCGATAGTGTCCAGTAAAGTCTGGCCTTTTTTAAGAATCTGAATTTTGCTCTATATTTGTCTCCCATTCTGTTGCGTCCCTGGTCAGAACAGTTGGTGGTGGTAGCCAGGCACCATCTAGTTCTTCTGGTCTCAGTATAGATGAGACCATGCCTTGGGTAGACTATTAACCCTGAAAGCTGGCTTCTTCATTCTGTCTTTGGATTCCTTCTTTCTCTTTTGCTCCACAAAGTAGAGATCAATATTTGCATCTTGGATGGCTGCTCTCAAACTCTTACAATGCCAGGTACTACTCACCAAAATAGACTATGTTATGGCATTTGACCACGTTATGTCATAAGACTTTGGTCTTAAAAGTCTTCCAACCCATTAAACTAATCCTCTGAGGTATTTTGTTATATCTAGGAAGGATTCATAACTGTGCCCTCTATGTGCTTTAGGGTGGTGTTGATGTTAAGTGCTGTTGAGTTGGTTCTAACTCATAGTGACTCTGTATAGAGTATCCAAGGAGCAGCTGGTGGGTTTGAACTACTGACCTTGTACTTCACAGTCCAGTGCTGATACTACAGCTCCACACCAGGAGTCCTTTGTACTTTAGTGTATACATGAATATGTGTGTAGCACACTACAGAATATATAGTACACACTCCTGTGTGTATGTGTAGATGTTGTATAGAAATATCCCTTCCTATAAAGGAGCTCTGGTAGCATAGTGGTTACGAATTGGGCTATGAGCCTCAAGGTCAGCAATTTGAAACTACCAGCTGTTCCATGGGAAAAAGATGAGACTTTCTGCTCCAGTAAAGATTTGCAGTCTTGGTAACCCTGTACAGGGCCGCTGTGAATTAGAAGCAACTCCACCGCACATAACCACCACCACCATACAATTATAAATTAGCTCTGGTGTCATGGGGTAATGCGTTAGGCATCTAACTGCAAGGTAAGGGATTCAAACCACCAGTCTCTCCATGAGAGAAACAGGAATGGTTCCCCCACTTTCCTCCTCTCTTTCCTGGTAACCACCAATGATTTCTTTATGTGCACCAATTCTTACTTTTTTTTAATAAAAGGGAAATCATACAATATTTGTCCTTTTGTGATTGATTTATTTTACTCAACACAATGTTCTCCACTTTCATCCATGTTGCAAGTCTATAACATTCACCCGTGTTGTAAGTTTCAAAAACTCAGCATAATTCTTTATAGCTGCGAAGTCTTTCATTGTTATGTGCGTACTGCATTTTGTTTATCCATTCATTCGTTGGTGGACACTTGGTTTGTTTGCATCTTTTTGCTGTTGTGAATGATGTTGTAGTGACCAAAGGTGGTATGAGTTACAGGACATTTTAATTTTTTTCCTTCTTGTGTGGTATCTAAATCTTACTGGTTTGAGCAGCATGAGAAGACTTCTTCTTGACCTTTGAGAACAGAGGTTGGCTAACTCCAACCTATAGGTATCATCTGTCCTACCATATATTTCTGCAAGTAAAGTTCAGTTGGAACACGGCAGGCACACTGCCTGGGGCTGCTTTTGACCTAAAATGGTAGTATTGAGTACTTGCAAAAGAGACCATCTGGCTCATAAAGCCTAGAAATAGTTGGACCTTTATTAGAAGTTTGCCAACCCCTGTCCAAGGTTCTGATAGTCTAAATGAGCTTCATAAAATGTCCCATATGCATGGTGTGGATTATTACATACTTGCACTTTTAAATTTTTATGATATTGATCGATATTTTAGCTCTCAGTTACTTGACAAGTTGGAACACTTTGTACCATTCCCAGTTCACCTTCAGCTGCCTTTATAAAATGTTTTCAGCTGGCAGCTGTACTGGTGCTGTTTTGTACTCCTAGCCCTTGAATCTAGAATGCATGATATACAGCTTTTATCTGCTTGATTTACTTGGTCACAAACAAGAATGGAATGTGGCTAGTGTCCCCTCTCAGGGGACTTCTGGCTATCTGGTTTTCATGCCCCTACCATCATCTCCAGAATCCGGATGCTTGGTGGCAAGCTCAGCTCAGGCCTGCATCTCAGCAGCATGTGTTGTGAGCACTGAGTTTGCATATACCGCTCCCTGGAGTTGTTACTAAAATATCATCACCCTGTTACTTGCACTGCTACTGTGTGTAATGCAAAAACAAATGAACAAGCAAACATAGAATCGTCTTTTGGTACAAGAATTTAAAGAGCATTGTTGTTACTGCTGTCAAGTTGGTTCCGACTCTTTGCGACCCTGTATAGGGTTTCCAAGGAGTGGCTGGTGGGACTGAACTGTTAGCAGCCCAGTGCTTATCTTACAGCACCACACCATGACTCCATTTCAAAATGCTTATTAAAGAGCAGTACAAGAGCTCAAATTCAGGCTTATACAAGAGCCATGATTTGGTGAACATGTCATGGGTTTTGGAGACAGATCTTGGTTCAGGACTCAAGCCCTTCAGCATAGCAGTGACATGTGACCATGTCATTCTTCCATATGGAACCCTTCCCCAGCTTTCATTCTGAGGGCAGAGACAACACTCCTTCATGTTGTCAGTGTCTGTTCTTGCTCAGCCTAAACTGACCTCCTCCCTTCCTTCCTGGCATGAAATTCCATGTCTCTCCTCCCCACCACTGGGCTTTGCTATGTTATTCCCAGTCCTGGCTCACTCTTCCAATAGCTCTCTGTCTGGTTCACTCCTATCCACCCAAGGAAGTCTTCAATTTTGGCTCATGGAGACCCCATATGTGCAGAGTGGAATACTCCATAGGCTTTTCAAGACCGTGATCTTTTGTTTTCAAAGCTGTGAATTTTTGGAAGCAGATCACCAGAGTGATCTTCTGAGGCACCATCTTTCTGCTAGTAGTTGAATGCTCTGCTATCTGCACCATCCAGCTCTCTACCCAGGTGGCTAGGGAGGCAAAAAAGGTGGAACTTGAAGATGGGATTAGCCATGGGGCAGTTTGGGAGCTAGACGGCGTGGGATGTCAAGGAAGGTTCTTAGGTCTTGGGACTTGGTGCATTCTCTTGTCGTGCTCCGTATGTAGTACAATTTTAACTAAATCATTCACTGTGCAGTCGATTGTGCTCCCTAAGAGCCCTAAACAGCACACAAGCAGAAACCATATCTGTCTTTCCACCGTGCGTCCCCAGGCACCTGCCGTAATGTCTTTTGCATAATTGGTGTTCCATAGACATTTGTGAAATGCACATCATTTGTGACTTATCCAATCCACCTTTCCACTCGCCTCTTTGGTTCTTAAACTTATTTTAGAATTGAGGCTGTAAGGGTCAATAACTAATCACTTTCTTTTCACTTATCTGAGAGGAGAACAAAATGAGAAGAAGAGAGACATGGGACCAGGCAAAAGGAGATCAAACATCACTTTTTATTAAAATCTTTTGAAGAATGTGGTTCAACTAGATCTCTTCATCCCAAATTCAACAGATTTAGCAGCATAGCCAGAGATGGCAAGTCTTCTCCCCAGGAACTGGGAGATCTGCTTTTACCACATGACACATGTTGCTTATAGGCAGACAGACTCAGCAGGAAGTGGAGGGCGGAGTCAAGCTGAGCCTTGCCAATCAGATGCAGGACTCCTTTTCCCTAGGAAACAGAAATGAGGGATGGGGTGAGAAGCTAGATATGTGGCTCAGGTAGAACCCACTCTGCAAGGGATCTGAGCTAGGTGGAATCCCCTAATTGGAGAAAAAGCCTTTCTTGCTGTGGAGACCTTGAGTAATTGAGGTACTGCAATCCAAACGTTGGAAGTTCAAAGCACCTCAGAAGATAGTCCTGGTAATCAATTTCCAAAAAGCCGTCCATTAAAAACCCTACAGAGCATAGTTCTACCCTGATACACACACACACACACACACACACACACACACACACACACACGGTTGCCATACGCCAGAGTTAACTCACTATTGGATTTTTTCTCCTTGTAGTTTTTACCACTAGTGGGGTTTTCTGAGCCACATCTTTGAACAGCACAAAGTCTCTGGTCCCCTAACCATTTTCTATCCCTGAGGAATATGTGGGACCACCCCACCCTTCCACCCCCTGAAGCTGTGAGCTCATTCTAGAACAGTCTGGATGACATCACTCCTGTTGGTGGTTCTTCTCTCTCAGACTCTCGATGGGCAGGATGATTTTTTTTGATTACATAACAGCCAGCTGTTTTCTAACTTTTGGAACTGCCAGATAAGTTGGGTGAGGGCCCGTTTGCTTGAGTTTTTATTTTTAAAAAAAAGCTTCCCTCCGCCTGGAAAGACATTTCTTTTAAACATCGCATTTTCAGGACAAAAAGAACTTCAGGTTAAAAAAAAAAGAAAAGGCTATGTTTTTACTGTTCTTTTTTACTTTATTGCAAGATGTATTTTCATTGGCTTTAGTGTAAAATTTATCTGATGTATAGGCAAGAGTAATCAAGCATTCTAAAAATCTTAAACGATGCTTTGGGAAAATGACCACATACGTTGTTTCTACATGCTGAATATCCCATACTCCTTGAAGTTAAGCGATTCACATTTCATGGTGCATAGTCTTGCTCTTTGTATTTTAAGGTTGTTTTAGTGGGTAGAAAAGTAAGGTTACAGATCCATCAAGCATAAGATTTAGCAGTGACGTAGAATAAAGAAAGGAGAATTAATAGGGACCGGGGGAGGACTTAACTTCACTGTAAGTAGACACATTTTAGATTAGAAAACCCACGTATGTAAGTTCCACATAATGGTAACTCTTCTTAGTACAGCCTTTTATACTTTCTACAAAGCTTTCTTTCATTTAGGTCCAACAAATTAGGTGAAATTGCATACACATTCTGCGTTCCTCGTTGCTTCCTGCCAAGTTGGCTCTGACTCACCGTGACCTTATGTCCAAGAAACACAGTGTTGCGTAGTCCTGGGCCATCCTCACAGTTGTGCCTATGTCTGAGTCCACTTTTGTGGCCACTGTGCCAGTCCATCTTAATGATGGTCTTCCTCTTTCTCACGACATGCAAAATAACTCTTTCTGGTGATTGGTCTTTCTCAAGGGCATGTCCAGACCACTTGCGATGAAATTTCACCATCCTGGCTTCTAAGGAGCATCCTGGCTGTACGTCCTCCCAGACACATTTGTTTATTCTTCTGGGAATCCATGTGTGGGTATATTCAATATTCTTCATGTTGTTGTTGTTAAGTGCCGTCGAGCTGGTTCCGACCCAGAGTGACCCTGTATAGGGTTTCTGAAGAGCAGCTGGTGAGCTTGAACCACTTACCTTGCAGTTCAAACGGCTTTGCAGTCTGGCGCATTTACCCACAGCGCCACACCAGGACTCCAGTGTTCTTCATAGAAACCGCATAATGGCTGTCAACATAACTGGTCTGGCTTTGATCCTGTCTCCTCACTATAAGGGCTAACTGTGTGGTGTCCACATTATGGGTTGTGAACGGGGAGCAGGGAAAACCTTAAAACTCAGGCACATTGCAATCTGTGTTTAAGGGAAGTTTCAGCATTGTGTGGCTTCCATTGGCCTCAGGATGCAGTCCAAGCTCTTTGGTGTATCTGCAAGTCCCTCTGTGATCTGCCCATCCTCTCAGCATCTTCTCTCACCATATGCTGTTCCCTGAGCTTGAACACTGCTCCTCTCAGGCCAGCTTCTTGCTGCTCTTCCTTCCGGGGTCAGCATAGACTCCATGGCACTCAGAGGTGTTCCCTAAGCCTTTAAAACTAAAGTAGGGGTTTCTTCTGTGTGTTTCTTCCTCATCCTGCCCAGGTTCCTATAATGTACCTCTTTGTACTGTGATTTTGTCTTTATTTATCTTTCCCCCTCCCCCATGGGCTGTAAGTTCCATGAAGCCGAGGGACTGTAGATGTTCTATGAATATGTCACTTTAGGGAACGAATGAAGCCATAACTTTTCTCACCTCTTCTTCAGGATGAACTTGCAGATTACAGAGAACCAGAACAATGGGACCAAAGGAGCAGGTTGAAGAGTACCTAGCTCTCTTCATTTGTTTAAAATGTCTTTCATACAAGCCTGTCCTTGGTGACATCAATGCCTCTTATCTTCTATGACCCTCAGGTGCTCCTTGGTTGCACACTGCAGACCTCCCAGTTATAACAACCAGGTCTGGTGAGTTATAATGTAAATAACACTCAAGGTCACTTTAATACTTATGCATTTATTCATGTTGTGAGACGTTGGCCCATGGCACAGCTCTGTGGTTCAGATGTTGTAAGGATAACTTGCTTCCAATGTGTTTGTTCTTTGCTTTAGGGGGAAATATATTAAGTTGTCTGGTGCCTACACTCTTGGCATTCTGTAGTATTATGACTCTATTATGTAGAAAATATGAGTACGCTGCCGTCATTTAATCTAGGGATGGCGGAGGCTCAGGGACTATGGTGCTTAGATCCTGGGTTCTATACCAGAGCAGGTGAGGGAGGGTTAGCAGATGGCTGTGCTCAGTGCCTAGTGTGTCTGGTGTCTGTGCCTGGAACTGATATGACCTGGGGAACCTCCTGCTACAGTGAAAACCAAGGGAGAACCAGTTTGCCGTTGAACAGATTCTGACTCATGCCATCACATGGGTTACAGAGAAGAACTGGTCTGTAGGGGTCTCATGATTTTGATCATTTAGAAGCAAATCTCCAGGCCTTTCTTACATGTCACCTTTGGGCGACCTTGAACCACTAACTTTTTAGTTAGAAGTCAAGTGCAAAGGATTTGTACCATCCAGGGACTCACAACAGGAATTTTCTGGTAGAATTAGGTGACCATTCTCCTTCACAGGCTAAACTCGCTCAAACAGCTTTTCAGAGCCCTACAGACATTTCTGTGCTTCTATATTTCCTCATCCTCATAATACAAAGATGGTAATGCTATTACCCACTGCAGATGGCTGTTTTATTACTAAATTAAGTAATGTGCACTAACGTTGGCTAATAACAGGAGTATTCTCAACAAAGTCCTGCATATCCTCACTAATAACACCAATTCCTATATCCTATTAAATTTCCTGCCATATTTAAGCCTTTACCATAGGCTTTTTATTTATTTACTTATTTTCAATAGCATAGCTCTTAGCTGGAAAACTTTATTCCCTGTTCATTGAGGCTCAGAGGTGCTAAATGACTTGCCCAAGGTCACGCAGCTGGTAAACCTTCTGTATGCTCCTCGGTAATGAATGGCTCAGGTGCTGCTGGGGGGTGTCTACTCTCACCTCTGCTGCAGCTGTGTAGGTTTTGAAGACATCAGTAACACACAGCCTGAGGCTTCGGTATTCTAGATCTGCCGGGATGAGTCCTGTGGATGGACAGGTGTGCTGTGGGGTGTGGGTGGTTGCTTTACTTGGTCTGTTCTTCCATAACCTTTGTCTATCAGAGGGGAAGATCTGTTCTGGGCACCTTTTCACACTGCTAAATACACACGCTACTTCCAGAGATAAGAATGAGCTCAATGTGTTCCAGAAGCAAGTCAGGAACCATGAAAGTGTGTTGGGGATTTGAATAGGAACCAGGAATTGGCTGTGCCCTTGGGTCTCTGTGTCTCACGTTCCCCAAATCCACTGGACATGATTGTGAGGCTGTTGCAAGAACGGGTAGTGTTTCGTTCTGTTGTTTGCTGTACGTCAGCATCTCATAACAACAGGAATGTGGTGGGCACACACCCTTCTCTGCCGACATCAGCTGATGTGAAAGAGCAGTGGACAGGCATATCCACAAAAACAAGTAAATAAATAAAACCAGGCACTGCCAGGTAGTCATCGGAATTCTAACACGTTATAACGTCTGCGGTTCAAACCCACCAGCCGGGGAACGATGACGCTGTCTGTTCCTGTGGAGATTTAGAGACTCAGAAACCCTCTGTAAGGTTGCTGTCAGTTAGAGTTGACCCCCTGGCAGTAATTTGGGGCCTTTACATAGATTCTGACTCACGATGTCTCTACATGTGTTACAGTAGAACCGTGTGCTCTATGGGGTTCAGTGGCTGGTGTTCTAGAAGAAGATGGCCAGCCCTTTATTCTCAGGTGACCCTGGGGGATTTGAGGAAATTTTCTGGTTAGCAGCGAAGCACACTAACTATTTGCACTGCCCAGATGCTCTGGATTTGGTCTAATGGTGTTCTGCCAACTTAACAAAACCAATCCTACTGCCCTCAAGCTGACTCCTAGTCATGGCAATTCTCTAAGACAGTAAGACTGGTTAGTGCTCTGGACTGCAAAGACGGTTTGAACTGCAAGGTTGGCAGTTCAAGCTCACCAACCGCTCTTTGGAAACCCTATGCAGGGTCGCTATGGGTCTGAACTGACTCAATGGTACTTTAACAACAACAATAACAACAATCTTTATGGAAGCTGACTGCCACATCTTCCTCACGTGAAATGGCTGGCTGGTGGGTTCAAACCGCTGACCTTGAAGTTGGCAACTAAGTGCTTAACCACTGCGCCACCAGGGCTCCTTTCAATCAACATCTTGTTGTTTCTGTGTCCTGTTGAGTAGGTTCTAACTCATGTTGTTGTTGTTATATGCCATTGAGTCAGTTCTGGGCCATAGCAAATCCATATAGAGTTTCTGAGGAGCCACTGAGAGCTTGAACCACCAACTTTGAAGTTCAAATGGCTTTGCAGTCTGGTTCATCGACCCACAGCACCACATCAAGACTCCAACGCATAGCCACCCTGTAAAGGGTTTCCAGGCAGTAAAACTTCAGGGGAACTGAAAGGCCATCTTTCTCCTGCAGATCAGCTGGTGGATTCAAACTGCTGACCTTGTGGTTCACAGCCCAACACGTACCCAACACCACCACTCATACCTTTATTCTACCAACATAAAGGACATGGGGCATTATTTTGGACCTCGCATCCATGGTTACAAAGATGGTAACTTGTGCTCGACTAAAAACAAAAAAATCAATGGAAGAGTGGATGCATTTGAATTATAGTGTTGGAGAATATTGTAAGTACCGTGGACTGCTGGAAGAACAAACAAATCTGTGTTGGAAGAAGTACAACCAGAATGCTCCTTAGAAACCGGGATAGCAAGACCTCATCTCTCATACTTCAGTAACATTATCAGGAGGGACCAGTCCCTGGAGAAGGACATTATGCTTGGTAAAGTGGAGGGTCAGTGAAAAAACGAAGATCCCCAACCAGATTGACAGATGCAGTGGCAACAGGCATGGATTATAGCATAACAATTGTAAGGATGGTTCAGGATCGGGCCGTGTTTCATTCCATTGTGCATTCGGTTGCTATGAGTTGGAACTGACACAGTGGCATGTAACAACCACAGCAACAGAGGCATTTTGGAAGAAAAGCCTGGTGATCTGCTTCCGAAAGGTCCCAACCATGAAAGCCAGCTAGTGTGCTGTTCTATTCTTCAACCAATGGCATCGCCTTGAGTTAGAATCAACGCCAAGTGGTCTGATCATGGAGGATAAGTGTTACTGAAGGACACATACTATAAACAAGGGTTCCTGTATTCTGTCTGTCAAACACACTATTTGGTATACAATGCATAGGTTTCCATCGGACTCTAAGGGGATTTTATCATGCCATTGGCATCTCGGATCCCATCAGTTCAATTGTATGCTTAGCAAAAGACGTTTTAATATATTCTCAAGCCTATTGTGACATATATTTACCTTATAATTCAATTATATACTTTCATTAATCATTACACAAATCATGGGAATGAGTGCAGGAAGAATGTGTTGCTGCAAAAGCTATTCTGTATGCCATATTTTTATGTAAACAATCTGTATGATATGTTTTATTTGCCAATTGGGCAACCCTTCTGTGCATTGCTTTTCGAGGTGCCCTGTGCATGTTATATATGTAGGTACATTACTTACATGGGGTATGTTATTTGTGGAAAAAATACTGCATATTGGAACAGCTACATAATGGCAAATTGCTTGAGAAATAGCTGTCACATATAAGCAAGACAGCTAATAAATGGAGAAAACGTAAAATCTGAAAAAAAAAAAAAAAGTTATGTACTCTGATTTATTCATAAATGCCTTTTAAGTTTTTCCTATACATTAAAGAAATCTCCTGGTATGGTGCTGTATGATAAGCACTGGACTGCTAACCACAAAGTCAGTGTTTCAAACCCACCAGCCACTCCTTAGGAACTCTATGTGTGGTTGCTGTGAATTGGAACCAACTTAACAACACTTGACAACAACAACAAAAACACATTAAAAAACGAAAGTTACATATCGTGTTTCACACGGTGGTCACATTCTTACAGAGAAAGATTTATCCTCTTACATAACGATTGTGAAATGAATGCCTGTTTTCATGTCCTATAATATTTACAATCCGTGTATACTCTCCCGATACTGTATTTGAGAGTTTCTACTGAATCTTCCAGCGCCATCAGTGGCACACATGGTGTACCTTTGACAACTACCCTGAAGGTTGGCAGTTGGAACTTTCTCATGACAGAAAGATCTGGTGATCTGCTTACATAAAGATTGTTGTTGTTAAGTGCTGTCTAGTCAGTTCTGACTCATAGCGACCTTATATAGGGTTTCAAAGGAGCAGCTGGTGGGTTCGAACCGCCAACCTTGAGGTCAGTTGTCCAATGCTTATCCTGCAGCTAAAACCCTACGGAGCAAGTTGACTCTATAACATGGGTTGGGTGTGGCGTTTTTGCAAATGAGGACAGTCCAGTACCAGGAAGGTCCGTCCCAGTAATGTCTAGAGTAGTGATGGAGTCCTGGTGTGGTGCTGTGGGTTAATGCACCAATCTGCAAAGTCACTTTGAACCAGGAGGTCGGTGGTTCAGGCTCACCAGTTGCTTCTCAGAAACCCTATCCAGGGTCACTGTGGGTCGGAACCGACACAACACTTCCCAATAACAACAGTAGTGGTTATGGGTCAGAATGCTAATCTCAAGGTCAGCAGTTCAAAACTGTTAGTGGTTCCATGGGAGAAAGATGTGGCTTTCTGCTCCCGTAAAGATTTACAGCCTTGGAAACCCTATACAGGGTCACCATGAGTCAGAACCGACTCCGCAGCACATCACCACCACCACTATGGTGCTGTAAGGAGTCCTGGTGGGGTTCCATAGGATAAGTCCTGGACCACAAGTTTGGTTTAAACCTCAAGGTCAATGGTTCAAACTCACCAGTCACTTCTTGGAAAGTCTTTACATGGTCACTATGAATTGGAACCGACTCACAGCACTGAGCAACAACAACACCATGGCACTGTAGGATAAAAACTAAACCACAAGGCTGACAGTTCAAACCCACCAGCTGCTCCTTGGAAACCGCTCCATGTTGATATGAGTTGGAACAGACTTGATGGCTTTTAAAGAGCAACTACATTATACTTTATCCCGTTGACTGTTTCAGTGTTCATAAAGCCTTTGATGTTGTTAGGTGCCTTGAAGAGGCTCTGACTCGCAGCGACTCTGAGTAGGATTTCCAAGGATGTAAATCTTTGTCTGAGTCCTGGTGTGGCGCTCTAGGATAAGCACTGGACTGCAAGGTCAGTTTGAATCACAAGGTTGGTAGTTTAAACTTACCTGCTGCTCCTCAGAAACCTTACATAAGGTCGCTATGAGTCACAACTGACTGGCCAGCATTTAACAACAACAACCCTTCACTTGAGCAGAAATGTGCATCTTTCTCCTGTAGGAGCACGTGGTGGGCTCAAAGCACTGCCTGTGTTCTACGGTCCATTGCTTATCCTCTAGAGTGATGACGTCTTTAGTCCAGTTTTAACTAGATCCCAAGGTGATTTTTGTGGCTCCCCAGGTGATTCTTACATAGATTTAGATTCTGTATATCTGGAGTAGCAAGGTAAATTCTCAGCAGGGCGTCAGACTGGAGTGAACCAGTTCAAAGCCTTCAGACACCTTTTCCTGGCAGCTTCCTTATTACAAGGGAATCACTGAATCTGTAAAGGACATCAGGTCTCTTGGGGTTTTTTGAAGTCCCTGGTTTTGCTTTCTAGCCTATGGACAGCGTCCTCAGCACTCTCTTTGCTATATGACATCCTTTCCCACAGGAGGATAAGAGACAAGTTGTTTCATCCCTTTTTTCCTCCTCAAGCTAAGAGAAATGTCATCGCACAGATAAACCGTCAGCGACTTGGAATTTGACACAGTTTGCACTTCCTTCTGGCATGTTCTTCTGGACTGAAGAACTTCTTAGTCGACAGGTGCAAAGATGGAGAAGTTTCAGGAATATGTGAGCAGGGGAGACGCCTCCTGGAGGGACCCATAGCTGTGCCAGCGTTCAGGGAAACAACCCAGGTCTGCCTGTGTCTCTGTCTCTGCATGTGTCTATGTGTGTGCACCATGGGTATCTGTATGTGTGTCCATAGAAGTGTCTGTGTGTGCACCTGTATCTGTGTGTCTGTATAAATATGTGCCTGTGTGTGTCTACATGTGTGGGTGTGTTTGTAGTGTTTATCTGTATGTGTGTCTGTTTAAGTGTCTGTGTGTGCACCTGTGTCTGTGTGTGTCAGTATGTGGATTGATGTGTATGTATATCTGTATATATGTGTATCTGTGTGCATGTATGTCTGTATATCTCATGTATTTCTCTGTGTCTGTGCATTGCCTGTGTGTCTATTTGTGTGTATCTGTCTTTGTGTGTGAATGTGTATATATGTGTGTCTGTCAGTGTGTGCCTATATGTTTTTGCGTGTGTCTTGCATGCCAATCTCTGGGTCTGGGTTGGTCTGTGTTTTTGTGTGTGTTTGCGTATGTGTGTCCCTCTGTGTATATATCTGTATGTGTCAGCGTGTGTGTTTGTCTGTAAGTATGTCTGTGTGTGTGTCTGTCTATGAGTATGTGTCTGTGTGTGAATGTGTGTCTGCCTGTCATGTGCATCTGGGTGCTAGTGATGGCGGCAGACAGGCAGGCAAGGCTGGAGAGGCGCGACTCCCTGTACACTTTCTGTGGAGGAACAAGGATCCTCATCCCTGGAGAGCGAGGTCTCATGTGCTCTTGCTGGTGACAAATGGCATATTTTGGGATGCGGAGTTTATTTCTGCTGAATCTCAGGCTTGATTCATGTGGAGAAGCACATGCAAGGCAGACTCTCCCCCTTTCCCCCCAGCACTGCATAATCAGGAAGCCCATTCTCCCTCCCATTGTGGCTTCCCAGAGAAGTGTGCTTTACATATGCAAATGCAGGCCCCAAGTTTCACTTAATAATTATCAGCTGGAGATTCTATTGATGAGCAGCTGAAGCTACTCATCATCAGGCATCAAACTTGGAGGTAAGGGTGGTTTCTGGGCCCTGCAGACCTTGCTCTGAATACTACCTTGATTGTGATGGAGTCTTCTGATTCCCACCATACATTACTGCTCCTTCAGGAGCCTGGCAGCTGAGCCTCCCAACCCCCTTTATTATCCCGAGGGCATCTGCCCACTGCCCCTGCCTTCTTTCTGTTTGGATTGATCCATCTCTCATTACAGCAGCAGGAGTGCATACATACACCTAGGAATAATGGTCTCACTGAGGCTTTTCTTAGGCACCTTAACACGTCCTTTCAGAGGACGCAAGGCATGAGAGGGACATGAAGCAGGGTGCCCACAGTGTCTGGATCAAGAGCTCAGAAATGTACCTCCTCTCCTTGTCCCCTTGTCTTCTGCAGCTGTGCTGCTCCCATTGGGCACCTGCCTACACGGCTTCTTCTCAGGGTCTGGGCGCGTGGAGCACAATGCTAATAAATGGTTTTCTTGGATTCCCATAGGAGTCCTCTTTATGCAAGAACTTGCTAACTTTTTTGATTCTCATTGACATTTTCCTGCTTCTTGTCATTCTTGTAAGTGTAGTGAAGGGTGTCCCCTGCTTATCACAAACTTTATTTCCTGGACAAAGCTGTTTTTGAGGCAGGAATAAGTAAAATGAAAATAGAACGCTTTGGGGGAATCAGTTAGACCTTAGCTAAGCCCTATCCCTTCTCCTTTTTGTCTGTAAGCCTTGGCAAGATGCTTAAGTTCAATGACGCTTTAAAAAGGAACAATACGCCCAATGTGGAGAAATGGAAATGATTAGATGCGATAATATGTAGGTGGTCAGTAAGGGACCTAGGGTTACAGTCCTCACTAGGGACATGATTCCCATCAGTGAAATTTTCCAGGAATAGTTTGTATTCATTGGTTTAGTCACCCATGGTGTATTTATTGAATAACTACTGTATACTTTTCAGGGGCTCTGTGAGTCACTACAGCACTTAAAAACAACTATGTGCTGAGTTCCAGACCCTGGAGATGTAATGGTGGCCCAGACAGAGCCATTGCCTGTGAAAAGGTCTGCTTCTGCTGAGCTTGTCTTCTAAGCATGAGGACAAGCAAGTAACAAGTGGACACAGACACCTCTGTTTGCAGTGGAACCTATAACATGCAGCGCAGGTGTCCGGACCAGCGTGAAGAATGACACACTGATGAGTCAGTGGTAAATTTCTCACCTCCCATGTGGGTTCAATTCCCACTTCGTACACAACCACCGGTCGTTGGAGAATGCTTACACGCTGCTACGACACGGGACAGGCTTCAGTGGAGCGTTCAGAGTAAAATAAACCAGGAAAAAAGTCCTGGTGATTCGTTTTCAAAACTCAGCCCTGTGTATTACAAGGATCAGATCCACAACCAACCCTAAGGATGGTGCGGGACCAAGCCTTGTGTTGTCTCATTAGGGTCACCGAGAGTCAGGGACCAGCTTGATGACAACTAACAATAAAAACAGAGAGGACAGCTGGGGTCAAAGGATGGACAGAGATGGGGTTTTAGAAAGGAGGGCTTTTAGGAGGTCTCTCTGAGGAGAGAATTTGTGATTTCTGAATTAAAGGGTTAAGACGCAGTCCCTGAGGTGGGATAACGCTGGCCCACCTGAGGAACGTGTGGAAGGTGAACATGGTGGTGGTTACCCAAAGAGCAGAAGAACGTGACGAGTTGAAGTCAGAAAGCTAGCAGGACTCGAGTTAGTGCGGACCTTTAAGTCACTGCCAGGTATTAGGATTTCTTTCAAGCTTGATGGAAGGTCATGAAAGGGGCAGGTTGAATAGGGCCAGGATGGTCTGTTCAGTGTCCTCTAGCTGCGAGATACGAGTGAACCAAAGCAGGTGACCAGTTAGATGGTTATTACCAGAATCTAGGGGAGAGGTGTTGGGAGCTAGCCTAGGGGTTGTATTCATGTAGTTGGTGAAAAACTTTCGTATTTAAAATATATTTTGGAGATACAGCAAGCACTGGAATACATACATTACTAATGCAGGGTATGAGGGAAGAAGATTCCAGCATGAACCCAGAATGGCCTAGGCATTTGCTGTAAAAGCGAGCAGTAGTGTTTGGGGGTGGGAATTCAGGGCTCTGGTTTGGAGGTGGAGACCTGCGGTAATTGTCGTCTCCTTCCCCCATGTCATAAGCACATATGATGACTGACTGACAGCCTTTTAGACACTTTTGTGGCTCTGCACTCACCGCCATGGTGTTTGACGTGTTCAGTGAATGTATGTCGAGAGAATGAACACTCACATTGAGAAACTAGTTACATATACAGCAACAGCAAAGCCAAAAGCCACTACCTGTTATGGTGGTGTTATAGTTGTTATGTGCCATGGAGTCGGTACTGACTCATAGCGACCCTGTACAGGGTTTTCGAGGCTGTTAATCTTTATGGGAGCAGAAAGCTGGTAGTTTTGAACTGCTGACCATGAGGTTCCAGCGTGATATATAACCACTACGCTACCAGAGCTCCTTATAGGTTGTAGGAAATTCACTGGCAGTTCAAGTCAAGGGAGCAGCCAGCCTGACAGATAGTAAAAGAGTCCTGAGACATGATTTCTTAGCCAGATTCTAGAGGGTTAGTGCCAATTCGTCAGCTAACAAGGCCTGTAAAGGAAAGTGCAGAAATACTTACTGCTCATTTTCCTCTTAAGGAGCCCTAGCAGTGCCGGAGGTTACGCACCGGGCTGCTAAGCACAAAAATCAGCACTTAGGATCCACCAACCACTTTGTGGCAGAAAGATATGGCCATCTGTTCCTGTATAGGTGTGCAGCCTCAGAAAGCCCGTGGAGCATTTCTACTCTGTTCTGTAGAGTCGCTCTGAGTCTAAACCAACTCGATGGCAGTGGGTTTAGAGGGTATTTGCCTACTGAGCCCCCCTCTTTCATCCTCACCCTTTACCCTCCTGTAACGTAGAATAGAGCTTACACACATAGGGGCTTAGAAATTTCTTCTTGCTGATGATCATTGCTTCTCTTACTCCTTAGGACCAGAAGATGAAGTCATAACGTGTGGGCAATCCCAGGAAATCCCAGAAAGACACTTGTTGCTAGTTGCTGTCGAGTCAGTTCTGCCTACCAGCCACCCTGTGTACAACACCCCAGTGTTGTGCTGTGGAGGACACAATTGTTGTTACGCTTGAGCCCATTGCTGCTGGTTGTTGTTAGGTACCAGAAAGTCTAGAAGCTAGATTTCCTCTCGATCCACCTGTCTCAGCATTCCCCTTAGAGGCTGCCTCTAAGCTCAGTTCCACGGTACGACCTCAAGTGGACCTTTGTCCTACATGGAAGTTCTTTTTGGGGTCAGGAATTTGGATCCAGTTCCTGAAGGTGCCTTAGAAGCCAAAATGACTACACATCATCTCTCATACTTTGAACATATTATCAAAAGGAACCAGTCCCTGGAGAAGGACATCATGCTTGGTAAAGTGGAGGGTCAGCAAAAAAGAGGGAGAACCCTATGAGATCGATTGGCAGTGGGCTTGAACACAGCAGCAATTCTGAGGATGGCGAAGGTGTAGGCGGTGTTTGGTTCTGTTGTACATAGAAGGGCTGTGGGTCGGAAATGACTCGATGGTATATAACAACAACAACAATCCAGAGACTTCACCATCCAATGTGTCACTTCGTGGCCCTGTGTTTGCTAATGCCTCCTACACCCAGGCTCATTCTTTCTCTCAACTCATGGAGGAAAATCTTGGCCCTGCTTCGAGATGATGTTAAGTCAGGGTCCTTGATTTTGTTCTTCTTGCTTATGATGCTAATGTTGGCAACACCTTACAAAAAGTCACCAAGAGTAGGACTTGCAAGAAAATACAATCCGTCAGCAGCGGAGGCTGAGGTTTTGAGCATAATAGGGATTAGCACAATATTTTACCCAAACATCTATCTTGCTCTTGGGTAATATGTTGTCTTTGCCAAGTGCCCATCTTGATAAGACATTATTTCTATCAAGCTTTTAAACTCTTCTAGCCTCCTTCCCTTCACTTAAATCTATCCTAGTAAAACCTCATTCTTTATTTCTGATTTCCTCCTAAAGAACAATTTAGATTTGGCAGAAATAGGTGAAAAGTGGGAGGTGGTGTTGGTCATGGTAGTAAGCGTTCTTGTTTTTTCTTGGTTTTGATGTTAGATACGTGTGAGAATTCGAAAATAACTTGAATGCAAGTGATGCTGATAAAGCAGGTCTGGAGGCTGTTGACAAAGAGAGCTGAAGAGAGGAAAAGAGGACAGTCATTGATGGGCAGAGGGATGCTCAGGCAAGCTTTTGCTTGTTTTCTCTTGTTTTTAATTTACAATTGAGCAGAGGAAGATAACATTGATTTAAGTGACAGTTTCCAGGAAAGTGATGCTATTGGAAGAATTAACCACGTTTACAAAAATACTTGCTTCCTTTTCTTTTTGAAAGCATTAGAATATGCATTATGGCAGTTGCTCATGTGCTGGTTGGCTCTAGCCTCTGCCAATTCTGAGGAATGCAAATTATGGGCCTTTGTTGTTGTTGTTGTTAGGTGCCATCAAGTCGGTACCAACTCACAGCGACCCTGTGCACAACAGAATGAAACATTACCTGGTCCAGGGCCAACCTCACAATTGTTGCCACTCTTGAGCCCATTGGTGCTGCCACTTGGCCAATCCATCACGCTGGGGGTCTTCCTTTTTTTCTCTGACCCTCCACCTTCCAAACATGATATCCTTCTCCAGCGACTGGTCCCTCCTGACAATATGTCCAAAGTAGGAGAGACGAAGCTTAGCCATCTTGGCCTCCAAGGAGCGCTCTGGCTGCACTTCTTCCAACACAGATCTATTGGTTCTTTTGGCAGTCCATGGCACTTCCCATGGGCCTTGTTGTTGTTGTTGTTGTTGTTGTTAAGTGCTGTCAAGTCTTTAATAACTGGCTTTTCTACTTGCCTTACTTTTTCAACCACTTTCTATCAGTATCTCACTTGTATAGTGACCTCTTCAAGCCCAAGTTGGATCCTCTTGGTGGAATGTGACCTGCACCCGACATGGCATTCATAGGGCAGGAATGGGTGGGTTTGTGTGAAGGGCTGTGTTTGTCTTAGAGCCAGTGGGTGGGAGAGGACATGAGGTATGTGAGAGGGTCCAGAGACGATGGTGCAAATCAAGCTATGTTTATGATGAAGTCAGAGCTCCTAGGAAGACCAGAAGTGGGAGCAAAAGTTGCCCTTCCCCTCATGCTGTCTTTGCTTGCCTGCTGATGAGGGGATGAGACTTTCTCTGGCAGTGGACTTGTGCACAATTTCAGGTTTCGTGCCCCCACCAGCAGATCTCACTGGCATCGAGCTTGAGGACCACCACGTTCTAGACTTCGAGTCGTGCCTTGCACTCACTTTTCTCTTCCAGTTCGAGGACAGTTTGTGAGAGTTGTTGTTCGTTTGTTGTTGGTAAATGCTATCAAGCCGGTTCCAAATCATAGCACACCTGTAGAGGACTTCCAAGGAGTGGCTGGTGGGTTTGAACCACTGACCTTGTGGTGAGAAGGCCAGTGCTTATCTTCCAGCGTCACACCAGGACTCTTTTGTGAGAGTACTGTTTTCCAAACCCAGAAAATATTATCAGCATCAAGTGTGCCATTGGGTTACCCCCTCCCATCTAGCAAAGCAAAGAGCTGCGGTTAGGCGCTGATGTTGTCAACCGCCCTTTAGTCAGTTCTGATGTACAGTGATCCCATATAGGGTTTTCAAGGAATGGCTGCTGGGTTTGAACTGCTGACCTTGAGGGTAATAGTCCAGTGCTTGTACTGTGGTTCCACACTAGGACCCCTGTGCTATCCAATTGAATAATACAGATGGTATAATTGCTATTTGCGGTCCTTTTGTGTGTGTGTGTGTGTGTGTGTGTGTGTGAATTATGTGATAGTTTACATGAGAGAACATTAGCTTTACATTCTTCATTCATACTATCATATATCTTTCATTGTCATGGTTACAATCCCCTCCATGTTGTATCATCAACCAACCAAACGGTATACCCTGCAAGCCTGTCCCTAGTCATCAGCACACAGCCCCCCTCCCTCCCTGGGTCTAGAGTCCCCAGCTGCTCCATTTCTCCATGTCATCGTCTCTGCCTCCATCTCTGGCATCACCGCTTCTCTGGGTAGGGTCCCGCTCTCCATTCTTCTCCTTTGATGATCCCAGGGACCCCCTCTCCTAGACGGCAAAGTCAATCACGCCCTTCCTTTTGGTACAAAACCTCTACCTTTACATTCCCAACCCTCACAATCAGTCCTGATACAATTATTCACTATTGTATCACAAGAGACCTATCCGCATCTCCTTTCATCAGCCCTGCCCAGACAGATTGGATACTACTCACTGGAGATTCTACCTTCCTCCACACCCTCTGAATTTAGGTTCCCTCTTGAAAGCTTGTAAACCAGTCACTTCTTGCCTTTGTAGCACACACCACCCCCCTCATTTTGAGTAGCCAATGTCCAAGTTGCCCATCTTTGTAGACTCTGTGTATAGAGGGGGTGGGAATGATCCTCGCTGTAAAGATCTGTTCCCTCTTTTGAGCTACTGCATCCATAGGTGTAGGTCAAGTTCATCAATTGTATCAGATTACTTTTTTTCCTCTTCTTTCTTCTTCTGGTTGAGCTCTGATCATCCAATCATTGAAGCCAGGTCAAGTGGGTATTATCTGCAAGTGTGGATGTTCTTGTGCATATGCCCGCTCTTCTTATCAGCTGGACACTTCACTCTCCACTCTAGTCCTCTGTGGCTATGTCACTGACTCTGGGCCCAGGAGTCCCCACCTTGCCACACTGCTGGCCAACCAGGTCTCCAGCCAGGTTCATAGGCATCTATTGAACATTATAGGGCTTAGCTTTGTGGTTCTTTTTATAAGGTTTCCTAACTTTTTCATAGATTTGAGTTTCCCTCTGATATTGCACCCCTGAAATAAGGTGATCACAGCAGTAGCATGCTTGTTAGTGGGTTGGTGCCATTGAGCTGGCTCAAGATGGTCCCATATGACAGAGGAGAACTACCCCATAGGGTTTTCTAGGGTCTAATCTTTACAGAGCTCTGGTAGCATAGTGGTCACTAATCGGGCTGCGAACTGCAAGGTCAGCAGTTCGAAACTACCAGCTGATCCATGGGAGAAAGATGAGGCTTTCTGCTCCCATAAAGATTTACAGCCTCGGAAACCCTGTACAGGGTCACTATGGGTCAGAAACCGACTCCACGGCACATAACAACAACAACAACAACAGCATTCTTTACAGGAACACATTGCCAGGTCTTTCTTCCAGGGAGTTGCTGGGTAGGTTCGAACCAAAGACCTTTTGGTTAGCAGCTGAGTACTTAACTGCTGTGCCACCAGGAGTCCTTCATAGCCACATTGGGGGAGGATCAAGGAGTAGAGATAGTGAGGGCAGGGACTTGGCTGGTTTCTCTGTCATCCTGAGATAGCCACTGACTACTATTGAGATCCATCATATTTCAGTAATCTAGTTCAGACATTATTGTCAAAATTTATCATTTAAAAAAAAAAAAAAAAGCCATTTTTGATAAGTGAACATGGCCATCCCGAATGACAATTTGAGATTTATACCAAGTATGTTTCTATATCTATAGAAAATGTATTATAGTTAGCTTTCTTAGTATGATGGATGAAAACTAAAATCGAAAAACACTGCTAAAGAATAATTCCAGGTGACTCTCCCAATTTGAACAAGATTTCATTTTAAAAACAGAAAGAAAAAAACCTCGTAAGGATTTTCTGACCATAAAATACATTCCTCAGCACATGTGGAGTCGAGTTGATTCCAACTCACAGCGACCCTGTATAGGGTTTCCACGGTCAGTGGGTGAGTATGTAGTGCCGACTTTGTATTTAGCCATCCTGTGGGATGTTATAAGGTCTGTGAATATTTCATATATAGCAACACATTTATTATTACAAGTATTTAAAAAAACGGGATCAGTGGGAAAATGCACACTCAGAAAATTGAGAAATGGTAGGCTGTTCCTGGTATAAGAACCACACTGATGTCTTAGGAAGTCCAGTTCACATTTCACAACCGAGAAAGTCATGGTGCTTGCTTTGCTTATATGAATGCACCAATGAATGAAACTTGGGCCAACTATGTTGCACCTTTGGGAACTTTGACTCAAGGTATTTTGGAAGGCGAAAGACTGCTTTCCTAACCTCATCCATTGGATGCCTCCAGGAATGGTAATGGTATCTTTCTGGCTGAGTCAAAAAGTGGTTGAAGCTAATGAGCTAAGTCGGGGGGTGAAGAGAGAACAAAAATGACTGGGATATGAATTTATTGTATTGCTAACATGCTCTGCTGGCAAAGCGGGTTAGGAGTTAGGCTGCTAACTGCAAGGCCAGCCGTTAACATCAGTGACAGTTGTTCCACAGGAGAAAGATGATGCTTTCTGTTCCCCCATAAAGATTTGCAGCCTTGGAAACCCTATATAGGGTTGTTCTGAGTTGGAACCAACTCCAAGGTAGATAGCCATCACTAATCGACAAGCTAGCAGATTCTCAGGAGTTGGTAGTGAGTATCAAAACACATATTTCAGGGAACATTGGATCATACCTCTCTAAACTATCAGCTCTCCAGTCATTCTGTTATATATAAAACAAAGAGGGTGTTTGATACACTGTTCTTTATCTTGGTGACAATTTACTAACAAAATCCTTCTGCTCTGTGGTTAGACTCCTCCAAGAAGAATGTAATGGGCCAGATTTAAAAGCAGAAGGACTCAGTTGTCCAGTTAGAAGAGTAGTTCAAGAACAAACCTTTTCACACTTCCAAAACTTAGGCTATGTAGCAGGAATAGTTGAATCTTAGACATAGTTGAACCTGAGGTTTCAAGGGAGCAAAACAACTACAGCATTGCTCAGGATGACACAGTTGAAGCATTTATAGTTGGAGTTGGCCTGGAGTCAGCAAATGGTACTAAAACTGCCTTCATTTTCTTGACTTCATGAAGCTCTTCAAAACAGGGTTCTTGAAAATAATTTCAGGAAGGAAAAATGTACATCTCATGTAGCCTATTACGGGGATGCGAATCCAGACGTCTCTCCTTGGCATCATGCTCGCAGATTCTTTCTAGATGCTGGTAGGAAAGTCTTGTCTTACTGTTGTTGGGTCGCTGGCAGAAGATCTCCAAAATCGTTGCTGGAATTTAAGTCTGCTTTGGTTGCCAAAGATTACTTCCAGAAAATCACTTTGGGGAATTTTGGGGGCAAAACATGCTTTGTTTACCCCCTAACAACTGATCAGGCTTTGTTGTCATTTTGTTTGCCACAGCAAACCTGGTGGTGCTAACTTCTGGGTAGGAAAGCAGTTTGACCCAGACCTCTTTTGTGCTGTTTTCTAGAAAAGCCAGTGACAAGTCAGCAGACCTTCCCTCTCTCCTGTGGACTGCCAGTGAGCACAACTTAACAGAAAAAGTACCACTTTCAAGATCAAAATGGGCTTTCTGTTTTTCTCTAAAGTGACATTGGCTCCCGTAGTTGATTAACATTTGAAAATGTTGATGATACTGACGGAGGGAATGAAATTTATATGATCATTACAAGAAGAACATTGTGGTTTTGAAATTTACAAAAGGGTCAGCTTTATGAGCATGGTCATCCGTGGACGATGAGAAATTGATTTCATTTGGAGGACGTGACCTAATGGTCAGGGAAGCTGGGAGATCTGGGGGCTGAGTGTTGTTGTTAAGTGCCATCGAGTTGGTTCCATCTCATAATAACCTTGTATAGGGTTTCCTAGGAGCAGCTGATGGGTTTGAACTGCTGACCTTGTGGTTCACAGTAAGTCCTGCTTTTGAAAGAGTCTCTCATTCTTGGACAGAAGAGGTACTAACAAGCAGACTCCAAGCTCAGAGGAGCTGTAATACCGGGCAGCCTCTGGCGTAGGAAATCAAACAGAGTAGCTACAAGATGGGAGCAGCTCTCTCAGACGTAGTAGAGACTTGACTAAGGAAACCAAAGCCCAAGTCAGCCTAGTACTGGAATTAAGAGTGACAGCTAAGACCTTTGGGCCTAAGCCAGCTGTTGATTTCACCTTAAGGAGCCAAAAGTATGCTTGCAAATGGAGTTTATGTTGTCTCCAGAAACCAGAGGATGGCAAAGTGTCTTTGCCACTTGTATGTCAGTGGTTCTCAGTGGTGACTGCACATGACAATCCCAGGGAGGTGGATGCTTCCAAAGATGCTCAGAACTCTACCCCCCATAACACATCCCCATGACCCACACACACAAACTTCTAGAGATTCTGAGTTAATTTCCATCTGGGATGGGATCTTATCCTACAACATGGGACATCAAGCTTTTTCTGTTAACTGCCCACAGAATGAGCATTTTTGATGTGGTAGACCATACTTGTTTTATTTTTTTTTTTAATGTTTTATTGTGAATTATGTGATAGCTTACATGGGAAAACATTAGCTTTATATTCATACTATCGTATATCATTACATTGCCATGGTTACAATACCCTCCATGCATCATCAACCAACCAAAGGGTACACCCTGTAAGCCTGTCCCCTGGTCGTCAGCACACAACCCCTCTCCCTCTCTGGGTCTAGAGTCCCCAGGCGCTCCATCTCTCCATGTTTATCATCTCTGCCTCCATCTCAGGTGTCACTGTTTCTCTAGGTAGGGTCCCACACTCTGCTCTCCTCCCTTGGTGTTTCCTGGGACCTCTGCTCCTAGACTGAAAAGTCAACCACTCCTCTCCTTTTGCTACAAAACCTCTACCTTTACATTTCCAACCCTCACAGTCAGTCCTGATAGCAATTATTCACTATTGTACCACATGAGTACTCTCTATTCCCATCTCCTTTCATCAGCCCCCGCTCAGACAGATTGGCTACTACTCAGTGGAGATTCTACCTTCCTCTGCGCCCTCTGGCTCTAGGCTCCCTCTTGAAAGCTTGTAAGCCAGTCACTTCATGCCTTTGTAGCCTCACATTTTGGGTAGCCAATGTCCAAGTTGTCCATCCCT
The DNA here is from genome assembly GCF_000296735.1 of Chrysochloris asiatica. NCBI lineage: Eukaryota > Metazoa > Chordata > Mammalia > Afrosoricida > Chrysochloridae > Chrysochloris > Chrysochloris asiatica. Next base: position 9,816,172 of record NW_006408594.1, read on the forward strand.
GTCTACCCGACGATACTTGTTTTTGCGGCAACTTCTCAGTGCTCAGCTTGCATCGAAAAAGCAACCCCAGAAGGGAACTACAGAATGTATATGTCTGTGCTTAAATAAAACTACATTTACAACACAGGTTGCTGTCGTTAAGTGCCAGTGAGTGGGTTCCTGCTGATAGTGTGGTGGGCCTCGTTTGATGCACAGACCGAAATGGTGAACCCTTGTTGCTGAACAGTGTTTTGGTGTCCATGTTTGTCTCATTGTCTCTACTCTCAGCCTCTTTCAGAGATGTCTGGGATAATGTTCTGTCATCCTATTTCCATCACATTTTGCAGTTTGACAGTGTCCAGACGGAATTCCATTGGCATCAAGGTCATCGATCAAGTTCAACAAAAACGTAGTCGGCAGGGCGCTGTGTGTGTATCATCCCAGTCTAATACATGCAGCACTGTAAGGAAGTGGGTGTTTTCACTATTCCCATTAGACTAATGAAAAGACTCAGAACTGGAACATGCTGTTACTTGTTCAGTGTCAACCCAGCAGCAAACGGTGGTCTTGGGGGTCCGGAACCCAGGTTCCGGCTCTAGATCGATACTCTATTTTTATACCACATTGTCTTCAAACAAGTCCAGCCTGCGCCCCCTAGCCCCATGCTTCATTCCCTGTACCTTTAGGTTCATACTTCTCAATTCTGGCTATCACCACTATCACCGTGGAGAACATTTAAAAATATATTGGGATATAGTTTTATATACTGTAATAGGGATGTGCATAGTGAAAGGCTCAGAATACGGATGTTGTTGTTAAGTGTCATTGATTTGGTTCCAACTCATAGCAACCCAATGCACAAGAGAATGAGCACCACTCTATCCTGTAACATCCTTACAAGTGTTACTACATTTGAGCCCACTGTCGCTCCATGGCAAACCCTCTCGTTGGTGGCTGACCCTCCACTTTACCAAGCATGATGTCCTTCTCCAGATCTCTCTTGAAACACGTCCAAAGTACGAGACATGAAATCTCACCAGCTTCACTTTTATTGAGCCATTCTGGTTATATTTGTTACATGGAAGATTTGTTTATTCTTCTCCAACACTATAACTCAAATATATCAATTCTTCTAAGGTCTTCCTTACTCCTTGTCCAACTTTCATATGCATATGAGGTGACTGAAAATATCAGGCCTTGGATCCAGGTACACCTTAGTCTTCAAATTGATGTCTTTGCTCTTCAACACTTCAAAGAGACCTTGTGCAACAGATTTGATTTCTTAACTTCTGCTTCCGTGTCATTATGGATCCAAGCATGTCTTTGACAATGTCAATCTTGTCTCAAATTACGTGGATGTTGTTTATTGGTCCAGTGGTAAGGATTTTTTTCACTACACTGAGGTACAGCCCATACTGAAAACTATGGTCTTTGATCGTCATTGTAAGCATTTCAAGTCCTCTTCACTTCTAGTAAGTAACATTGTAACATCTGCATATAGCACATTGTTAATGAGTCTTCCTCCAATCCTGATGCCATGGTCTTCTTCGTATAATCCACCTTCTCATTTTATTCATTCATAAGAATGGTGAAAGGGTACAACACTGAGGATACAACACTGATGCACATCTTTCCCTATTTTAAATCGTTCTGTATCCCCTCGTTCTGTTCAAACCACTGTCTTTTGGTCTATGTACAGGTTCCTCATGAGCACAATTAACTATTACAGAATACTCATTCTCCTCAATGTTGTCCATCACTTGTCATGATCCACACAGTCAAAAGCTGTTGTGTAGTCAACAAAGCACCAATGTGAGCAATGAGATCCCTCGTTCTACGTCCTTGTCTGAATCTGACTTGAATTTCTGGTACCTCCCTGTCAATGTACTGCTGCAATTGTTTTTGAATTATCTTCATCAGATTTGTACTCGCATGATTTCCGTATTCAATTGTTACCTTTCTTTAGAATGGGTACAAATATGAATTGCTTCCTATCAGTTGGCCAGGTGTAGTGGTCTTCCAGATTTCTTGGCGTAGTTTAGTAAGCGCCTCAAGTGCTGCATCTGTCTGTTTGTTGGAATATTTTATTTTGTATTCCATCAATTTCTTATAACCGTGTTTTTCACCAATGCCTTCAGTATAGCTTGGACTGCTTTCTTCAGTATCATCGGGTCTTGATCAGATGTTACCTTTTGAAATGCTTCGATGTCAGCCTTTTCTTTTCAGTACAATGACTCATGACTCTGTTCCTTTCACCTTTATTATTATTATTTTTAAGTTTTTGTGTATTGCGTGCTATAGGGGAACATCAGTTTTACACTCATTGTTTCACTGCAATGATTACAATCTCCATGCATCATCAGTTAGCAGTGTTTGCTCCTATTCCCTCTGTTTTGGTTTTGTTTTGGGATGTACACAAAAATACTCAGGAATATGTAATCATTTAAACAACCAAAGGGCACATTCTGTAAGCCTGCCTCCTGGCCGCCAGCACTGGCCTCCTTTCATCTTCTTTTGCTGCTTCTTGAGTAATCCAGTATTTTGTCCGTAAAATCCTTCAAGACTGTAACCTGCGATTTAAAATTTTTCTTCAGTTCTTTCCACGTGAGAAATGCTGAGTGTGCCCTTCTCTTTTGGTTTTCTAACTCCAGATCTTTGCACATTTCATTCTAATACTTGACTTTGTCTTTTCGAGCTGGGGATGGAATGTATGAAACAGTGCTTCAAATAACAGGAAGGGAGACTTGACAGGCCTCCATGGCAGATTGTACATAGGGAGATTTGGCCACATAAAGGGTAGGCAGGGACTCGGTGTCTATGCTGTGAGAATGGTGCTGGAGGAGGGCATCCCTGTAATCTGTGGGTGATCACAGGACTTTGGCTTCCTAGACTGAGGAAATGAGATCAGTTCCCACTGGCAGGGTCTCCTCATGCCCAATGGAGTCCTGACCCGGACTCCCTAATGAGTCCCATTGTTTCACTCACATGAGTGTTGTTGTTAAGTGCTGTCAAATCAATTCCAACTTAGACGGACCCTGAATAGGGTTTCTGAGGAGCAGCTGGTGAGTTTGAACTGCCAATCTTGCAGTTCAAACCAACCTACAGTGCCACACACTTTGTCGATCCAACACCTGTCTGTCAGCTCATCGTACTGTGGTGGCATGTGTGTGGCTGTGATGCTGGAAGCTATGCCACCGATATTTCAAATACCATCAGGGACACCATGTGGGCAGGTGTCAGCTGAACTTCAGACTAAGGTAGACTAGGAGGAATGACTTGATGACCTACTTCTGAAAATACTGGCCGCTGGAAACTGTTTGCATCACACTGGAACCTTATCTGAAGCGCACACGTTACAAATCACCAACACTCTGAAGAGCTCCAGAGATATTCAGATGCACAGCAAATGGATGCACATCATCACTTAGGACTTTTCGGATGGCAAATCCCTAATCTCTGTCACTGCTCTGCACGGAGGTTGATTTTCAATTTACCTTTTTTGATCTGAATCCTAAGCTGTTTGATTCTTAATTCAGAACATTCATCTCAAGTGGATTCAGAGATTCAAATCTGAGGATAAATTCATGTTTATTGAGAAGTTTTAGAGGGCGGAGGAAGCTGTTGTCAACAAAGGTTTTGAGTAATGTCTTGTTTGGCATTTTCAGCTCAGAGTGGGCTGAACTGTGCATCTACACATAGAGACACTGTGAGAGAAAGATGTACATGGATATAAATAGACTGTGCCTAGCAAAATCAGAAAACCTGGAAAGGTAATGCAGTAATGGGAAAGGGGCTTGGAACCTATCCATGAGTCCCTTTACCTGTCCTAGCGCCAGGTGTAGTGCAGTGGGGACCCCGTCTTTCACTGTCCTGGCCCTTGAGAGAGAGTCTGGAACCGTCTGAGCAGTAAGAGAGATCAGGAAGCAGAGAGATGAGTAGTCCAGGACAAAAGGGAGAGTCTGGATACCGTAGAAGTAGAATGAGCTATAAACATGGCAGAGCACATGGGTCCACACGCAGTGACCTCTGGTTTCTGGCATGGGGATCCTCCAGCAGGGTTAGAGACAAAGGGGTCTTTACTGAGGTCTCTGAGCCCAACTCTAGGACCCTCCCTTTGAGAAGGAAAAGTTATGACCAATAAAGAGGAAGGAGCTAACTCAAGACACTATACCTTTAAAACTAACAGCCAATCAGAAATTATCACTTTGCCACTGCTTGAGTACTTTTGAAGATAACCCGGTGATACTGTAGGGTAAAGCACTAGTCTGCTATCTGCAAGGTCAGCAGTTCAAGCCCACCATCTGCTCTGAAGGAAAAAGGTGAGGCTTTCTGTTCCAGTGAAGATTTATAGTCTCAGACACCCTTGACATTGTCACTGTGAATCGGAATCAAATCCGTGGCTGTGGGTTTGAGCAGTCGTTCTATGCCAAGCACTGGGCATGCAATGAGGGTTGCCATTTCTAAACATTGGTTCTCCTGATTGTCACCTGACTGTTAGTATTTTGTGCGTTTTCTTTAGTGACAAATCTATAAGGTTGCAAAATGGAGAAAACACAAGTCCTTCAAGAAGTGAGTCTTGCTAGAAACCATTTAATTTTTTATCCGTTTTTAAATGCTGCTGTTGAGTCTAATACAACTCACGGTGACCTGATGCGTGTCAGAGTAGAACTGTGCTCCACCGGGTTCTCAGTGGCTGGCTGTTTCAGAAACAATTGCCAGGACTTTCTTCAGAGGTGCCTCTGGTTAGACTTGAACCACCATCCTTTTGTGACACACGGATTGTATTTGCTGCCTGAGGTCTTGTGTGGTGCTGTAGTTTAATGCACTGGACCTCAAGGTTGGTTTGAACTGAAAGGTCAGCAGTTCAAAGTCATTAGCCGCTCCTTAGAAACCCTATACAGAGTCGCTGTGTGTCAGAACTGACACGATGGCACTTAGCAGCGACAACAAGGCTGGGTGGAAGTGAACACAGAATGCTGGCCACATTTCCTCCCAGGGATGCTGTAATGGTAATAGCTTACTGATTACATAATAAAAAATATGCTTATAATTACGTAATCAGGACTCCAAGGAGCTCTGATAGAGTAGTGGTTACAAATTGGGCTGTGAACCTTAAGGTCAGCAGTCTGAAACTACCAGCCGTTCATGGGAGAAACATGAGGCTTTCTGCTCCCGTAAAGAAATACAGCCTCAGAAACCTGTACAGGGTCGTATGAGTCGGAACCGACTCCACGGCACATAACCACCACCATCAATCAGTAGTCCTCTTATGAGTGGTCACTAGACCTCATTGTTGTTTGAATAGTAAGATTAGTGGTTCAAACTCACCAGCTGTTCCTTGGGAACCCTATGTAGAGTTACTATGAGTCAGAACCGACTCGATAGCACTTAATTAACAACAACAACAACAGCAATCAGGAATTATAATTTATGTCTCATCCAACATGGAAAAGGTAGGACTTTTGGAGAGAGGAGTGAGCGGTCCCCATGCATACTCCTGTCTCTCCCTGGCTGGAACTTGGCTAAAGCTGAAGGCCAGACAGCTTCATTGCAAAATCAGCCAAGGGGTTTTGGCTGCTTGCTGCCACAGACCTCTTAGAAAACAGCTGTGTTCAGAAAAGTCCTATCCTTTACTAAGTCACCATCAGCAATTCATTTGAGCCACATTCTCATCCAGTTGCATCAGAGTGGTTGCAGGAACTCATTGATAATTAATCCTCAGGACCTTGTATTTCGATATCATCCCTAAACTTCTCATCACCCTTGTAAGGTTAGTATTTATGTTCCCATTTAACAGAAGGGAAAACTGAGGTTCCTAGATTTTAAATAATCCCTCTAAAGAACAAGTTTCAGTCTCATTTATTGTTAACTTTTCCAGAGACCCTGGGACCCTGGTGAGTTTCGTCTCTCAGACCCCAGGGCATTTGCACCTACACATCTGTCCATAAATGCAACTGCATGACAGAGTGCAAAGCCAAGTACAGCTTGTTTCCCAGCATGCTTGGCACACCGCTTAAGCTTTTCTCATCTCAAACAGGGATCCATATTGCCATCTGTTGCGTTATGGTAGACTTAAGAACAGTTGGGCCGAACTCCCTAGCCAGGTGTAGATACCTTATAGTGCTGTGAGCTGTAACTGTAATCCACTACAGAAGCAGGCCCCTCATCACTGAGTAAGCACGGTTGTTATTGCCTGCCTGTTCTTTTTCATTCACAATGGGACTCCTTTGGTTTTACCAGACAGGAAGGTAGGTTTCAAAAGTCTGGGTCAGAGCTTGTAATTGGCAAGCATGGTGGCAACATAGCCTTAATCATCTGAGGATCACATGTCCCCAGACTCTACTGCTTGTCCCTTTGATTTCTGGTCCCAGGCAATAGAATTCAGTGAGTCATATTTGTTACACATTGATAGAAGAGGACCGAGAGCTCGGGTGTTTAACCCTAAGGTGATTAAGAGAAGGGGGAAAAGGGAGTTCTGTTTGTTAAGGTCCAAATATACATCAAAAAGTCCTGGGCAGAGCTGGGCTCAGTATTGGCAGCACAAGGTGAAACCTTCAGCGTGTTATTCAGCACAATCTTTGATCCTGAAGTTTTGTGAGTCACACTGACACCCTGGGACAGCTTGGAAGCACAGTGGGGTCTGGGCAGGAAGGAGAAAAACTATGAGTATGGAAAAAGAAGAGTGTTTTGTTTTGTTTTTGACAGGAGGCTGAGAGAGGTAATTTTCTAGAGATGTGATTTTTTGGCTTGGTAGCTTCTGTGGTAGATGTGAGTGTGTGTTAATTCCTGGCATTTCTGCAGAGCTGGAACAGAAAGAAAGGAAAGCTGTTTTGTGCTGCGGGGGCCCCTCTGAAGTAAGCGTGCATTGAGTACCTACTATGTACAGAGCTCTGTGCTAAGCATTCTTGGGAGGTGGAGCTTTTAAATGAATAGATGTGTAAAGGAATGTTTGGTGTTCTTTGTAGTCTGTTATGAAAGTGTGTAGGCATGCTGTTAAGACAGAGCTGATATGAATTCTCACGCTGGTATGAAGTCTCAACCAGAAGTCTCTCTCTTTGAGAGATTTCCTTACCCTCTCTGAACCTCCTGTCTCTATGGCAGAGTTGTAGGACTGCTACATGGGCATTGCCAGCATTCAGTTTAATGGGTGTTGTCTTTCTAGAAAAAACCTTGAGGTTAGTCATGCTTGCTAAGTTGTCTTCCTTGGTGCCCTGTACTCTTGGTATGGATGTACACATCTTCCTTTCTAGTATTTTCTCAGTCATTATATGTTACCACAAAGAGTCAGAGCCAACAGTCAGCATCTTCAGAAGAAACATTTGCTAAAAAGAATTTACTAAATACAGGGAAGAATCCTGGTGTGGAGCTGTAGGATAAGGACTGGACTGCTAACCACAAGACTGGCAGTTCAAATCCACTAGCTGCTCCTTAGAAATCCTATATAGGGTTGCTGTAAGTCAGAGCCAACTCAATGAGACTCAACACCAACAAATACAGGACAAAGTGTGTGTTTCCAGAGCACTGTGTATAAAATGCTGTTGGAATATACTAAAGGCTGTTTTTTCCTGGAGGTTGAGAAAGGCTTTTGCTAGGAGTTGGTGTTGTGATGCTTCCAAAACAGGGTTTTGAGGGAGGAATAAGAGTTTACATAGGAAGCACTCAATGAACTTTGTCATTAGGTTTTCTTTACCTTCTTCCTCGTTTTCTCTCTGCCCTTTTGCTCATTTTCTTTCTCTTTCCTCCTCCTCCCTGTTCTGCATCTTATGTCTCTCTCTTCCTTCATATTCATCATGCTTATTGAATAGAACATCTACCTGAAACCATCCCAAATAGAAGAAGACAGTGCATTTAATTAGGAAACATGATACGTTGATTTTCTTCTTCCAACAGCGTATTAATTTTTATTACCGTAATAAGTCATTCTGTTCCTAACTTTGTTCCCAGTTCAATCTGGATGCGTTTATTTGTAACCAACTTTCCATCTGCTTTCTCTACAAAAATGGCACTGTAAAAGGATGTAGTTGCATGCTTTGGGTTTGGAGAGCACTTTTCTCCTGAGTTAACTCTTCCCTTCTCTCTCTCTACCCACAGATGGGAAGCCCGTGTCCCTGTCCCCTCTGGAGTCTCAGCCCCACAGCCCCAGGTACACGGCCTCCAGCCAGCGGGAGAGGGAGAGCCTGGAAGTGCGCATGCGTGAGGTGGAGGAGGAGAACCGTGCCCTCCGCAGGCAGCTCAGCTTGGCCCAAGGCCGGGCCCCGGGACACCGGCGGGGCAACCACTCCAGGACCTATGCCATGGAGGAGGGCACCGGGGACAGCGAAAACCTGCGTGCGGGCATTGTGGCGGGCAACAGCTCCGAGTGTGGGCAGCAGCCAGTTGTGGAGAAGTGTGAGGTAAGAGCATGAGCTACCCCAGAGACATCCCCCCAAAGGCGGGTGCATCCCACCTTTAAAGCACGGCCCTGGGTCTGGAAAGAGCTGGCATTCTTACAGCAGGCTTGAGTGTGAGTCCTGCGCAGTCAGTAACTTTGGTGTATGCTGGCATGTTGTTTAGTCTCGGCCACTGTTTTTCCATCTGGAAAATGGAGCGCTATGATTCATTCCACAGAGATGTTAAGAAGAGATAACTGATGGACTTTACCTGTTACTTCTCTCTGTGGTTCATCCTCTGGGGCAACTGTTAACTTAGACTATAGTGTGAATGGTGCGCTCTGGAGCTTCACTTTATAAAGAATATCTGCAATCCCAGAAACTGAGATTGGTCGGTTCTCTAATCCCAACCAATTTCTGCAAGTTATTATCTGTTTCCCATTTTTGTTTGTTTGTTGTTGTTGTTAAGTGCTGTCGAGTCTGTTCTACCCATAGCAACCTTGTATAGGGTTTCTGAGGAGTGGTTGGTGAGCTTGAACTGCCAATCATGCAGTTTAAACCGACTTTGCCATCCAGCACATTAACCCACAGCACCATTTTTAGTGGCTCTTTGGAAATTTGAAACACTCATATACCCATACACCCCTTGTATTCATTTCCTGCTTCTTCTAGTTTCCCTGCAGAGGAAGTATAGCATCTTTGTTAAAAACACAACCTTTTGAGACAGGCAGACCTGGGTTCCATAGCCAGCTCTAGTGGCTGCTGCTCTGAGTCTTGGAGCAAGTTACCTAACCTCTCTGATCTGCAGGCATCTCATAGATAAATTGATGAAAAGAATATCTACTTCATGGAATATTTGTGACAGATAACTCAAACAGGTATAAAAGCCACAGACAGTGCCAAGTGTATCCTGGATTTTCACTGATAAGTCGTTTTTTTATGTAGGGACAGACAGATATTGAGTGGCTGATGTTTAAACCCACTGGACAGCACGTTGATTTGAACCACAAGATTAGCGGCTCAAACTCATCAGCCACTCCTTGGAAACCATATACAGGGTCACTGTGAGTTGTAACAGACTTGACAGAACTTAATAACAAAAACAACCAACTCCCTGAATAGAAAATGCTGTGCTAACTACAGTGTCCTGTGCACATGGATGGGGTTGTTCATAATTTGGGAGATACTATACAGTATGCTACAGGAAAACATAAAGTTATGTGTGGTGCAGATTAAGTTCTCTGGTATTTCAGAAGTAAGAGGGAGGGGATACTAGGACTGGAGGTTTTCTTTAGGGAGAGATTTCTTGAGGCTGGTTGAAGTCTGGACTACGATGTACAGATGCTACACCCTTGCTTGCTGAAAATGAAGAGGACTTAGAAAATTTACTGATGAAGATCAAAGAGCACAGCCTTCAATATGGATTACATCTCAATGTAAAGAAAACAAAAATCCTCACCACTGGACCAGTAAACAACATTCTTATCAATGGAGAAAAGATTGAAGTTGTCAAGGACTTCATTCTTCTTGGGTCAACTATCAACACTCATGGAAGCAACAGTCAAGAAATCAAACAACATACTGCATTAGGCAAATCTGCTGCACAAGACCTCTTTAAAGTGTTCAAGAGTAAAGATGTCAGTTTGAGGACTAAGGTGTACTTGACCCAAAAGTACCATGGACTTCCAAAAGAACAAACCAATCTGTGTTTGAAGAAGTACAACCAGAATGCTCCTTGGAAGCCAGGGTAATAAGATTTCATCTCTCATACTTTGGACATTCTATTAGGAGGGGACCAGTCACTGGAGAAGGAGATGATGTTTGGTAAAGTGAAGGGACAGAGAAAAAAAGGAAGACCTCCAGTGAGATGGATTGGCACAGTGGCAGCAGCGATGGGCTCAAACGTAGCAATGATTGTGAGGTTGGCACAGCACCAGGCAGTGTTTTGTTCTGTTGTGCATTGAGTCACTATGAGTCGTATTGACTCAGTGGCAGCTAACAACAACAATATGGTGTTCCTGACCCAAGCCATGGTATTTTCAATCCCCTCATATTCATGCAAATGCTGGACAACAGATAAAGAAGAGTGAAGAAGAATTGATGCCTTTGAATTATGGAAGTGCAGTTGAGTTGCTTCCAACCTATAGCAAACCTGTATAGGGTTTCAGAGGAGCAGCTGGTGAACTTGAACCATCGACCTTGCAATTCAAATGACTTTGCAGTGTGTCGCATTAACCCACAGAGCCACACCAGGACTCCGACAGTACGATGGGGTGTTAAAAATACAAACAAATCTGTCTTCAAAGAAGTCCAGCCAGAATGCTCCCTAAAAGAGAGGATGGTGAAACATCACCTCATGTTTTGGGCAGGCTATTAGGAAGGGCCTCTCCCTGGAGCAGGACAGTATTGTTGGTAGGGTTGAGAATCAGCAAAAGATGAAAACCATCTGTGAGGTGAATTGACACAGTGGCTGCATCAGTGGGCTCAAACCCAGCAACAATTGTGTGACTGGTACAGAACCAGGCAGTGTTTTGTTCTGTTGTACACAGGGTGTGATGGGCTAGAAGTGACTTGATGATATCCGCCAGCAACAACATCTGATCAGCAGAGATGGTGCAGAAGCCACCACATAAATGACAGACGGGCTTCTCTTCATCCCTGTGATCTTTGAGACAAAGCAGCAGTTTAGGGCTTTAGACTTTAAACTCATGACTGTTACTACCACTTATTTTTTACTCTTTTGACTTGTATGTGGGGAAGAGGTTTTGTTTATTCATTTTGTTTTCGTTCTCTGTGTTTCTGCATAATATTATTTGTTGTTGTGGGCTATTGCGTTAGTTCTGACGCATAGTCACCCTGTATAGGTTTCCCTAAGAGGGATTGGTGGATTTGGACCATCAACCTTGCAGTTAACAAGTTCAGTGCTTACTCTACAGCACCACTTCAGGGCTCATATTATTCCTTAAGACCATCAGAAAACAGAATTCCTTTGTGGGGAACCTCTGGTCCTGTTCAGAGCACCCACAGGTTGATTTGGAAGTCTTGATCTCCTTCCATGTTATTTGAAAATGGTTCACCCCAGGTGCACATTTACCTTGACAAACAGCCTTCAGACCCATTCGCGGTATTCTTCCTCGTTCCCCCATTGCTCAATGTCTTTAAAGAGGTGTTTTGTTTTTTTAAAAAAGAGCCATAGTGACAAATCAGACATGTCAATCATTAAAGTCAAAATAGAATCCTCCCCTCTCCCAGCGCTGTCTGGTTGCAGCAGCTTAAGCTGGTGTTGTCACTTTCTCCTTTCAGAGTTCAGGGTCTCATAACCAGGGACTTTATTGTCATTTGTGATTGCACTGAGCCTTATCTGTGTGTGACAAGTGAGTCTGCAGACTGCTCTGTGATGACGCCCTGAATGTCAGCTAAGATACCTGGTGATAAAAACAACGGCTCTTGGCCAGTCCCTGGGCCCTTTTATCACTGCCAAGTTCTGTGGCCCAGTTTCGTCTTGCGTTAGTGCCCTTGTCTGGGCAGCGCTGCTTTGGTGAAGGACTGGTTTCTGTGGGACTTCCGAACTTTGAGCAGAATGGTCCCTTTGATCTTGACTAGTCCTGTGTGTGCCTAGATGTGTGGGTATATGTAGTTCTCTTGCATTTCTTTTGGTTCTGGTCTACTCTGGAAGTCAGCTGTTGTACAGCAGAAAAGTCACTGGCGCTGGACTCAGAATACCTGACCAGGAGTCTTTCTTTTGCCACTTAACTGTCCAAGGAGAGGTCAACGATTCAAACCTTCTAGCATTTATGCGAGAGAAAAGACTCGGTTGTTTGCTCCAGTGAAGATTAAACTCACTGCCACCGACTCCGCAGCCCTGTAAGACGGAGTAGGACTGTTACTTACAACGTCTCAGACTGTAATTTTTTTTTTTCCAAAATTTTTATTGTGAATTAAGTGAAAGTTTACAAGACAGATCGTCAGTTTTACATTCAATAAATCATATACTTTGTTTCATTACAATGATTTTAATCCCCTCCATGTACCACCAGTTAACAGTATTTCTCTCTATTCATTTTAGCTCTTTTTTTTTTATAAACACTCAGGCATATATAATAATTTATACCACCAAAGGGCACATTCCACAAGCCTGCCTTCTGGCCACCAGCTCTTAGTCCCTCTTTCCATGAATCTAGAGTCCTCAGCTGCTCCCTCTCTCCATGTCCCCATCTCTGCCTCCATCTCTGGTGTCACTGCTTCTCTGGATAAGGTCTCACATTCAGCTTGTGCTCTTCTCCCTTGATGGTCCTAGAGTCTTCTGTTTCTGGACTGTAAGATTAACTACTGTTAATCTTAAGATTTCCCTGTTTTTGTTATAAAACTTCTACCTTTACAATTGTGGCAGTCATAGTTAGTCAGACTGTAAATTTTGATGGGTGCAGACAGCCTCATCTTTCTCTGGAGGAGCAGCTGGTAGGTTTGAACCATTGTCCTTGCTGTTAGCAGCCCAATATTTAGGACCTCACCAGGGTTCCTTAGTTGTAATGAAGACAGTGCAGGAAATTCTCTGGGGTAATTCTAGTCTGTTACGCTGATAGCTCCGATTTATGGCATATTCAAGTTACCATAATCCTCATTTCCCACCATCTGGGTTTTTGTTTTTATTTTTGTGCATCTTATTGTTAGTAATATGTTCAGCATATAGCAGTGCAGCGTGCAATGTGCTGATGTTACCATTTGGAGATGTTCACTCAGTGCTGTTCAAGGATCTGATTTATAAAGGCACTGGCAATGAAAGGCAGTAATAATGGAAACTAAACACGAAGAGACATCCGACCGGTGGCTCAGTGATCGAATCCTCACCTGACATGCAATGAAGAAGGTTCAGGTTCCATTCGCAGCCAGTGCACCCTTCTGGTGCTGGAGGCTTCCGTGTTGCTGTGATACCAAACAGGTTTCAGCCGAGCTTCCAGACTAAGACAGTCTAGGAAAAAAGTCTAACGATGTCCTTCTGAAAACCCACCAGTAGAAAACACCTGGGTCAGAGCTGCCCAGTTTAGGGGTCACACAGTGTTTTATGTTGTTGTGCATGGGGGTCGCCATATGTCAGTAAGTCATGTGATCTCAGACACCTACTCTCTCTGATTGGATTTCATCATTATAAAATGAGACTAGGACTATGTTTTCCCAGTGCACTTGGGAGGATAAACCAAGATGATGGGTGAGAAGTTATAACACTGTGAGTATCACACACATACAGACTGTGGCTACTCCAGTCCCAAGTTGTAAAAGGGCTTGCTGGAGGCATGATATTTATAAAACATTGCACCTCTTACTTACATATTCTGGGCCTATAACAAACCCTATCGTATTTTGAATGCTCCCCAACCTTTTAAAACGAATTTCATCTTGTATGACTTTATATGAGAACTCAGCAGTATCTGAGTCAGCCTGCTAGCGTACCACATCCCACCGTTGCTATTGGAAGATCCCTATACATCATAGGGAGTCCTGGTGTGGCACTGTGGGTATTAATGCATCACACTGCAAAGCTGTTTGAACTGCAAGGTTGGTAGTTCAAAGTCACCACCTGCTCCTCAGAAATCCTATACAGGGTCACTATGGGCTGGAACTGACTTGATAGCACTTAACAACAACTACAACATACATCATATGCACTCAAATTTAATTCGTTTGTTATGTCTTCTCTGGGACTTCCTTAAGGATTTGAACCCACTACAATCTTTCTGAATGTCACACCCTGAAATTCAGGGACCTACATCTAGAAGGAATCTAGTAGCACTGTCTGTGGGATGATTGTCCGGGAGCCTTAGGTCCCCAGGTACACTGTTGTTATGAACAGCCTTCAAGTGTTCCCAAGCCATGTCGCCCCATGTACCATGGGATCGGATCATTGTGTTCTGGAGGATCCATAGGTTTTCATTGACTGATGTTTGGAAAGCTGTTCACCAGGCCTTTCTTCCTAGTCTGAAAGCTCCCCTGGAATCTGTTGAGCATCACAGCAACACGCCAGCCTCCATGAACCAACGGGAAGTGGCTGTGCATGAGCTGCATAGGCCGGGATTGAACTCCAGCTGTATGAATGGAAGGCTGCAATTCTACTATGTAACCACCACCGCCCTCTCCCAATGTTTACTGCTGCATGCACAGCAAGTCACCCTACAATGTAGCAACTTAAAACAGCATGCTTGCATTGTCTCACACACTTTCCGAAAGGCAGGAAGCTGGTGTCAGCTTAGTCAGAGCTCCGGGACTGGGTCTCTCATAAGGTAGCCAAAAGGTGGAAACAACCTAAAGGCCCAGAAACAGATGAATGGACACAGTGGGCCATACATTCAGCGGGATGCTACTTAGCCAGTAGGAGAAGTGCAGTCCTGTACATGCAACTATGTGGATGGGGCTGCAAGACAATATGTTGAGTGAAGTGTCAATCACAAATAGACACATTTTGCTTGGTCTCACTTATTAAAAGTCCAGAAAAGATAAACGCATAGAGATCAAAGTTGATCAGTGGTTACCAGTGGTGGGAGAGACTTACAGTGTGTAAAATGCCATGTTGATTTAGGGCAGGGTTATACACCAGTCATTAAAGCTGGAGTAGAGAGAACAAAAGATGGATTGGCACAGTGGCATAAACAGTGGACTCAAGTGTAACAATGATTGTGAAGACGTTGCAGGACTGTCCACCATGGAAGAGCCTGCTGGATTTTGAATCATCTGTGATACTGCTTCTAACGTCATTGTTGTCGTTATGAAGTGCCGTTGAGTTGGTTCCCGCCCATAGTGACCATGCATAGGGTTTCCAAGGAGTGACTACTGAGCTTAAACTCCCGACCTTACAGTTCAAACACATTTTGCAGTCCAGCGCATTAACCCACAACGCAAGGTGTGACCCACCAGAGTACAACAAGCTGGCAGATGGGCGGTGGAAATAAAATAATGATGGAATTATTATATTACGTGAATGAACCATCTCTTTACTCTGGCCATCATCCCTTGAGCTAACACATTTATTACTCCTTTTCATATAGATGAGGAAACTTGAGGTCCCAAGAAGTGGCATATGTCTTGAAAGATGGGGAGAAGCTTAACTGATAGAGATGAGAGGGACAAGAGCATCTTAGATGACCGTAGCATGGGTGACATGAAAGACGAGGTGGGGGACTGTGGATGATGACGACCCTAAGCACACTGCTCATATTTCTCAAGCAGGGATTGTGTGTCAGGTAATGCTTTGCATATGTTAGCTCATATGCTCAATCAAATCATTCTTATGAAATGGGCAACTCCAGCTTGGCAAGATCCCGTGACTAAACAGGACAAATCCAGATTGTGACACCTGATTCCATGGAGTGATCTGCATCCCCAACTGGGGAGCCTGCGATCGGGTCACTACTGACTCGGAGTGGATACACACGCTGACCATTTCTCACTTCTGCCTGGTGTCCGCCTGGTTCCTGAGCTGCAGCCTCTGAGACGGAGGATCATGTGCAGATTGTCTGTTGAGAAGTGTTGGTGTTATTGGCTCCCACAGAAGGGGAGGGGAGGAGGAAGCAGGACTGGGCAGTGGGACAAGCCAAGCTGCAGACCCCACAGCGAACTCTGGCACCAGAATGACCTGTCAGAGGTCTTCCACATTAAGCCATGGTAGCCAGGCCTTTATATTGCTGCACCTGTCATCGAAGGGGCATGACCTCAGAAAGGAAACTTGTTGCAGTGAGCCAATTCCTGAAGGTTCCATCAGCTCAGGACTGCTGTCCACAGCACTGCTAGTAGGGGACATGTACCTTTCAAAGGAGCATTTGAACAGCATCATACAGTCTCCTCCATACTTGGGATATTACAATAGTTTCCACTGGTCTTCCTGCCTCCACCCCAGCTGCTTGCCCTATCCCCCGAATGTGTGCTTACACACACACACACACACACACACACACACACACACAATCTGTTTTCAGCCGGCCCCCTGCATGATCCTTTTAAAATAGATGTCAGACCATGTTACTTCTCAGCATGAATGTTCCAGTGACCGTCTTCATCACCCACAGGAAAAGCCAAGTCCTTGCAGATGCCCTCACACTCCATAGGGTCTGCGTCCATGAACTCATCTCTCCAGCTCTCCTCCCTGCTGCCTCCTCCCCAGCTCTCCTCCCTCCTTGCTGGTCCTCATCCACAGACTCCCCTGCACCTTGAAGTGCCCCCCTCTGACTGGAATGTTCTTCCCAGGAAACCAACAAGGTTCATTCCCTCCCCTACTTCCTATTTGTTTTCTAATATCACCTCAGTTTATGAAACCTTAACCTGCTCACCCCTTTCCTCTACTTACTCTTCTTTCGCTGATTAACATATATTTTCCTTCTTCATATACATTTGTCTGTCCCTAAAGGCGCTCTGGTAACATAGTGTTTATGAGTCAGGCTGCTAATCTTACAGTCAGCAGTTTGAAACTACCAGTAGTTCTGTGGGAGAAAGATGAGGCTTTCTGCTCCCGTAAAGACTTATAGCCTCCAAAACACTATGCAAGGATGCTATGAGTTGGAACCAATTCCACAGCACAACACTACCGTAAGGAACCCTGGTAGTGCTGTAGGATAAGCACTGAACTTCTAACTGTAAGGTCAACAATTCAAACCCCTCAACACCCTGATGGAAAAAGAGGAAGCTTTCTACTCCTGCACAGATTTACAGCCTCAGAAACCCAATAGTGCAGGGTTGGTGAAACTCTTTTTCAGCCAAAATTTATAACATCATTTGTGGGACATACACAATTATTAACTTAAAAACTAGCCTGCTATATTTGGTCATTGATAACAATGTTGTTTATTGGTCCAGTGGTGAGGATTTTTGTTTTCTTTACACTGAGACGTAATCCATACCGAAGGCTGTGCTGTGTGATCTTCATCAGTGAGTGTTTTAAGTCCTCTTCACTTTCAGCAAGCAAGGTTGTATCATCTGCCAAAAGTACTAATAGATCCGTTTTGGAAGAAGTGCAGCCAGAGTGCTCATTCGAGGCCAAGATGGCCAAACTTCGTCTCTCATACTTTGGACATATTGTCAGGAGGGACCAGTCGCTGGAGAAGGATGTCATGTTTGGTAAGGTAGAGAGTCAGAGAAAAAGAGGAAGACCCCCAGAGAGATGGATTGGCCAAGTGGCTGCATTGATGGACTCAAGTGTGGCAATAGCAGTGAAGCTGGCCCAGGATCAGGCAGTGTTTAGTTCTGCTTTGCATAGGGTCGCTATGAGTCAGTACCAACTCAATGGCACCTAACAACAACAACAACATATTTGGTCATACATTTCATTAACTGATTAACTCACCCCTGAGCTCTGGTAGCATAGTGGTTATGAATTAGGCTACTAACCTCAGGGTCAGCAGTTCAAGACTGCAAGCTATTTCACAGGAGAAAGATGAGGCTTTCTGCTCCCGTAAATATTTACAGCCTCGGAAACCCTGTACAAGGTTACTATGAGTTGGAACCAACTTCACGGCATGTAACAACAACAACAACAACAGCGGTGTCATGGCTGGAACTGTGGTTGCTTTGGCAGGGCCAGACTGAATGAATTCTGGTGCCTTAACACCCTGTAGGAATTTTGGTATGGTGCCGTAGAATAAGCACTCAACCTCAAGATTGGTTTAAACCACATGGTCGGTGTTTCCAACTTACCAGCCACTCCTTGGAAACTACATATAGGGTTACTATGAATCTGGACTCACTCAACACCACTTAACAGCAACAACAGCATATGGTCCATGGGCAGGACATTCCCCACCCCTGGTCTACTGGGTCACTCATTGTGAGTTGAAATCAACTCAATGGCAGTGAATCCTTTTTTTTTTCTTTTCTTTTCTTTTTGGTTTGTCTCTGTTCATTGTCTTTGTCTTTGTCCTCCAACTAGAATGTTGGGTCCCTCTGGACTCAGATTTGGCGTCTTTTGCTCACTATCAGACTATCGTAGCCCTAGCTCCTACAACTGAGTCTGGCGCCTAGTAAGTACCCAGTCAGCATTCGCTGAATGATTGATTATGTTTGACTTAGACTTGCAGACTTTTTGTTCAGGGCAGCGTGACAAATCAGGATTGACCTTTTTGAAAGGCTGTTTCAGACGGCTCACCTGCTCCAAACTTGGGCCCACCTGTACCAGTTCAACTCCTTTCACTGACCCATCCCAAACTTACTCTGGCCCCTTAGTATATCTTAGTTTGTGTTTCCAATTCCATGGTTGCTGTGCGCCTCTTAACACAAGAACACCAATTGTAAAAGGAAGGCAAGAATATGCAGATTGTAGCTTGGTTAGTCCTCTTGCCTGTAGGGGGCCCTAAATGGGGAGGAGGTACTTGAACCACCTCCTGGAGCTATGGCCCTTCCTGCCCTCACAGCAAGCCCCGCACCCCTGTAATGGCCCTCTATCACTTGCCAGACCCCACAAGGTTTGTAATGCAGTCAGTGAGTATCCACTGCTGTTTTCTGCAGGGTTGAAATAATTTTGTCTTTGGGGTCAGTGGTTCAGTATTTAGAGCAAATAGTCAGAATTGCATGAGTGGTTCCTTGAGACA
The DNA here is from genome assembly GCF_000296735.1 of Chrysochloris asiatica. NCBI lineage: Eukaryota > Metazoa > Chordata > Mammalia > Afrosoricida > Chrysochloridae > Chrysochloris > Chrysochloris asiatica. Next base: position 9,835,085 of record NW_006408594.1, read on the forward strand.
TGAAAGCTGCCCTGGAGGTGTGTGAGATGCTTGTAGATGGTACATACCGAACATGTTTTAACAGTTATGTATTTGCTTTATTAAGGAGCTCTGGTAGCACAGCGGTTATGAATTGGGCTGCGAACCGCAAGGTCAGCAGTTCAAAACTACCAGCGGGAGAAAGATGAGGTATTCTGCTCCTGTAAAGATTTACAGCCTCAGAAACTGTACAGGGTCGCTATGGGTCGGAACCGACTCCACGGCACACAGCCAACATTTGCTTTATTGGAGTCCTGACGTGGCACTGTAGGATAAGCTCTGGACTGGAAGGTCAGCAGTTCAAACCCACTAGCCACTCCTTGGAAACCCTATACAGAATCGCTATGAGTCAGAACCAACTTGATAGTATTTAACAATGACAACAACAATGCATTTTATTGGAGCAGGGTATTGTGGGTTTAACAGCATGACACCAAATTTAACCCTTTACTTTGCCACTGGCTAACTGAGCTGTGCAGCATCAGTCAGGTTTCTTCATCTTGAAGTTTTCCACCTTGAGGGAATTCTGAATAGTAGAGAAACTCTGCCTAAAAAGAATCTAAGCCCCTCAGTTCAAAGGGGGTAGTCACTGAAGGTCAGAAAGGTTAGGGGTTTGCCCAACAAGACTCAGCAGAGCAGGAAACTAGCAAGGTTCGTCCAGAGGCAGATCTGGGGCCAACACCCAGCATTTCTGATTTCCAGGGATGCCTTATGTATTTGCATAAGAGCAGCCTGCATCCCATGCCATTTCTCTTCTTGGCCTATTTGTTCTGCAACTCCTGGAAGATTTGTCAATTTCAAGAGGCTTGTGATGGAAGCTGCAAGGATGGAGGCCGCATTTTACTCGTGTTAGACAAGTGGCGGGGAGTGGTGCTCTCTGCTTGAGAGGTATTGGAGATACGTTCTTTAAATCTCTAGAACACCCCTCATACGCTCTCAAAACAAATGACGGCTGACATGCTGAGTCTTCACTATAGACAGTCATCTTCTCCGTGCCTTCTACAGGCCAGTGGTTCTCTTGGTGTACTCCCTGGACATGCAGTGTCAGCATCACCTGGATGCAGGTCACTCTCCTGGGAGTGAGACCCAGCAGCCTGTGTTACCAAGCCCTGCTGGCCACGCCGGCCCAATTTCAGAGCCACTTGTTAGAGGTACTTACTCCTCTATGGATGAGGAAGTTCAAGTAGCGAGATGATAAGCAACTCTCATTGCTGCTTATCAAAACAAAGCTCAACAGTTGCTGTCAAGTTAACTGTGACTCAAGGTGGCCCCACGTGTGCTCCGGAGGGTTTTCATTGGCTGATTTGTTAGAGGTAGATCACCAGGCCTTTTTTCGGAGGCACCTCTAGGTGGACAGGAACCTTTTGGTTAGCAGGCAAGGGCGCCAACTGTCTCACCAGGGATTCCAAACATTCATAAGCCTCAGCTTATTATTAAATGTACTGTCTTGTCTTCGCGTGTATAATGTTTACAACAGCCTTGTAGGTTGTCTATTTTTATCGCCATTTTATGGATGAGAACAGTGAGGCTCAGGGATGTAAATAATGGGCAGAAGTTCAGGTCTTATCTAGAGCTTTTCGCACTATGCCTCCGCTTCCTCTGGCCCTCACTCCTTGCTGTCTCCTGGGGTCCCAGCTGTGAACCACCATCACAACATCTGTTTTCTGGGCGGCCTGACCTCCCTGTAGTACACTAGTTTGCAGCTACCATCCAGAACCTGGGCTGAGCTTGTCTTTTCATGGAACGTCACATGCCTGTGTGTAAGTTGGCTTCCCCTCCTCACTCCCACAGCTGCCCTAGTAGGAGATGCTGTAACTAAGTTGCACCCAGGTGGAGAGCCCCAAAGGAGCTCCAAGTCTTCTAGGCCAATATGCATGGGGCTGCTGGGAGAAGTCGGGCTGGAGGGGTGTCGATGACTTCTGCCAGGGTGGTCCCTACTTGTCTGCTGTCTCTTAGTTTGGGTCTCATTTTCTTTGTGGACAAGGCTCCTTTTCCCCCTGCTTCCATATATGAGAAAGGGACTGATGGAAAATGTCCATATATGTCAGCAGAACACAGAGGACTTGCTTTTCCAGGTGCTGCTGCTGGCAAGGGAAGTTGCAAATCTGAGTTGGCTCTCAGTGTCATGACTGACAGTTGCTCGGTCCAGTCACTGAAGAGCCCTGGCCTCCTCACAGCCAATCCCTGCACCCTCTCCGCCAAGGGGATGCTGGCAGGAACACCCAGCTTGCCATCTTAGAAGCTCTGCTTACTTTCCAGCAGGATGGTCCACTTAGCTATCTTTCTATCCCTTCACTTGACTCCAGAGAACCTTAATTTCCTCCGAGCCGAGCACAAAGCCGGCACAGTAGAAACTTCAAAAATCCTCCTGTCAGAATCATTTCCTACCAATCCTAAACATAAAGGCAACTCAGTTGGCCCAGTGACTACAGAAACAACCCCCCACTGCTATCCGTACCTTTAACTTTAGGTACGTTTGGGAGACATGCACACAAGGTGTGCTGAGCACCCTGGTAAGGCATACAGGCAGGGTGCAGAAAGCTGAAACAGTTTTCTCAATCCCCTAGAAACAGCACCGTGCTCCACAATGTTGAGAACTTTATAAAGCTTCTTAAAAACGTATAACCAACATTACAAATGCATCGGCTGTTCATGTTGTGGTTAGGTGTTGTCACGTTGGTTCCAACTCACAGCAACCTGATGTACCACCCAGTGAAATAGGGCCTGGTCCTGCACCTTCCTCAGAGTTATTGCTGTATTTAAGCCCATCAGTACTGCCACTGTGTTAATCAAACCTCCTCTTTTTCACGGGCCTTCTATTCTTCTAAGCACGATGGTTTTCCCCTCCTGACAACATATTCAAAGGACCCAACACAATGTCTATCCATCCTCACTTCTAAGGAACATTCTGGTTGTACTTCTTTCAAGATACATTTGTTTTTTTCACCTGGTAGTGTTGTTAAGTGCTGCCCAGTCAGTACCAACTCACAGCGACCTTGTGTAGGGTTTCCGAGGAACTGACTTTATAGTTCAAACTGACCTTGAAGTTGAGTGCTTATCCTACATACAGCACCACACCAGGATTCCTGGTAGTCTGTGGTCTACTCAGATTCACCAACACCTGATCCAAATGCATCAATTCTTTTCTGGTCTTCTGTATTCTTTTTCTACACATATGAGGTGATTGAAAATGCCATAGTGTGGGTCAAAGGCACGTTAGTTCTCAAAGTGATGCCTTTCCTTCTTGACATTGTAAAAGGGTCTTTTGCAGCCGATTTATAAGATGTAGTAGAAATCATTTGAGTCCTTGATTGCTGCTTCCATTTCTTCCATTGACTTTAGCTCTTCTTCATTCAATACCAAGTTTCAAAGTCTCTTCTGACATCCATTTTGGTCTTTTCTTTCTTTCCTGACTTTTAAAATACCTTTTGCTTTCTTCATATGTGGTATCCTTGATGGCATTCCATAACTTCTCTGATCTTCAGTCATTAGTCTTGAATGCATCAAATCTTTTCTTGAAATGGTCTCTGAATTTAGGTAGGATATACTTAAGGTTGTACTTGTGGACTTGTTTTAATTTTTTTCAGCTTCATCTTCTTGTTGTTGTTAGGTGCCATTGAGTCGGTACCGACTCATAGCGACCCTATGCACAGCAGAAGGAAACACTGCCCAATCCTGGGCCAGCCTCACTATTATTGCCACACTTGAGTCCATTGATGCTGCCACTTGGCCAATCCATCTCACTGGGATCTTCCTCTTTTTCTCTGACCCTCCACCTTACCAAACATGATATCCTTCTCCAGAGACTAGTCCCTCCTGACAATATGTCCGAAGTATGAGAGACGAAATTTGGCCATCTTGGCCTCTAAGGAGCACTCTGGCTGTACTTCTTCCAACACAGATCTGTTGGTTCTTTTGGCAGCCCGTGGCACTTTCAATATTCTCCTCCAACATCATAACTCAAAAGCATCAGTTCTTCTATGGTCTTCCTTATTCACTGTCCAGCTTTCGCATGCATATGAGGCTATTGAAAATACCATGGCTTGGGTCAGGCGCACCTTAGTGCTGACATCTTTGCTCTTCAACACTTTAAAAAGGTCTTTTGCAGCAGATTTGCCTAATGCAACACGTCATTTGATCTCTTGACTGCTGCTTCCATGAGTGTTGATAGTTGATCCAAGAAGAATGAAGTCCTTGACAACTTCAATGTTAAACTTGTATTGTTAGCTATTGCTGGTCTGTTCTAAAGTCAGCCCCTGCCTGGCCTTTTTCTGACTGATGCTATCAAGCTTTTCCATTATCACTTCCCCCAGATTTAGTGGAGTTGAGATCTGTGCACATAATAAATATAATCAGATTATAAACAAATTGTTGTATATAATTTTAAAATAGACAAATACATATATATATTATAAATGACAGATGATGTATACCAGAAACACACCCACTCCTCACTTAGCGACCTGGTTAGATTCTGAAGAGCAGGTTGTTATGTGAAAATCAGTGTTACGCAAAAGTGGGGAATAAACCACATCAGATTACAGAATGGATAACGACATCATTAAATGATTGCCATATTACATCATCATGTCACGGCCAAACTGATGAGTCCTGGCATCACCTTAACCGTCACCGTCAGCATTGCTCTCACCTTGTATCTCAGCATTCATTACTGCCAAACATTTGCCATTTATGTGCAAAATAATTGAATAGTAAATTTTTTTATTGTTGTTGTAAATGTGAAATATTCTATACCCAGACAGTCAATAAATGAAGAGTAAGTGTATAATCCTAAGTATAATGTTTGTTGTGTATAATTGAAATGCCTAAATTCCCAAGTGTTTTGCACTGGGTCTCTCCTCCCTGTTAAGGAGTTGCTATCAGTAGTTTCTCTATGAATCCCTACAAGCGTTCTACTGTTTTCCCAGCCCTCAGGACAAAAGGCATGCTGAAGAAAGGTCTTCAGACCAGGCTGGGGTGAAAAGTCTTCAATAGTGGGTCAAAGGCATGGCATGGTTAAGGGGAACCAGCCAGGGGAGTCAGTGCAACCTTTGAACCTGAAGGAGCGATAGATGGATGGAAGTCAGCAAGAACTGGGCGTGTCAGAGATACCCTGTCCCTCTCTCTCTCCTACTGCCCTCTAGTCTCCTCTAGATGCTTTCTGGTGACCCAACTCAGCCAGAAATGAGAGGGATAAGAGCCCAGTCAATTCTGCCTAGAAAAGTCAACCTCTGCTGCTCAGAGCAGGTTGGACAAGGCTAGACACTGAGGAGAAAATGAGACATGACTCCATCCTCCATCCAGATATTGTCCCACAGACAGGCATGTATTTACCTCTATAATTGCAAACTGTAGAGAAAAAAGCTTAGGTCAGAGGTTGCAGCATTTGATCATCAGACCCCACCTTTCAGTGGGACCACACGCCATCTTTAATTCACCCTACCGAGAAACCTGAAAATATGGACATCATACTCTCAAAATCTAGTTATTTGACAAAACCATTTTTGTGACTTTGCTCTATTGAGGAACTATGGGCTGTAGTCCCTTCTCCCCCATTCTTACCCTACCATGTTCCCGCCCTTTACTTTTGTACCCACAGAACTTTGGATGACCCCAGACTCGACAAATACATTCACTTCACTCCAATTCTCTGCTTTCCTCGGGTAGCAGAGCCCTGCTGAGAGCGCGCCAGATGATTAATTTATTCATGGTGGCAGGTGTATTGGATGAAGCTAAAAGAGATTGGAAAATTATGTAAAACGCTTGAGAATCTGCGCCCTTGCACTTTCGTGTAATGGGCCCATTTCAAACAGTCCCTGGACCCTGAAGCCAAGACAAAGTTTATTAACTGCAGGGCTGCACGTTTACATATTTGTGGCTCAGAAGAGCCTGATTCAGCGTGTTTTTCCCATCCTGGTACCATTCCTGGCTGCGCGTCACGTGTGCAGCAGTTTCCTACTCGTTTTCTTTGTGATTGAAGCAGTGGCAGTTGCATGCGTGTTACCAGCTTTCATCCTGAGTCTTCTGGAGACATTAGTCAAACAGGTGGAGAAATTAAAATGTGTCTAAATGAGACTGAGAAAGGGTGGTGTCAAAATCCAGGAGGCAGGGATACTGCATCTTTCTCCTCAGTCCCTTCTTTTGACACCGTTTTTTCTTTCTAACAACAAACTTTCTCAACAATGTCACACTTGACAATTCTTTGGTCACAGTTGGACCAATAAACAACATCCATATAAATGGAGAAAAGATGGATGTTGTCAAGATTTGCTTGGATCCACCATCAACACTCATGGAAGCAGCAGTCAAGAAATCAAGTGACATGCAGCATTATGCAAGTCTGCTGCACAAGACCTTTTTACAGTGTTGAAGAGCAAAGATGTCACTTTGAGGACTAAGGTGCTCCTGACCCAAGCCATGGTATTTTCAATAACCTCTTATGCATGCAAAAGCTGGACGGTGAATAAGGAAGAATGTAGAAGAATTGATGCTTTTGAGTTAAGGTGTTGGAGGAAAATATTGAAAGTGCTATGGGCTGCCAAAAGAACCAACAGATCTGTGTTGGGAAAAGTGCAGCCAGAGTGCTCCTTTGAGGCCAGGATGGCCAAACTTCATCTCCCATACTTTGGACAAATTGTCAGGAGGGACCAGTCGCTGGAGAAGGATATCATGTTTGTTAAGTGGAGAGTTGGAGAAAAAGAGGAAGACCCTCAATGAGATGGATTGGCACAGTGGCAGCATCGATGGGCTTAAACGTAGCAACAATTGTGAGATTGACCCAGGACTGGGCAGTGTTTCATTCTGTTGTACCAACAACTTCACAGCACCTAACAACAACAACAGTTCTTTTCTGTGGGTAGGGAGTTGTCTTGTGCCCTATATGACATTTAGAAGCAACCTTCGCCTCTTTCCGATAGAAGCCAGTAGTTTGTAACACTCCCTTCCCCTACCTCCACTGATGATAAAAAATGTCTTTTGGGGGATGGGGGATTGAGGGGTGTCTTGTGCACTCTAGGATGTTTAGAAACAACCCTAATCTCTGTCCCATAGAAATCAGTAGCCCTCACCACCCTAGTTGTTGCTGAGTATTTTAAGTCCTCTGCTTCTAGCAAGCAAGATTGTTTCTTTTGAATATCGCAGTTTGCTCATGAGTCATCCTCCAATCCTGATGCCAGGTTCTTTTCCATATAATCCATCTTCTCATTTTATTAGCTCAGCATATAGATTGAATGCTGTGGCCAACTACTGCTGGAGCGAACTGTCACGTCTGACAATTGGCTTTTCTCCATGACCCACACGGTGAGATTAAACCCAAGTAGGGGTGATGGGAGATGAGAAATAAAAGAAAAACACAAGACACATTTGAAAATAGAATAGTTGGGACCAGTTGGGATGCAGCTCTCTGATGGAGCTACAGCAACACAGACCAAGGCAGTGAGTTTATTTTATACACAGTTCAAGGGGAGGTGTTTGAGGGAGGATAAGGAGTACAAGAACACCTTTTGTACTGAAGAGGCAAGTAGTAAGCGAAACTTTATCAGAAAAACTGTAACTTGTAGCAGCTAGTTGGAACACGGATTAGGGCAGCTAGAATGTTGTGCAGGCTGAGCTGAAGGACATAGCTAAATACAAGGGCAGACCTTGCACGTTCTCTGTCCCCTGAGAAGCCCTGCAAGTTCCTGAGGTGTGGACTTTGACTTGGAAGCAGCCCAAGTTTCTGGACCACAACTGTTCAGTTGCAATCCTTCGGTTAAACTACCCCTAAGTCAGACACCTTTAACTCAGCTGCTCCCAACAATTGAATGAGTGTGGTCAAAGGATACAACCCTGGCACACATCTTTCCTGATTTAAAACCCTTTAGTATCCCCTTGTTCTGTTTGAATAACTGCCTTTTGGTCTATGTACAGGTTCCTCCTGAGCACAATTAAGTGTTCTGGAATACCCATTTTTCGCAATGTTATTCATAGCTTGTCATGACTTGCACAGTCAAAAGTCTTTTTATGTCTTCAAAAAAGCACATGTCTAGACATTTTGTAACAAGGAGGGGAGTGATTAACTTTTCAGTCTAGGAGTGGAGGTCCCTGAGACCATCAAGGGAGATGAGCAGAGAGCAGGACCCTACCCAGAGAAGCAGTGATGCCTGAGATGGAGGCAGAGACGATGACGTGGAGAGATGGAGCAGCTGGAGACTCTAGACCAGAGAGGGAGAGGGGCTGTGTGCTGATGACTAGGGAGCAGGCTTGTAGTGTATACCCTTTGCTTGGGTGATGATGCATGGAGGGGATTGTAACCATGGCAATAAAAGATTATACAATAGGATGAATATAAAACTAATGTTCTTCCATGGAAACTATCACATAATTCACAATAAAACATTAAACAACAACAAAAAAATAGCACACGATTCCTCTGCTTTCAGCCAAGATCCATCTGATAATCCTCATTCTACATCCTCTTCTGGATCCTGCTTGAGCCTCTGGCAGTTCCCTGTTGCTGTATTGTTGTAACTGTGTTTAAATTATCATCAGCCAAATTTTACTTGCATGTGATATTAATGATATTGCCTGATGATTTCTGCATTCCATTGAGTCATATCTTTTTGGAATGGCAACAAATATGGATGTCTTCCAGTTGGTTAACCAGGTAACTGTCTTTCAAGTTTCTTGGCATAGATGAGTGACCATCTCCAGTGCTACATCTGTTTGTTGAAACATTTCAATTTGTATTCTGTCAATTCCTGGAGCCTTATTTTTCATCAGTGTCTTCATTACAGCTTGGACTTCTTCCTTCAATTTTACCTTCAGTTCTTTATCATATACCATTTCTTGCATGGTTGAACACTGAGCTTTTCCTTTAGATACAGTGACTCTGTGTATTCCTTCCATCTTCTTTTGATGCTTTCTGCATCATTCACCATTGTGCCCATAGAATCCTTCAATGTTGCAAGTTTAGGTTTGATTTTTTTTTTAACTTTCGTTTTTTCTGTTTGAGAAATGCTGCGTGTGTTCCTCCCTTTTGGTTTTCTCACTCCAGGCATTTGCACACTGCATTTTTAGTCGTGCCCCACTAGCAAATAGAAGGTCATGAAAGCTTTACTCCATTCACGTCATCATGGTGAATTCCACTGTAATGAGGCAACTCTTCCCCAGTCATATTTTCAGTGCCTTCCAACCTAAGGGACTCATTGTCCAGCACTATATCTAACAGTGATATAATGTTGCTCATAAGGTTTTCAGTGACTAACATTCAGAAGTAATCCACCTCTCCATCTTCCTAGTTTGTCTAAGTCTGGAAGCTCAGCTGAAACCTATCCACCATGGGTGACCCTGCAGATACTTAAAAATACCAGTGGCGTAGCTTCCAGCATCACTACGGTACAACCAGCTGATGCCAGTACAGATGATCAGACTCTTCTAGATACCACCAGGCATTGTTCCATGGGTGGTGGGGAGGAGGGGTAAAAGGTGTTCCCTCTTTAGAGTTCCTTTTATTGTTGGTGGTGATTTCTATCAAGTTGGTTCTGATCCACGGCGACCCTGTGTGTTCAGAACAACTGCGAAACATTCTCACAAGAATTTTTAGGCTGTGGTCTTTCAGATGCACCTTTCCGACTTGCCTCTGGGTGGGTTCCACCCACGAGTCTTTTTGGTTAGTAGTCAAATGCTTATCTATTCCAGGGATTCCCTTAGATATTGTGAGTTAATTGTTCTCAAGTGGTGCAGGCATGGGTGTGTGTTTAAAGTATCTTGGGTATTTTGATGTGCAGCCAGGGTTAAGAACCTCTGTTCCAAAGTTTGAATCCCTCAGTTTCCTAATCTCTAATGCTGAAATAATATTTTGAGCATTGATTTCTCTACAAGATTTCCTACAGTGGTCCTTCTGGTCTCTGTCAAGTCACAGCCATGTTTTTATAAAAAACAAACCTGTTGTCATTGAGTCGATTCCACCTCATGGCAACCGCATGTTTCAGAGTAGAACTGTCCATAGGGTTGATTGTAATCTTTTAGGTTCAAACCCACCAGCCACGTCACAGGGGAAAGCTTTGGTGGTAGTCTGTTCCCACCAAGATTTACAGCCTTGGAAACCCTACGGAGTGGTTCCGCTCTGTCCTACTAAGGGTCGGAATCCACACAGCAGTAGCGGATTCTGTTCTGATTCTGTATGAAAGCAAGTTGCCAGGTCTCTCTTCCATGGCTAATGAGTGGATTCCAACTGCCAGCCTTCAGGACCATGTCAGGTCAGGTCAGTAGTCTAGCACCACCCATCCTATGAGAAGGTTTTATGTGCATTTTGTTGTTGTTAAGTGCCGTCAAGTTGGTTCCAACTCATAGTGACCCTATATAGGGTTTCCGAGGAGCGGCTGGTGGGTTTGAACTGCAGACCTTGCAGTTCAGGGGCATTAACCTGCAGTGCCACACCAAGATTCCTTTTATACCCACACTGAAAGGTAATTGTGCCCCTTTGTGCCTGGCAGCTCTGAAAGCTTGAGTTGAGGAGTACCTTTGCCACTTAGAATTCATTTACGGCACACCAAGGCACCCCGTTTGGGAAACTGCTGTCAGGGACATGTTTTGCTATAGGTGGAATCGCAGAATGCAGAGTATTGTCTTCATTCTCACCACTAGCTTCCCCACTTCCTTCATGCAATCAATCATCATGCAAGACATGTGACATGGCGCTTATATTGCAGCTGACGCTGCGACACCCCTCCCTCCCCAGGGTCACTCTGCATTAAATGACAGAGCCAAGATTCATGTGAAGAGCGCAGGCTCTTGACCACATGACTGAGATGCCCTCTAAGGCACCCTGTGATCCTGACAGTGTACAAGTCTTTCAATGATTTCCCATATGGGACCCAGAGGTGTTCATTTGACCTTTGCCCTGTGATCAGATCGAACCTAATCTAAAACATCTTTTCGCAAACTCTCCCCTGTAACTTCTCAGTGTGAGAGCCCTGATTGTCAGTCAGATGTTCGTTCCGGACGTATTTCTTTGTTCTTTCTTGTTACCAGTTGTCACTGTCTCCCAGCTTGGGGGCAAGGGATGAAGTGTTGGCCTCTTTGAGCCAATCATCATTTCTCTCGTCCCAAAAATGTAATTGAAAAGAGCCTTAATGGTTTTCAAATGATGATCGCTCCATAAACCGATTAAAAAGGCCTTAATAAAACTGTCGCGAGTTATTTTCCACAGCTGCAGATGGTGCCCTTTGTTTTCTAATGGTGCCAACAAGAGAGAAGGATGATTTTTCTTTTGGGTGAGAGATGAAACGGAAGGAAAGCCGTCTTCTGCCCGCCTAACTGCTCCTTCCTTTGCTCTCTTGCAGACGATCCATGTTGCCATTGTCTGTGCCGGGTATAATGCCAGCCGCGATGTGGTCACCTTGGTCAAGTCTGTCTTGTTCCATAGGTAAGCGCGACCTTTGTACCATGCGGGCGGGTGTATGGGGCTGATTGCCTATGTTTATTCTTGAGGGATGGATTAAACAAGAGCCAGATTTCTCATCCGTCATTTAAGCTACCATGAAAATGTAATTTGGGTCTGAAGCCTTCGGGGAGATTATCACATTACTGTTGAACAGCAGAGGTTGGGTGCTGTCTTGCAGTGTTTCAGATTGCAGCTCTCTAGCCTAACAGGACCTTCCAGGACACCTCCTGTTGGATGCTTGTATGGCCTATTTGGCTCCCCCTGCCCAGCCATCACTAGACCGCTGTCTCCCAGTGTGGCCTATGCATTCTGAGCAGTCCTAACCATTACAAGTTCTGCTTTATGTTACATGAATATTGTCCAGCCTGCAGGTAGAAATGGCGCAGTGGACAGCCCTGAAAACACTTCATACAAAGGATGGATTTCCTCTTCCACTTCGAAGTTCCAACCCCTCCCTCAAGTAATTTTCCTTGCCAAGTTGACCTCCTGACAAGTGTTCCTACTCTCCCCTGGGCCTCATCTTTGGTCTCCTCACTGTTTTGATTGTTATCTAGACTGAATGTCCAGAACTGAAGCCACAGTCCTGGCTTGTCTGCAACTGTAGCCAACAGGATAGAAATGGACTGGATGACCAAGCCAGGGTCTCAACGGTTCTCAGAAACTCGAACAGTCGCCATAGCTGTCAAAGTTCAACTTAACAGCATGTAAAATTCTACACCTGAAGCCAAACTGTTTCATGGCATAAGCAGAAATGGCAGATGGATCTCTTTGGTCCCCGAGTCTCTCAGTCCCCTTCTGTCATCAGTGCCCTGCTGTGCTCCCTCTGAGATGGTTTTCATTTCCATTCCTTCTCTCCATCTCCATGCACTCTTACCTGTACGTGGCCTTCCTGCCTCACCTGCTCGTCCTCTTCAGCTCCATCCTCTTCATTGCCAGGTCAACAAACCCTCTGTATCTCTCAGTGGTTTCTCCTTATCTAGGGAAGTGACTGGCATCTCATTACTAAGGCTCCTCTCTTGCTGCTGTGATCTTCATGCTCCAACCCCACTGAGCTGCCAGAGCTCCCACCCTTCCCATGGTGCATCTGGCCTTGACCATCATCATCATCATTGTGGTGCTCTGTCTGCCCACAGCTCCCCTCTTCTCGCCTCTCCCTGCATTCTCAAACTCAGCCTAAGTGCCATTGTTAATGAGAAGCTCAGTCTGCTTGGGGTTCTCTTCAGCTAGCCCACCATAGCGTATACATCCATCTCTTCCGTATATTACATTCTGTTGCACTTATGTGGCGGCTCTGGTGGGGCAAACAGTTAAGTACCCAACTACTAATGGAAAGATTCCAGAGGAATCTCGGAAGAAAGACCTGGAAATCAAAGGATCACCACAGTCATTGAAATGCAGTGGAGGACAGTTCTACTCTGAAACACAAGGAGTCAGACATGATGGCAGTTGGCTTCATTCTCGTATTGTGTTTGTCCATTGTAGTTGTTGTGTCTCCCTTAGTAGACATGTTTGTGGTACAGTGGGTTAAGCATTTCACTGCTAACTACAAGGTCAGTGGTACAAAGCCACCAGCTACTCTGTGGGAGAAGGATGAGGCTGTCTGTTCACATGAAGATTTCCAGCCTCAGAAACCCTATGCAGCTGTTCTGTTGTGTCCTATAGGGGCGCTATGAGTCAGATTTGACATGAGGGCTGTGGGTTTGGCATGGCTTTGGTTTAGGGGCACGGATCATGCTCGTCTTTACCCCCAGATCACACCAAAGTACCTGACATGTATTATGCACCCAACATATGCTTATTTGTGTAAAAAGTGAATCTGGATGATGCCTTCAATAAATAGCCTGAAAGTAACTTAGTCACCCAGTTAACCAAAATGTCCAGTCCAGGTTGAGTCCAGTTTCATAGAGATGAATGATTTCCCACAGGACATTTTCACTCTTTAGACTTAACTAAGTCCCGACGCCAGTTAGATTTTGCTATGTGTCATTTCACCCCAACACTTAATTTGGTCTAAAACACCATTTTATTTATGAGTTCCATGATTTTGACTGAACTCACCTGAGTGGCATATTTTGCTTTGTTTTCATAGTGGTGCAAATATAGTTTAAAAAAAAAAAAAGCTTGTGTCATTTCCACAGTTTCTGCATGCCTAACTGCATGAGCACACTGATGCTGATTACAGTCTCCTGGTTGTGCTAGTTCTGCCATTAGCATTCGCATCAATGAAAGAACCAGGTGGCTCCTTGGCTGAGCTTCCTTATCTGATGCGCTTGTAAAACATCAAATTCACTGCCCTCTTGAGCAGGAGGCAGTAGGCGGATGAGAAACAAACCAATAAATACATCGCAACTGCACTTAGTGATGGCTGCTGTGGGTTTGTGCCCACAGTTCTACCCAGTTGGCTTTGTGAGTTCCCTTAGGGTACATCCGAGGGGAAGTGAGGGACCTGGGGATCTGACCCCACCTCATGTGACAGTAGGTCTGGATGTACCCTTCTTACAATGGCAGAGCTTCTGGGTAGTTGGAGAGGCTCTTTGTGGTTCTTCTGGTTCTCTGTGCTGCTTGGAACCAGGGATTTTGCCGGTAAGGCACTGAATTGATGAGTGGTTCTCAGCCTTTTATGTATGTTTTCCTTGTCTCCCTTAGAGAGCTTGGGTCCCACCCTAATACAAACAGAAAGCTCACTGTTTAGAAACAGGTATTTGCATGACTACAGAAATTCAATTATTCTGGTTTTCAGTGGCAAGTTTTCAGGTCATAAAAACTCTTGGTGGTGGTGCCCGGTGTAAATATTATTTCTGTTGCTTGAGCTGCACATCAAACCTGCTGTCGTTGTGGAAATTATAAGGAGTCTGTTGAGCATAAACTTTCTCTCCTACAATGGCAGTGCTGCGCAAAGATGGTGAGTGTAAAAATAGCACTAGTTATTATCAGCTGCTGATGACATGCCAGGCTGCCACGCGAGCTTGGGGATTTGAGAAGAAAGCCGATTCCTAGTGTGTGTTATGAAATTCTGCACCCTACACCGGCTGCTGCTTGATCTTCTTGGCTAACTTGGACCAAATGACCTCTGAAGCCCTCCCACCCCTGAAATTTTCCAGATGAGAATGAGTCTGTGAATTGAAATGTTGGTGATAATGAGTGGAGATAGCAAGACAAAAGGACATTTGAAAGGCTTTTTTGTTGTTGTTGTTCAGAAAGTCTAGCTATAAATAGCTCCATTGCCTCCCAAAGCAGTTTATGAGGATTAACTAAGACATGATGATAAAATGCTTTGACAAATGAAGTCCCTTCCTATTGTTAAATAATAATATAATCATAATGGTGCAGGTTACTTCTTTTGGCTTCCACTGTTAATGACAGTAATTAGATTTATTTTCCAGACAAGATTTTCAGCAAATTTTCATTGAAGTCTTGCTTTGCTCTATCAAATCTGTTTTATTTCTGCAGCACATTGAGTGACAGTGGCCCCTCTGGATTTTAAAAGATGTTGATAAGGACCACACTTCTACACCGATGACAGCTCGAAAACTCGCTGTCAAATTTTGGGAAGGAATTTCAGAGCATGGTGCCAAAGACCTTGCTGTTGGATGAGAACTTTCGGGACTAAATCCTAACTATGGGAAAAACTTTTATGAAGTATAACTTGCAGTCATAAAATTTCTATAGTATTTAAAAGCAATAATCGTAACAGAACATCCTTTTATAGTCAGTCCCATACATTTCACAGTGTGTGTTTAACGTGAACCCGTGCTTAAGAGATAAAATAAGTACAACGTTTACTCAGTCCCTTGAATTGTGGAGGTGTAATCATAGTGGTTACAAATCAGGCTGTGAACCGCAAGGTCAGTAGTTCGAAACTACCAGCTGTTCCACGGGAAAAAGATGAGGCTTTCTGCTCCTGTAAAGATTTACAGCCTCAGAAACGCTGTACAGGGTCGCTATGAGTCGGAATCGACTCGACGGCACTTAACAACAACAACAACAATTCAGGAGTGATGGAAATTGACGATACTTGGAATCAGTTAGTCTAGTGGACTAATGGAACACATGAACATCAGTTTCCATGACCCTGAGATGAGAAGAACTAGATGGTGTCCAGCTACCAGGACCAATTGCACTAAAAGGGATCACATTAGAAGGCTGCGAATAGAGAATAGAGTAGGAGCCAATGTAGAACACAAAAAACAACAACAAAAGAAGAAAAGGCTTGCTAGTAAGAAAGAGGCTGGAGAAACCTGAGACCCTGGCTCTCAGTGACCCTTCAGATCTGGAAGGAGCCTTACTCTCGTGGCCCAGTTTTTGGCCAGGCAGTGGATAGGTATAAAGGTGAAACAACAACACTAGTAAGGTATGCTCATCATGGAATGGTCAATTATTCGAGACCTAAAGGGCAACATTTACCTAAGGACAAAGCTGAGAAGGGTTAGGAAGCAGAGTAGAATGGACGTAGGGATCACAGGAGAACGTGGAAGAGCAGTTGCTTGGAGGAGACTAACCACAGAGATGAAGCAGTGTGTATTTTGATTTGTTAAATGTAAGCTGGATACGCTGCTCTGTGAAACCTTCACTCAAAACACCACCAACAACAAAGTAAAGAACAGTGAAAAAGTTGATGTTTTTATTTGCTGTGGAATCAACTTCAACTCATGGTGGTGCTATTGTTAAATACCATGGAATCGGTTCCAACTCATAGTGACCCTGCACAGGGTTTCCGAGGCTATGAATCTTTACGGGAGCAGAACACTTCATCTATCTCCCATGGAACAGCTGGTAGTTTTGAACTGCTGACTCTAAGGTTAGCAGCCCGATTTGTAACCACTAGGCTATAGCCCATGTATAACAGCAGATTGAAGCGTTTCCTGACCCAACCCTTCTTCACAATTGTTTATGTGTTCAAGTCCCAACCTAGCAGTTCATCTTCTAATATTCTCTTCAGATCCACAGAGTTTTCATTGACTACTTCTCACAGTAGATCGCCAACCCTTTTTTCCTAGTCTGTATTAGTCTGGAGAATCGTTCACCATGGGTGATTCTGTTGATATTTGAAGTATAGGTGGTGTGATCCCAGCATCGTAGCAATATGCAGGTCACTGCAGTATGACAAACTGACAGACAGGTAGTGGTCAAAAATGTCTGTGTCATGTGAATTCTCAACACACCTACAAATAGATACCTACATGAGCTAAAGATGGAGGTATGAAAGTCTGGTAGACAAGACCCGAGAGTGGAGTGTTTACCTGTTGTGTTGGACTGCTAGAAGTGGAGGTGACCCTAGTTTTATTTTCCCAGGACATAGATTTTGAATCATCACATTTAGAAGCATTCAGAACTAAAAATGAATGATTTACTTGGGGAATATTATTGACAATGTCTGTGTGAGTGAAGATTTGCTGCTGTTGTTAGGGACTCTGGTGTCGGTTCCTACCCATAGTGACCTTATGCACAACAAAATGAAACACTGCCCAGTCCTGTGCCCACCTCACAATCATAGTTAATGCTTGAGCCCATTGCTGCTGCCACTGTGCCAGTCCATCTCATTGGGGGTCTTTCTCTTTATCGCTGATCCTTCACTTTCCTTACCATGATATATTTCTCAAGGGACTGGTCCCTCCTGGTAATATGTCTGAAGTATGAGAGACGAAGTCTCACCATCTGGCTTCTAAGGAACTTTCAGGCTGTACTTTACAACACAGATTTGTTCTTCTAGCAGGTCCATGGTACTTTTAGTGTTCCTCTCCAACACCCTGGTAGCGTAGTGGTTACGAATCGGGCTGCGAACCTTAAGGTCAGCGGTTCGAAACTACCAGCCGCTCCGCGGGAGAAAGATGAGGCTTTCTACTCCCGTAAAGATTTACACCCTCGGAAACCCTGCACAGGGTGGCTATGGGTCGGAACCGACTCGACGGCACTTAACAACAACAACAACTCCAACACCATAACTCAGATGCAGCCATTCTTCTAAGGTCTTCCTTATTCATTGTCCAACTTTCATATGCATATTAAGCTATTGAAAATTCTCTGATTTGTGTCAGATGCACTTTATTCTTCAAACTACATATCTTTGCTCTTGAACACTTTATCGAGATCTTGGGCAGGAGATTTGCCTAATGCAATACATCATGTATTTCTCGACTTCTGCTTTCATGCGTGTTGGTAGTGGATTCAAGCAAAATGAAGTCTTTGACAACTTCTATATTTCTCCATTTATCATGATGCTATTGATTGGTCCAGTGGTGAGGATTTTACCTAGTTTTTGTTGTTGTTAGATGCCATCAAGTCAGTACTAACTCATAGTGACCCTATGCACGACAGAACAAAACACTGCCCGGTTCTGGGCTAACCTCACAATTGTTACCATGCTTGAGTGTATTGATGCTGCCACTTTGCTAATCCATCTCTCTGGGGGTCTTCCTCTTTTTCTCCAACCCTCCACCTTTTTACCTAGTAGGGGTGGTGGTAGTGTGCTGTGGAGTCGGTTCCGACTCATAGTGACCCTGTACAGTGTTTTGTTTGGTTGGTTGGTTATGTGCCATGGAGTCGGCTCTGACTCATAGCAACCATGTACATGGTTTCCAAGGCTATAAATCTTTACAAGAGCAGAAAACCTCATCTTTCTCCCATGGAACAGCTGGTAGTTTCGAACTGCTGACCTTGCAGTTCACAGCCCTATTCATAACCACTATGCCACCAGAGCTCCTTTTTACATAATAGTATATTTTTGTTCTTGCTACATGTCGTTGACTTGCTACTGACTCACAGTGACCCTATGCACAACAAAACAAAACACAATCTGATCCTGTGCCAACCCTCACAATCATTGCCACATTGAAGCCCGTTGCTGCTTCCACTGTGCCATCCCATCTCATTGGGGGGGGGGGGTCTTCCTCTTTTTCCCTGACCCTCCACTTTACCATACATGATGTCCTTCTCCAGGGACTAATCCCTCTGGATAATGTCTGAGTGTGAGACATGATTTCTCACCCTCCTGGCTTCTAAGGAGCATTCTGGCTGTACTTCTTCCAACACAAATTTGTTTGTTCTTTTGACAATCAGTGATACTTTTAATATTCTCCAACACCAGGATTCCAGTGCATCATTCCTTCTATAGTCTTCTTTCTTTGTTGTCCAACTTTTACATGCATATGAGGTTCTTAAAAATACCATGGTTTGGGTAGGGCGCACCTTAGTACTTAAACTGATATATTTGTTCTTCAACACTTTAAAGAGCTCTCTCTTGTGCGGCAAATCTGCATAATGCAATATGTCATTTGATTTCTTGACTGCTGCTTCCATGAGACTTGATGGCAGATCCCAGCAAAATGAAGGAAGTGCATTGTACCTAGCAGAAACCAGTGACATGCGTATCTGTGACCCTTGGATAGAAGGAGTGTTGTTGTTGTTAAGTACTGTGGATTCGGTTCCGACTCATAGCGACCCTGTTTAGGGTTTTCAAGGAGTGGCTAGTGAGCTTGAACCTGCAACCTTGCAGTTCAAAACAACCTTGCAGCCCAGTGCTTTACCCACAGCACCACAAATTGGGGGAAAGTCTGTAATTCTAATCTCAATTGCAAATAAACTGGAAAACTAGCTGCACTAGAGAGAATCAGTACTCTAAGTGAGCAGAGAAAAAATTACAATTTGTTTAGCAGCTAAGCGTTTACTCCCTTGCACAAGGAGGTGGACCCGCTTGTAAAATTTTAATATGTGTTTGCTAGCATTGATCTACTTATTCTTGCACTCCTATCTCCCTGTTTGCAGGAAGCAGCTGGGTGATTTCCCTTACTTTGCATATGAAGAAGGTTCTAGCTTTTTATTTCACCTGTGCCCCTGAAATGCATGATGGAGCAAACAGCCTATGTATGACCAGGATCTGCCTCTAAGTGTCTTATTGCTTATTTGGATTATATATTTTATATAAGACCACTTCTAGACTATGAAGGGAGCCTAGGACTTTGAATAAAACAGACAGACTGATGTGGGTCTTGGTTCTGACCTTGGAATTTTTGTTAACAGACTTGTGACGAATCCCTGTACCTCTTAGAGCTCTGACTTGTTCACCAGCCCACCATACAGCTCTGGTGTGACTATCCAAAGAGTACCTCTTTGGTACAGAACTTTTAACAAGTACTAATGGAGCTTTTAAGGTGCTCTGGTAGCATAGTGGTTACGAATCGGTCTGCTACCCTCAGGGTCAGCAGTTCAAAACTACCAGCTGTTCCATGGGAGAAAGATGAGGCTTTCCGCTCCTGTAAAGATTTACAGCCTCAGAAACCCTGTACAGGGTTGCTATGAGTCAGAACCAACTCCACAGCACATAACAACAACAATGTAGCTTTTGGTGTGGTGCTGTGGGTTAATGCGCTGGACTGCACGGTCAGTACTTCAAGCTTACCAACCGCTCCTCAGAAACCCTCTACAAGGTTGCTGTGAGTCAGAACTGACTCAGCAGCACTTAACCACAACAGCAATGGAGCTCTTATCGAGTCCTGGTGTGGCGCTTGTAGGATACGCACTCAACCTCAAGGTCAGTTTGAACCACAATGTCAGCAGTTCAAACCCACCGGCTGCTCCTTGGAAACCCTTCTACAGGGTCACTGTGGGTCAGAACCAATTAGACACCACTTAACAATAACAACATTGTTGCTTTTGGATTCCTGGTGTGGTGCTTTAGGATAAGCACTTGAACGGAAGGTGGGTTTGAACCGCAAGATTGGTGTTTCAGATTCATCACACGCAACTGTGAAACCCATTAGAGGGTTGCTGTGGGTCAGAACCAACTCAGTGACACTTAACAATAAAAACAACATGTAGCTCTTTAGCTCTGATGAGGCACTGTACAATAAGCACTGGACTGCTAACCGTAAAGTCTGCAGTTCAAAACCACCGGCCACTCTCAGAAACCCTATACAGGGTCACTGTGAGTCAGAACCACCTCAATAGTATACAACAACAACAATGACAATGTGGCTGTTTCGGGTGGTGGTAGTTCTGTGGTAGAATTCTCGCCTTCTCTGTAGGAGACTTGGGTTCCTTCCCGGCCAGTGCAACCCATACCTAAGCTACCCACCTGTCTGTCTGCGGAGGTTTGTGTGTTGCCGTGATGCTGAGCAGCCTGCAGAGAAGAAAGGACTGGCGATTTGCTTCTGAATATCAGCCAGTGAAAACCCTTCTGTCACAGCCATGTGATCTGTAACAGACAATGAAGATGGAGCGGTACTGGGCAGTATTTCGTGCTGTCGTACTTGGGGTCTCCGCGAATTAGGGTTGAGTCAACAACCGTTTGGTTACTCTGCACAAGCTAAATGCTCCCCTGTGTTCAGAGTTCTCAGGTAGTAAGTCGGACCTTAGAAGAATCCATGGAGAAGAATATTGAAAGTACCGTGAACTGTTAGAAGAACAAAGAAATCTGTCTTGGAAGAAGTACAGCTAGAATGTTCCTTAGAAGTGAGCACGGTGAGACTTTCATCTCTCGTGCTTTGGATATGTTGTCAGGAGGGACCGGTCCCTGAGGAAGGACATCTTCCTTGGTGAAGTGGAGGGTCAGTGAAAAAGAGGAAGCCCTCACAAGGAGATAGATTGATACAGTGGCAGCAGCAATGGGCTCTGACATAACAGCGATTGTGAGGATGGCCTAGGACCAGGCAGTGTTTTGCTTTGCTGCACATGGTGTCTCTGTGTGTTAGAGCCGACTTGACTGCTCTTAACAACAACACCTATCTTCATACATTTTCATGAGGTGGATACTGTTATTATTCCCATTTTGCAGATGATGAAATGAGAGCAAGAGGTTCAATCATGGCTCAGGGTCACGCCGGGAGAATGAGTAGAGCTGAATTTGATTTCAGAGTTTCAGCACCTTACGTCTTCACTGGCATTAGTTGTGTTTCCAAGGAACTCTGGTGGGACAGTGGTTAAGTGCTTGGCTATTGTCTGAAAGGTCAGTGGTTTGAACTTACCAGTTGTTCCATGGGAAAAAGCTGTAGCAGTCTGCTTCTGTAAAGATTTCCAGCCTTGGATACTCTATGGGGCAGTTCAATTCTGTCCCCATAGGGTCACACTGGGTTGGAACCAATGTGACGGCTACAAGTTTGATTGGCTTTGGTGTTTTTATGTCTAACCATCATGGCATGTAGACATGTAGACATCATCTCCCAGGTGTGTGTTTTTGAGGGATGGAGCATTGAGTAAACCTCTAAACTAGGAAAAGTTTTTAATTGCCTGGACATTAAGAAAAAATAGCATGAGCATGCAATTCATAGTTGTTTGATTCCAACTTCTGGAGACCCCGTGTGTTAGAATAAAACTATGCTACATAGGGTTTTCAATGTCTACACTGTTTTTTTTGTTGTTGTTGTTTTTGTTTTTTAACAGTAAATAGATTACCAGAGTCTTTCTTCCGAGGTACTTCTGGGCATACTTGAACCGTCAACCCTTTAATGAGCAGGCAAAAACATTAACCATTTGAATGACAGGTAGTAACCTATTCAAATTGTATTTCAGTAGAAGAGCAATGGGTTCTATGTGGTTGTACTCATCGGTGTAAAGCTGAAGAGACCTAATGAACATGGCTCGGATGTTCAGCTTCACAGCTGTCAACTAGCCCATTGGAATTGCATCCCATCCAGTACAGTCAGTACTGTTAAACCCACAAATGGATAGGGAAACCAAGGCTCACATGTCATCGTGTAGCTGGTTCAAGGTCAAAGACAAGAAGTGCTCATCCTGGGATTCCATCTTGGTTTTGCTAAACCCTTCAGTCCGTGGGGCCTTTTCATTTTTCTGGAAAGTTGCGATGGTCTTCTTGCATGAAGAGCTTTTGTGCCATCTCCCAGAACCTTCCCATATTACCAAGGTTACTTGATCTCTCAAATCCAGAACTCATGCTGAAAAGCCCTCATTCTGGCGGCTGTGCTGTTGTGAAATGAGTTCTGTTAAAGCCCTAAGTGTAATAGGCTTGCTAGGCATTCAAGTGGCAGTCACCAATTCTTTCTTCTAAAATTGTCATTCCACCGTACACTTAATAATTAAGGATTATTTCAGCTCACATATCCCTGTGCATTTTAATAAAAACAGACCTTGGAGGACCTCCCGGGCGCTACGGCACATCCCTGACAAAACCAGAAAGGGAAGGAAGGACGCTGGGGTTTAATCCTCCTTCCTCTTTGTATTACCATATTTATTGCATCCCAACCTGGAACAGGGGAGCAGTTAAGGAAAGCAGAGGCAGCAGGGGCTTTGCTCATTAAGAGTGGAGGCTGCAGGCTCCGCTGAAGATAAAGCACAAGCTTGCTTCCTTCTTTGATGAAGAAGTGTGGTCTGATCTGTCCACAGAATATGCTTGTTATATGCAGTAATATCAGCATTGTTGTAACCCAAACCTCTATGAGGAACCCTTGTGTCTTAAAACCCAAATCAGTCTTTTGTGCTGGGTCTAAGTCTGTGCTCCCCAAATACATGCTCTACTGGTGGTGGTGGTGGTGGTGGTGGTGGTTAAGTGCCATTGAATGGTTTCTGACGCATAGCGACCCTGTATAGGGTTTCCAAGGATCAGCTGGTGAGTTTGAACCACTGACCTTCCAGTTCAAATGACTTTGCAGTCTGATGCATTAGCCCGTGGAGGACTCCTGGTGCCAAAGGCGATTTGAGCTTTTGTCATGAAATTAATGGCATTGGATTATATCTTGAAGAAGTCATTCCATTTGGAATTCTATTTGTCCTTAACCTCTTGCGTATCTCGCTTTAGGACAAAACAAGAAGAGGAAGGGTATGGACTCCTCGGAGCCTTTGGATGATGTTGGAATTTGTGGAAGAGGCTCTGATAGCCCAGTGGTTGCAAGTCAGGCTGCTAGGCTCAAGGTCAGCAGTTTGAAACTACCAGCCATTCTGTGGAAGAAAGATAAGGCTTTCTGTTCCTATAAAGATTTATAGCTTCAAAAACCCTGGACAGAGTCACTCTGAATCAGAACAGACTCCACAGCACACTACCACCATCACCAGCATTAATGCTAGTCCCTTAATGGTACAAATGGTTAATGTGCTTGCTTCATTTCATACTGAAAAGTTGGAAGTTCTAATCCAACCAGAGTATCTCCAAAGAAAGGCCTGGTGATCTACTTCTGAAAATTTAGCCAATAAAAACTTTGTGAAGCACAGATCTACTCTGACACATGTTTGGTCGCCATCAGCTGGAATCTATTCAACTGAAACTGTGGTGTTTTGGTTTCATTTTGGTTTTTGTCTAACTTTTCTTCTCCTATGGGGTAAGAAAGTCAGTGAGAATACTTAAAAAGTCATGCACACGGCGAATGGAATATCAGTTTTATGCCTTTTGTTCTTGAATTGTAGGATTTTCTTTCAACTGTGGCCACAGTGGGTTCCCATTTACCATTACCATATGGATTATTCTAGCAACTTCCCTTTGAGTCCAGTTTCTCAATGGAGAAAAGATTGAAGTTGTCAAGGACTTCATTCTTCTTGGTTCAACAATCAACACTCATGGAAGCAGCAGCCAAGAAATCAAATGATTATTGCATTAGCATTAGGCAAATCTGTTGCACAAGACCTTTTTTAAAAAAGTGCTGAAGAGCAAATATATCAGCTTGAGGACTAAGGTATACCTGACCCAAGCCATGGTATTTTGTACTTCCACATTGACCAGAATTTCATCATATGGTACTTACCAACAACAGCAATAATCTGCAAAGGAGACTGGGAAAATGTAGGATCTGTTCTGGAAGTTTCTAGTACTAAAGGAAAAGGGAGGCACTCCTGGTGTGGCGGTATAGGATAAGCACAGGATTAGGACCCACAACGTCAGTGGTTCAAACATAACAGTCTCTATGAGTCCAAATCAACTCGATGGCACTTAACAACTATAACCATAAGGAAAGAGAAGGAGCCCTGGGAGCACAGTGGTGTATGAGCTGAGCTGCTAACCACAAAGTCAGCAGTGCAAATCCACCAAGCACTCCACAAGAGGAAGATGAGGCTTTCTGCTCCCATAAAAATTTACAGCTTCAGAAACCCTACACAGGTTTGAGACACTCCGAATCCCTATGCATGTTTAACAACTGTGATATGCAGATGATACAGCCTTGCTTGCTGAAAGTGAAGAGGACTTAAAATACTTACTGATGAAGACCAAAGACGATAACCTTAGGTATGGATTGCATCTCAATGTAAAGAAAACAAAAATCCTCACCACTGGACCAATAAATAATATTCTTATCAATGGAGAAAATATTGAAGTTGTCAAGGACTTCATTCTTCTTGGTTCAACTATCAACACTCATGGAAGCAGCAGCCAAGAAATCAAATGATTATTGCATTAGCATTAGGCAAATCTGTTGCACAAGACCTTTTTTAAAAAAGTGCTGAAGAGCAAATATATCAGCTTGAGGACTAAGGTATACCTGACCCAAGCCATGGTATTTTCAATAACCTCGAAAATTGCACAGTGAATAAGGAAGATCGTAGAAGAATTGATGCTTTTGAGTTATGGTGTTGGAGGAGAATATTGAAAGTGCCATGGGCTGTCAAAAGAACCAACAGATCTGTGTTGGAAGAAGTGCAGCCAGAGTGCTCCTTGGAGGCCAGGATGGCCAGACTTCATCTCTCATACTTCAGACATATTGTCAGAACGGGCCAGTCGCTGGAGAATATCATGTTTGGTAAGGTGGAGGGTCAGAGAAAAAGAGGAAGACCCCCAATGTGATGGATTGGCAAAGTGGCAGCATCAATGGGCTCAAGCATGGCAACAGCTGTGAAGTTGGCCCAGGACCGGACAGTGTTTCGTTCTGTTGTGCATAAGGTCACTATGAGTTGGTACCAACTCGATGGCACCTAACAATAACATAGAGTTTCCGAGGGTTTCCGAGGAGAGGCTGGTGGGTTTGTACCACTGACCTGGTGGTTAGCCGTCTATCTTACAGCACCACACCAGAACTCCAATTCATCAGTCAATCAGTGCAGTCCAGCACGAAGTGGTTAGTACTGAGCTCGGAATTCAGTGATTCAGACCTATGACATGTATCCATCCCAGTGAAATGGCTTCCTTGAAGGAGTGGTGTTTACACTGAGAACTGAAGGAAGCAGTTACCAAGGCCTGCAGGAGAACGTAGCCAGTCCTCTGAGGTACAGTCAAGGCCCAGCACTGGTTATACTTGGGGGATAAAAATTCAACCAGTGAGTAGGTGCTTTGTAAAGCAAGAGTCATTACTGTGGATAGCTCACAGGCTAAAGGGGATAAGGCAGACTGCTATGAACTGATGGACCTGCAAATGAATAAGGTGTCCTGGTGTAGCTATGTAGGATAAACACTGGACCGCAAGGTCGGCGGTTCAAATTCACCAGCCTCTCCCCAGAAACCCTGTGAGTCAGGGTTGCTATGAGTCAGAACCGACTCCATGGCACTTAACAACAAAAACAAGGTTGTCTTTCACTTTTTGATCAAGTCCTTTGATGAACAAAAATAATTTGATGAGGTTACATTTCTCTCTTTTTTCTTTAACTCATACTTTTCTTAATCAAGCCCCTCTATTTTTCTACTAAGAATGTTAACGTTTTTAATCTTCATGTTTAGATCCTGGGTTCATTTTAAAAAAAAAACACACACAACCCTTTTATTGTCAATTAAGTGATAGTTTACAGGACAGGTTATCCAATTTACTCTGAACAAATCATATTTTGTTTCATTACAATGATGACAATCCCCTCCCTACACCATCGATCAACAGCATTTACCTCTATTCCTTCCTGTTTTTTGTTTTTGATGTACACAAAACACATAGAAAATATATATTTCTTTAAATGTCCAAAGGGCACATTTTATGAGCCAGCCTCCTGCTTACAGGCACACAGCCCTTCTCATTCCCTGGGTCTAGAGTCCTCAGCTGCTCTCTCTGTGTCATCACCTCTGCTTCCTTCTCTGCTGTAACCACTTTTCTGATTGGATCCCAAACTCCACTCATGCTCTTGATGGTTCTAGGATCCTCTTGATGGTCCTGGGATCCTCTGTTCCTGGAATGAAAGATTAACTCCTTCCCCCTTTTTGTTTCACATCTTCTACATTTAAGATTGCGACAGTTGCAATTATTCATAAAAAGGATTACTCACTGTTGAATCAAAAGAATCCTACCCCCATCATCCCCCATCCCCATTCCACAGACCATCTGGACAAGAGGAAAACTATTCAGTGGGGATTCTACCTAAATCCCCTTTTTCTGAAACTAAGGACACTTTTGAAAGTTTATAAGCCAACCACTTTAGGCCTTTGTAGCCCCCCTACCCCACCCCAATTTTGGTAACTAATGTCTGAGTTGCTCATTCCTATCAACCCTGTGTACTAAAGAGATAGGCTTGATCCTTGATGTAAAGACCCCTTCCCTTTCGGTTGGAATTTTGAGCAACTACATCCATAAGCCAAGGTCCAGTTCATCAATTTGCAGCAATTTATGCTTGCTTTCTGTATCAAGCATCTTTATCTTCATCTGGTTGAATTCTGAACAGTAAGCCATTGAAATTAAGTCAGATGGGTACCATCTGAAAATTTGGGTGCTTTTGCATGCCTCTTCCCACTTCAGACCATCTGGTCTGTTCACTCTCAATTGTAGCCCCAGTGATTAGGTCAGGGTCCTTGGATGGGAGTTCAGAAGTCTCCCTAAACTTCAGACCTGCCAGCCCTTCCCATTCTCACTCTCATCTCAAGATTGATGGGAATCTATGGAACATGGCCCAACTCAGCCCATGTCTTCATTACTGCCTTTCCCACATTTCCATTCACAAGTAGACCAGGGTAGTCACCAGTGAGCATACAAGCCTGCTCATATGTTGTTCACTTTGAGTTTCAATCTTGGAAGGAGTTTTACCCTAATGCACTGAGTTTTCTTATCTTAATGGCTTCAAGGCGAACAGCTTGCTTGATCTTGTAGCAGCTCAAGAGTGTACTCTTTCTTTCAAGAAATATCTGCTATTCCTCTAGCTGCTCTTGGTTGGTCTGACTGTCTTTTCAAGTGGAATTGTCCCACCTCAGAAGGTTCTGGGTGGGACTCAGGACCCCACCTAAGGCCCCATATTCCACAAAAGCTTAACAAGAGGCCTATCTCCCTGAGCAAATTCTAGTTCCCATTTTAGCTAACCCAATCAGTTATAGGCTGAAGGTGCACTTGTAAGCTTTCTGTAATCATATTTCTTCCTATCCTATTATTCCTTCCTATCCCACTTAATTATCTATTTTACAATAGTAGGCAGGGAAAACCAGTATCCACAAGACAGTCAAGCACCTTAACATCATTTCCCCTCCTTTACCCATTCAGACTATGTCTCCATTACTCTGTCACAGAGCCCTCTTGTTCTAAGGTTGAGTATACATCACTATCACCTCTATCCCATTTAGCCCATGCAAACCTCCTTAAGTCTTCCCCTATCTTCCTTGTTCATCCACCTTCTACCCCTTCCTGTATATTGCCTTCTCCCTCCTTGTATATTGCCTTCCCCATCACCCGAGCTATCATGTGTCTATCCCTAATCTGTACTAATCCCCAACTCTCAATCCTGGTAACTTTCAAAGAATTCTTTTAGTGTGGAATTTTCTTCTTAAGCTTTTACAGTAATGGTCTTATGCAATATTTGCCTTTTTGTGCATGACTAATTTCACTCAACACAGTGTCCTCAAGGTTCATCCATTGTACGAGGTGTTTTGTAGTTTCATCATTTTTCTTCAAGGTAGCATAGTATTCCATTGCATGTATGTACCAAAGTTTGTTAATCCATTCTTCCATTGATGGGCACTTAGGCTGTCTACATTTTTCTGCGATTGTGTAAATAGTGCTGCAATAAACACTGATGTGCATATATATCTACTTCTGTTCTGGATCGTATTTCTTGTGGATATACACCAAGTAGAGAAGTTGTTGGACAATTAAGTATTGCTATTTTCAACTTTCTGAGGAAACATCATACCATTTTCCGGAGTGGTTGAACCATTTTACAGTCCCACCAACAATGTAGGAGGGTCCCAGTCTCTCCACACCCTCATATGCATGTCTTTGAATTTCGCTGTTATTGTTGTGAGATGATAGCTCATTGTTGTTTTGATTTGCATCTCTCTAATGGCTAATGATCATGAACATTTATTCATATGTTTGTTGGCTACAGGAATGGCTTCCTTGGTAAAATGTCTGGTTATGTCCCCTAGGTTGTCTTTTTCTTGTAAAGTTGTTACAGTTTCCTATAGATTTTAGAGATTAGTCCCTTTTCTTATATGCATTGCAAAAATTGTTTTCCCCTTCTGTGGGTTCCTTTTTCACTCTTTTGGTGAAATCTTTTGATGCACATTATGTTTCTAATTTTCAGTATGCCCCAGTCATCTATTTTCTCTATTGTTTATGCATTTTTTGCAATGTTTGATAGACTATGTATGCCCTGTATTGTTATTGTTGTTGTTAAGTGCTGTTGAGTTGGCTCCAATCCATAGTGACCCTGTGTCTAGGGTTTCCAAGGAGCATCTGGTGAGCTTGAACTACCAACGTTGCAGTTCAAATAGCATTGCAATCTGACGCATTAACCCACAGCACCATACCAGGGCTCCATGCCATTAAATTTGTTCCAGTTTTTTTCACTGATGATCTTTATAGTTCTGGGATTTGTGTTCAGTTTTAATTGTTTGTGTGTGTGTGTGTGTATGGTGTACAAAGAAGGAGCCATAAAAGGGGTTAGCGAGGGACACAGAACCACATTCAATATGGTAAGAATGGATCCATCCTCAGGGATAAACAGGAGTGGGTCATGAGAAGGCATAAAAGACAAGGACTGGAATGCAGGGATTGAGAAGGGATTGAGCAGGGGTAAGCTTGGAGAGTAGATGGAGTGGGATCCTCAAAGTTCTCATTAGCTCTATGCAGGAGATTGAACTTAATTCCTTGCCCAGTTAGCAGAGAATTGTGTGATGATTTGGGGGAGATGATAGGAATGTTGTTGATACGTGCCACATGTCAGTTCCAACTCACAACAACCCAATGCACAATAGCACAAAACACTGCCAGGTCCTGTGTCATCCTCTCAGGTGCTACGTGTGGGCCCATTATGGCAGCCATTGAGTCATTTCCCATTTGGAGAGTCCTAATTCTTTTCCATTGACCGACTCACTACTTTACCAGGCATGGTGTTCTTCTCCAGAGACTGGTCCCTCCAGATACCATGCCCATAGTACGTGAGACAAGGTCTCACCATCCTCACTTCTAAGTAGCATTGTGGCTGCACTTCTTCCAAGACAGATTCGTTGGTTCTTCTGACAGTCCATGTATTCTTCGTTCACTGTTCAGTAGACTTTGCCAAAACTATAATTCAAATTCATCCATTCTTCTCTGTTCTTCCTTATGTGTACAGCCTTCACATGCATACGAGTCCATTGAAAACACCAGGGTTTGGGACAAAAGCACCTTATAGGATGGAAGATGTTGAAGAAAGCAAGTTCAGACACAGTTCAGAGAAGGGTTGAACACAGTCACAAAAAATCACTGAAGGCTAGATACAATAATTGTATCAAACATTTTTTATGTCTTTACTACCTGCCTGGTAGCATAATGGGTTACGAGATGGGCTGCTCACTGCAAGGTCAGCAGTTTGAATCCACCAATTGCTCCTTGGGAGAAAGCTGACACTTTCTGCTCCTGTAAAGATTTACAGCCTCAGAAACTGTATCCAGGGTCACTATGAGTCAGAACTGACTTGGTGGCATACCACCACCACCACCTGCCAGACATTGTTTAAAGTTCTTCACATACTTTAGCTTAATCATTCCAACATTAACTATGCCATGTTGTTGTTGTTATGTGCCGTGGAGTCGGTTCTGACTCATAGCAACGCTGCACAGGGTTTCCGAGGCTATAAATCTTTACAGGAGCAGAAAGCCTCATCTTTCTCCCACGGAGGGGCTGGTAGTTTTGAACTGCTGACCTTGTGGTTCACAGCCCGATTCGTAACCACTATGCTACCAGAGCTCCTTTGACTATGCCATGTTGTTGTTGTCAGGTGCCATTGAGTTGGAACCAACTCATAGCGACCCCATGCACAGCAGAACGAAACAATGTCCGATCCTGGGCCAACCTCACTACCGCTGCCACACTTGAGTCCATCAATGATGCCACCTGGCTGATCCATCTCGTTGGGGGTCTTCCTCTTTTTCTCTGACCCTCCACCCTACCCAGCATGACATCCTTCTCCAACGATTGTTTCCTCCGGACAATATGTCCAAAGTAGGAGAGACGAAGCTTAGCCATCCTGGCCTCCAAGGAGCACTCTGGCTGCACTTCTTCCAAAACAGATCTATTGGTTCTTTTGGCAGTC
Organism: Chrysochloris asiatica; assembly: GCF_000296735.1. NCBI lineage: Eukaryota > Metazoa > Chordata > Mammalia > Afrosoricida > Chrysochloridae > Chrysochloris > Chrysochloris asiatica. The sequence goes on from NW_006408594.1 coordinate 9,865,875, forward strand.
CATGGCACCCTCAGTATTCTCCTCCAACACCACAACTCAAAGGCATTAATTCTTCTACGATCTTCCTTATTCACTGTCCAGCTTTCGCATCCATATGAGGCTATTGAAAACACAATGGCCTGGGTCAGACGCACCTTAGTCCTCAAGCTGACATCTCTGCTCTTCAATACTTTAAAAAGTTCCTGTGCAGCAGATTTGCCCAGTGCAATACGTCGTCTGATCTCTTGACTGCTACTTCCGCAAGTGTTGATAGTTGATCCAAGAAGAATGAAGTCCTTGACAACTTCAATCTTTTCTTGACTACGCCATAATATCTATGATTTCCATCCCCATTTTGTAGATTCAGCAACTATACAAAACTTGCCCAAGGTCACACCCATAGTTTCTAATAGCATTAAAGGAAAACAAAACCAGTTTGACCACTAGACTAAGTGCCTCGGGAAACTTGGCAGTTGCTTGGGAGGTGCGAGTGGGTGAGTGGGGGTGAGGGTTGGGCACATGACATGTATGATGCTTATTAGGAGGCTGGGTGAATGGTGCATCTTGAACTCAGGCAAGAAAGTCAGGAAGAGGAACCTGCAAAGAGGCCAGGAGAGGGCAAAATGACTCCTTCCATGTTGAACCTGGGTTTATATTTATATATTTATCTATATAACCATTCAGCACAAATGGGAGCATCTACTTCATGCACCAGGAGGTGTCCTGGCTGCTTAGATACAGCAGTAACTGACAGTCTCTGTCCCAAGGAACTTTCTTTCTAGAGGAGGGACATGTTCTGAACAAGCACTCCATGGTCATTAGAGACATGGAGGTGTTAGGAGAGTTGTCACTGGATATTGTTGGTTTCCAGGGGCCTTGGGCAGGGCCCTCAGTTAACAGTTCCATTTACTTGGGTAAAGTGCAGGGGCATACCGGTGGCTTACAGTACAGATCCAAGCAGCATGCTCTGGGCTGTGTTTCCGGTTGCTGTTACCCTGACCCATGGAGGAGAAGGACACTTAGAGCTGCCAGTTAGAACCATATTATCTGAAGTGCTGCTACTCAGCAGCCTGCCTTCTGTGGCTGGGACCATGTCAGTGGTCTGCCCGAAGTGACCTTCAAGCCCATCTTGATTTGAATTCCAAAGTTTTGATTTTTAACATTGTGTCATGTTGTTTGGAGCCTGGGGTATTTTCTCATGAAGGGCTGCTTGATTGGGGATGAATGAATAAAAGGTGTGGAGATATTAAAAGTGAGGCTAAGCTGATATCCAGTGACGGGTGCCCCAGATGATGTCCTCTTTTTTGTGTGGTTTTCATTTGGAGAGGACAAGTTAGCACTGTGCCATACAAGATGCATCTTACAAACTGCATCCATACAGGCTAACAACATTGCCCTCTGTGTCTGTCTCTGTATTTATGGGATATGCCCAGTTGGTAGATAGAAAGGGTTGGCTGGATTGTTAGCGAATGCTCTATTTAGGATTTCTGGAAACACAAATACCCTAGTAAAAGGTATGGTGTTATCACATGCCTTTTGTTCTTTCGCATCTTTGGTCACCATATCTATGAAATGTTTAGCCTTTAACTGCTGGGTCTGGGTGAGAGAAGGTGGGAGAAGATGGGAGAAAGTACCGATAGGAGGACATGACTCAACTTTGGATGCTGGCGGAGTTCGTTGTTGTTGTAAAAACTTGCAACTCTAGCATGGCTTTAAGATGAGCCCTCTCAGAATCAGGGACGCAATGTCTCACTACCATCAAAGAGGAGCCAGGAACGGAGTGCACGCTTTAGACCCCGAAATCCTTTGATTGTTGAACCGCCTCAACCTGGGGACAAAAAGCTGTGACGTCAGAGGAGTGGCACAGGAGCAGTAATAGGACCAAGAAGCAGAGGAGGAGACAGAGCAGTGGGCTCCCCAGTCATGGAGTAAGTAAAGATGGGTGACTTGGGGCTTCCAGGCATTGAAGTCGAGGAGCTAGGTCTGCTGACCCATGAAGCTGAGCCAAATGTCTTCAGGCTGACATTTATGGTGGGGTGGTGTGTCCTGTGGGCATGTGTCAGCAGTCAGCTGGAACTACTGTGTCCTGAACGTCTCTGACCCTGAACTGTAACCTGGTAACTGAGTATGGGTGACCATTGCAGTGGATGATCCAACCCAGTTGAGTAGAGGGGACGGTGGGAAGCATGGATGTTGCTTCATGGTTTTGCACTCAGGTTGGAAGAGATGTCTTTCTGTTCTGGCACTCTCAGTGAGAAGATGCTTGATGTGCCTTCAGCATTGGCTGTGAATTGTTGGGGATCTCCTGTGGTTTTGCTGTTGGATATCAACAACCTTACCTCTGCCTCCTCACCTCTCCATCCTCTTCTTTCCCACAGGCGGAACCCTTTGCACTTCCACCTCATTGCCGACACCATTGCCGAGCAGATCCTGGCCACGCTCTTCCGGACCTGGATGGTGCCTGCCGTGCGTGTAGACTTCTACAATGCAGATGAGCTCAAGGTATGCACGGAGGGAGGGGTGTCTCCCCAGCCCAGACACTCTTCTTTTGTGTGGTTTAGTAGACTGCAGCAAAAGCAGAACTCTCAGTCCTGACTGGACACATCCGTAAATAACTGAGGTGGTTAGCCATCGGCATCTGGTGTTATTAGTGAAAGCATTAAAATGACCACATCATTGGCACAGAATCCATGTTGGTCTATACCACTCTAAGCATCATGTCTTTCTTTCCATAGACTCTGGGGGCTCTTGGACTGTGCATATGAGAAATAGATGATTTGCTCCTGTTAACTAGAGACTTGTGGTGTGGCACTATGGGATCAGCACTGGGCTGTGAACCACAGGGTCAGCAGTTCAAACCCACCAGCAGCTCCTTGGAAACCCTCTACAGGGTCGCTATGAGTCAGAACTGACTCGATGGAACTTAAGAACTGAAAAACGCTATTCACTATCTAGAGAATTTTGTCACCCTATGAAGTAAGGAGCTCTGGTAGCGTAGTGGTTACGAACCGGGCTGTGAACCTCAAGGTCAGCAGTTCGAAACTACCAGCTGTTCCACGGGAGAAAGATGAGGCTTTCTGCTTCCATAAAGATTTACAGTCCCGGAAACCCTGTACAGGGTCGCTATGAGTTGGAACTGACTCCACATCACATAACCCCCACCACCACCATGAAGTAAAAGCTGGAACTCAGTTTGATGGACTTGATTTGTACAGGGAGTCTCACTGGGTTACCAATGCCTAACATATGTGTTGTTGTTAGGTGCCATTGAGTTCATTCTGACTCAGTGCACAACAGAATGAAACACTGCGTGGCCCTGCACCATCTGTACAATTGTTAAGCTTCAGTCCGTCTTTGTTGCCATTGTTTCAGACCATCTCATCTAACTAACCCTCCATTTACCAAGCATGATGTTCTTCTCCAGAGACGGATTCCTCCTGATAGTATGTCCAAAATGTGAGAGACTAAGTCTCACCGTCCTCACTGCTACATCCATTCTGGCTGTACTTCTTCCAAAACAGATTTGTTTTCTGGAAGTCCATGGTACTTTCAATATTCTCCACCAATACCATAATTCTAATCTCCGATAATATTATGTAAGTTTGCCCTCACTTTAAAACAATTGAACCAACCCCTACTGGCAACAAATTCTTCATCACAACCACCTGTATTCAGTGCACATGCAGCTTTTAAATCATGGAAAAGTCTTCGAGCCATTTCTTGCACTCTCAAAGCCAAAACCCACTGCCATAGAGTTTATTCTGGCTTGCCGCAACCCTTTGTTGTTGTTGTGCAGTGCCCTTGAATCAATTCTGACCCATAGCGACCCTGTATAGGGAGGGTTTCCAAGGAACTGCTGGTGGGTTGGAACCACCGACCTTGCAATTCAAACAACTTTGCAGTCTGATGCATTAGCCCACAGCGCCACACCAGGACTCCCTAGAAGAGGGTAAAACTGCTCCATAAGGTTTCCGAAGTTATGAATCTTTACAGGAATAGAGAGCCTCCTCTTTCTCCTACGGAGTGACTGGTGGGCTCAAACCACTGACCTTTCAGTTAGCAGTCCAATGCTTAACCTACCGCATCACCAGGGCTCCAGGCTACATAAGGACTATAGGTCTCTATTTGACTCCCGACACATTTGACTTAATGACCCACTCATGGGTACATCTTGTCCACAACCTGGATTCTGCCTGTGTTGTCATCTACTGGTACTTAGTTTTTATCTACAGCATGATGGATGTTATAATATCAAACTTATAGGAGTCCTGGTGTAGCGCTGTGGGTTAATGCGCTGGGCTGCAAAGTCAGTTTGATCTGCAAAGTCGATGGTTCAAGATCACCAGCTGCTCTTCAGAAACCCTGTACAGAATTGCTATGAGTCGGAACTGACTCGATGGCACTTAACAAGAACAGTATCAAACTCACAGGGTAATGGAATGCCTGGGGAGCACAGCGTAATGGTTACGAGTTGAACTGCTAACCTTAAGGTCAGCCGTTCAAAACTATCAGTTGTTCGGAAGAGAAAGAAGAGGCTTTCTGTTCCTGTAAAGATTTATAACCCTAAAAAACCCTGTACAGGGTTGCTTGAGTCAAAACCAACTCCACAGTACACAACCAACCAAGTGAAAGGTTTCATGGTTCAAAACCACCCAGTAGTGTGTCAGAAGACAGATGTGGTGATCTGACGCTGAATGATCACAGCCTTGGAAACTGTTTGGAACCATTCTCCTCTGCACCCACGTGGGGGAGGGGTCACTAGAGTCAGAATCATTTTGATGGCAGCTGATCCTCGGTAATAAAGAAGCCAAGATGCGAGACTATATGGGGATGCACTTTTGAAAGATTGTGTTGAATCATATTAAAAGTTAGATGAGGCTGAAGGGTTCCAAGCAAATAAAACCCATTTGGTCATACCACTTCCTTGCTTAAAGCCCTTCTGTTGCTTTTGCTGTTGTGAAGTGCCATCGAGTCAGTTCTGACCCACAGCGGTCCTGTACAGCGTTTCCCAGGAGCGGCTGATGAAGTTGAACTGCTGACTTTGTGGTTCAATCCAACTTGGCAGTCTAGCACATTAACCCACAGCATCACACCAGGACTCCAGAATCCTTCCATAGTGTCAGTTAATATAGATCAAAGTGGAGATTTAACAGCCTAAATGAAAAAGTCTTTTATATTCTGACCCTTGATACTTCCTCCTGTCTCATGCCTTGTCACCCCTGCAAGTGGACTCTATTGCTTAGCTTTAAGAAGCCAGCTCCGGTTCCCTCTGCTTTCTCGCCGATGTTTGAGCCTTTGCTTATGCTGTTCCATCTATCTGACATGCCCTTCCCACCTATCTTGTCCCACCTCGTACCCAGACTTCAGGATGCAAGGCCACTTTCCCTGAGGACCTTCTCTGTTCTTGAGGCTGGAGGAAGAAGACATTTTCTATTCACTTGTCTTGTCTCCTCCTCAACTGTGGTATCTTCTTCAGCATAGGAGTTTTCTTTATGTCTGGTGTGTAGTTGTTGCTATTAAGTGCCATCCGGTAGGTATCAACTCATAGTGACCTTGTATGGGGTTTCTGTGGAGAAGCTGGAGTTTGAATGACCAACCTTGTGGTTCAAACCAACCTTGCAGTCCAGTGTTTATACTACAGTGCCATGTTGTTGTTGTTGTTGTTGTTGTGAAGTGCTGTCAAGTCAGTTCCAACCCATAGCCACCCTATATAGGGTTTCCAAGGAGCAGATGGTGAACTCAAACCACTGACCTTGTAGTTCAAACAGCTCTGCAGTCTAACGCATTAACCCACAGCACCACAATTTCTGGATTGAAGAAATTGGTATTATAAGAGGAACTTTCGACTTTACAGATGCGCTTTGACACTGTGTCTCAAGGGACCAGACACACAGGCATGAGGCTGATTCTAGCAAGCTCTTTTTTTCCTACACTCATAAAGTCACCTCTCTTCATTTCAGAGCCGTAACATTTTTAAATGGATCACAGCAATGCTGGCCGCGCTTTTTGATTTTCTCATAATTCAGGCTCTGAGGTGGATCGAGATGTTCAGAATTTAGCATTTGGGGATTGTCGTGGTAATTTGTGTGCCATTCCACTCTCTTCTGAGTGAAAATTGATTAACACTCTTAAAAAGGGGAAAACAAAATTTAGCAAATTGCTGTGCTAATTAAGGTGAAAGCCAGCTACTCTGTCTCCCAGGGTTTTGGCGCCAACACTGGGGAAAACAACAGGAGAGGAGGGCCAGGGGCATTTGGCTCAGAGGGCTGCATCTCCTTCCTCATTCATCCTTCTCCTTTCTTTTGGCAGTCCTGTGCCATGTCTTTTAAGTTTCCATTGTCTGCTTTTCAGTGACAATGAAACAGAAAGAAGTAAGTGGTTAAAAAATCCTGAGTTCAAGTTCTTGTTGTCACTGAAGAATTCTCTGCCTTGACTTTGGCTTTGAACCTTGGCTCTGTCATTTGTGTCTGGGCAGGGTCTCCCCCTTCAAGGATTAAGTGAGATAAAGCCTGTAAAGGCCCGGCCATGCCTGCAGCATACCACGGTATTGAAAATGTTCCAGCCAAGGCAACGTAGGACTTACCATGCTCTTGACTCTGTGCCTCCTGTTATGAAATCTATTGACAATTGTAGGGATATCCGTTTTGCAGAAAAACAAAACAGAATCCATACCTGACACCATACACAAAAATAAACTTATATAGTGAATCAAGACTTAAATGTGAGACCTAAAACTGTAACGTTAATGGGAGAAAGGTTAGGGACAAGCCTAGGTGCCCTAATTTATGGCATACAACCAGACATAACTGGAGTCCCGGTGTGGCACTGTGGGCTAATGTGTCAGACTGCAAAGTCATTTGAACTGCAAGGTCAGCGGTTCAAGCTCACCAGCTACTCCTTGGAAACCCTATACAGGGTTGCTATGGGTCCAAATCGACTCAACGGAACTTAACAATAACAACTATCAGACATAACTATAAAATACACAAATACCATAATAGAAACTTGGTAAATAGGACTTCCTGAAAGTTAAATGGAGTCCTGGCATGGCACTGTGGGTTAATGCATTGGACTGCAAAGTCATTTGATCTGCAAGATCAGGGTTTCAAGCTCACCAGCTCCGTGGAAACCCTTGGAAACCACTATGGATTGGAACCGACTCAAAGGCACTTAACAACAACAACAGAAGTTAAGAGATGTCTTGAGGTTGCTTTTCAGAATAATACACTGAGCCATAAGGTCGATTTGAACCGAAAAATCAGGGATTCTGATCTAACAGTCATTCTTCAGAAACCATATATAAGGTTGTTATGAATTGGAATCGACTCAACAGCACTTAACAACAACAAAAATTAAGTACTTATGCTCAACAAAAGAGTTCACCAATAAAGTAAGAGGTGGTTGTTGTTAGGTGCCAATGAGTTGGTACTGACTCATAGGGACCCTATGCACACACAAAAAAACACTGCCTGGTCCTGCAACAACCTCACAGTTGTTTCTACATTTCAGCCCATTGCTGTTGCTACTGAGCCAGTCCATCTCTTTTTGGGGTCTTCCTCTTTTTCTCTGACCCTCTACTTTACCAAACATGATGTCCTTCTCCAGGGACTACTGAAGTATGAGAGATGAAGTCTGGCCATCCTGACTTCAAGAAACATTCTGACTGCATTCTTCCAACATCACTTTGTTTGTTTTGAGCAGTGCATGGCGCTTTAATATTCTCCTCCAAGACCATAACTCAAATGCATCAATTCTTCTACAGTCTTCCTTATTCACTGTCCAACTTTCACATACCTATGAGGTTATTGAAAATACCATGGCTTAGGTCAGGCGTACCTGAGTCCTCAAACTGATGTCTTTGTTCTTGAACACTTTAAAGAGGTCTTGTGCAGCAAAGTTGCCTAATGCAATATGTCTGATTTCTTGTCTGCTGCTTCCCTGAGTGTTAATGGCTGATTTAAACAAAATTCAGTCTTTGACAACTTCAATCTTTCCTCCATTTATATGGATGTTGTTTATTGGTCCAGTGGTGAAGACTTTTATTTTCTTTACATTGAGATGCAACCCATACTGAAGGTTGTAGTCTTTGAACTTCATCAGTAAGTATCTTATGTCCTCTTCACTTTCAGCAAGCAAGGTTGTATCATCTGCATGTCACACAGTTATTATTCTTCCAGTCCTGATGTCACCTTTTTCTTTGTATAATCCAGCTTCTTGGATTATTTACTCAGAATACTGCTCATGGAAAAAGCGTGATGAAAGAATACAACCCTGTCTCACACCTTTACTAATTTTAAACCATTCAGTGTTTCATTGTTCACTTTGAACAACTGCTTGGTCTGTGTACAGGTTCCTCATGAGCATAATTAAGTGTTCTGGAATACTCATTCTCCGCAATGTTGTCCATAGCTTGTCACGATCCACTCAATACAACAGTTAAGCATCTTTCTGGTATTCTTTGCTTTCAGCCAAGATCCATCTGACATAAACAATGATATCCTTCATTCCACATCCTTTTCTGAATCTGGCTTGCACCTCCAGAAGTTTTCGGTCAGTGTATGGTTGAAGACGTTTTTGCATTATCTTTAGCAAAATTTAGCTTGCGTGTGATATTAATGATGTTGTCTGATGATTTCCACAATCCGTTGAGTCACCTCTCTTTGGAATGGGCACAAATATGGACCCCTTCCAGTTATTGGCCAGGTAGCTGTCGCCCGAATTTCTTGACATAGATGAGCGAATGCTTCTAGTGCTGCATCAGTATGTTGAAAGATTTCAGTTTGTATTTTCATCTATTCGTGGTGCCTTGTTCTTTGCTAATGTCTTCCATGTACCTTGGACTTCTTATTTCAATATCATTGGCTCTTGATCATATGCTACCTCTTGAAATGGTTGTACATTATCCATTTCATTTTGGTACAGTGACTCTGTGTATTCATTCTATCTTCTTTTGATGCTTTCTGCATCAGTCAATATTTTGCCCAGAGAATCCTTCAATATTGCAAGTTGAGGCTTCAATTATTTCTTCAGCTTCCTAAGCTTGAGAAATGCCATGTGTGTACTTTACTTTTAGCTTTCTAACTCCAGGTCTTTGAACATTTCAATACCATATTTGATTTTGTCTCCTCGAGCTCCCTTTTGAAATTATCTGTTCAGCTTTTGAAGTTTCAGAGTGTCTTCTGACATCCATTTTGGTCAGTTACTTCTTGTCTTCTTAGTGACATTTTTGCTTTCTTCCTGTATGTTCTTGATGTCATTACACATCTCTCTGGTCTTCGGTCTTTAGTGTTTAATGCATCAAACCTGTTCTTCAGATGATCTCTAAATTCAAGTGGGATAAATCGTATTTTGGCTTTTGTGGACTTGTTTCAATTTTCTTCAACATAAGCTTGAACTTGCATATGAGCAATTGATGGTCTGTTCCACAGTCTGCCCCTGGCCTTGTTTTGGCTGATGATATGGAGCTTTTCCACTGTCTCTTTCCACAACAAATGTAGTCAATTTGATTTCTGTGTATTCCATCTGGTGAGGATGTGTATAATCACCTTGTATGTTGTTTACAAAAGGTATTTGGAATGAAGACATTGGTGTTTCAAAATTCTCTCATGTGATCTCTACTATAATTTCTATCACAAAGGCCATATTTTCCAAGTACTGATCCAATTCTAAGTGCCAATAATTATCAATATATCTTTATTGCATGTTTGATCAATTTCAGACTGAAGAAGTTTATAAAATTCTTCAATTTCATCATCACTGGCTTTGTTGGTTGGTGCGTAAATTTGAATAATAGTGGTATTAACTGGTCTTTCTTGTAGGCATATAGATATTATCCTATCACAGACAGCATTGTACTTCAAGACAGATCTTGATATGTTCTTTTTGATGATGAATGTGATGTCATTCCTCTTCAATTTGTTATTCCTGGCATGGTAAACCACATGATTGTCAGATTTTAAATGGCCAATACCAGTCCATTTCAGCTCACGAATGCCTAGGATATCGATGTTTATACGTTCTATTTCATTTTGTAAAAGTTCCAATTTTCCTAGATTCATACTTCCTGCATTCCATGTTCTGATTATTAATGGATGTTTACAGCTCTTTCTCTTTATTTTGAGTGTGCCAAATCAGCAAATGAAGGTCCTGAAGACTTTACTCCTTTCGTGTCATTACGGTCAACTCTACATTGAGGAGGGAACTGTTCCCCAGTCGTATTATATGTTCCTTTCAACCTGAGGGGCTCGTCTTCTGCCACAATATCAGACAGTATTCTGGTGGTCTTCATCATGTTTCAATATTAAAAGTTCTGGTACTGACAGTGTTCCACTGCTGTTCATAAGGTTTTCAGTGACTAAATATTCGGAAGTAGTTCATCTCTCCTTCTTCCTAGTCTGTGTTAGTCTGGAAGCTCAGGTGAAACCCGTCCATCATGGGTGAACCCTGCTTGTGTTTAAAGTACTGGTGGCATAGCTTCCAGAATCTCAGCAACCTATAAGCCACCACAGTATGACAAATTGACAGATGGGTTAGTTAAAAAGTTAATTAAGTGTCGTTGAGTCGGTTCCGACTTATAGCGACTCTGCATAGGGTTTCCAAAGAATAGCTGGTGGGTTTGAACTGCCAGCCATTTGGTTTGCAGTCTAGTGCTGACCCTATAGCACCACACCAGCAGATGAGTGGTGATATATGTGTGTGTGTGTGTGTATAATTGTTAAGTGCTGGTTGAGTCCATTCAGACTTAACAGTGATTCTGTTTAGGGTTTCTGAGGAGTGACTGGTGGGTTTGAACACTGACCTTGCAGTAACATTGAGTGCTTATCCAGCATATAGGAATCCTGTTGTGGTGCTGTAAGGTAAGCATTGGACTGCTAAGTTGTTGGTTCAAGTCCATCAACTGCTCCTTAGAAACCCTATACACAGTTGCTATGAGTTGGAACCTACTCAGTGGCACACAACAACTACATATGTATAATGTAGCACATAGCAGGCATAGGTATAGAAATCGCTTAGACATCAGAACTGAAATACCTGACTTGGCGGGTAAGGACCATAGTTTGGGGGACATCTAGATCAATTGGCAGAACACCATTCATGAAGGCAATGTACTACCTCGTAGTGTCTGGGATCTTAAGAACTTGGCAGCAGCTATCTAAGAAGCAGCTGCTGAACTCTTCCTGTCCTAGGGCAAAGGAGAATGAAGAACACCAAAGGCTCATTCAAGCAGTTGTCCAGAGGATGAATGACTCACATCAACCACAAATTCCCCTAGCTTTAGACCAGAAGGATTAGATAGGGCCCAGCTATCATTGCTTCCCATGCTGACCAGGATCACAATACAATGTTCTGGTTGGAATGGGTAAAAAGGTAGAACAAAATTGCTTTCAAAAATGCAGACTTGCTGGTCTGAAAGAGACTGGAGGAACCTTCTAATGTGAAACTCATGATACTTCCAGAGACTGCCTCTACACCAAGTAATAGACATGCCTACCAAAGAAACAGTAGCACCTGAAAGAATGTGCTCTCCAGAACAATCAGGTCTACAAGATGAAAAGGGACATTTGCCACACCAGGTCTCCGAGCTGGGTTTGGGACCTACATGGTGTGGAGCTTGTGGGGTAAAGCACTGAACCTCTAGGTTGGTTTGAACCACAAGATTGGTGGTTCTGACTCACCAGCCACTCCTGGGTCACTAAGAGTCGGAACTGACTCAACAGCACTTAACAACAACAACAGCACAGATGGGGACAGGGGAACTGAATGAATGGAAACAGGGAACCCAGGGAGGAGATGAGGCGCATACTGGCACATTTCAGGGATCGCAACCCATGTTACAGAACAATGTGTGCACGAATCATTGATTGGAAAACTACTTTGCTATGTAAACTTTCGCCTTAAGCACAAAGACAGTGTTCAAAACACCTTAAAAACGGGCGAGCTCAGCCTTCATAAGAGTCACAGTCTGGCTCCCACCTCCTTCCATCCCCATCTTGGGCCACTCTTTCCCTTGCCCACTCGACAGTTCTTCCAATTTGCTCTGCTCCCCCCACCCCACCCCAATCAGAGGCCCTCTACACAGGTTTTCTTTTATTAGACTGCTTCCCTGTGTCCTTCTCTCCCCCTTGCCAATGAATTCCAGTTTGTTCAGCTCAGACTTCACCCAGATAAGACTTCCCTGGCTTAATCATCTTGCTTACATTTCTGCATTAACCTCCTCATGGACTATAATCCTTCACACTTTTATACGATGTGTATCTTTCGCCTCCCTAAACTCTGAAGCTCCACCCGGTTAAGGAGATGTCTGTTTTTCATCCCAATTGTAACCCTAGTGACTGACCTATGGAAATGTTTGCTGAATTAATGACACACAATGAATTCAGAGCTAGGTCCCTAAGAGTAATACAGTGGGGCTTCTAAAAGTTCATGGAAAATGGAATTCAAAGATAATGGAATTTTTCCATAAACTTTTCTGAAGACCCCTCACATTGTTAAGTCCCTTGGAGTCAATTCTGAATCATAGTGACCCTGTTTAAGGTTTCTGAGACTTGAAATCTTGGTGGGTGCAGAAAGACACATCCTTCTCCTTCTGGTGGCTTATAGAGAGCCACCAGACTCCCTTGTTGTTATTGTTAAGTGCCATCGAGTTGGTTCCGACCCATAGCGACCCTGTACAGGGTTTCCGAGGGTGTAAATCTTTACGGGAGTAGAAAGCCTCATCTTCCTCCCACAGAGCGGCTGGTAGTTTTGAACCACTGACCTTAAATTAAGGTTTGCAGCCTGATTCGTAACCACTATGCTACCAGAGCTCCTTAGACTCCCTTATAGAAGGTAAAAAAAAGGATAAAAACTAGCTGTCACTGAGTCACCAGTGAATCGTGGTGGCCCCACATGTGTCAGAGTAGAACCGTACTCCAGGGGGTTTCAGTGATTGAATTTTTGGAAGTAGATCATCATGTCTTTCTCCTGGAGGACCTGTGGGTGGACTTGAACCTCCAGCCATTCAGTTAGCCAGTGAGCACATGAACTGTACCACTGAGAGACTTCCCATCGGCACCAGTCCATGTAAAAGTCCAAGAGCAGCCCTGGGGCAAGTGAGTGAGTGTTGTCCCATGACAGGTGCCCCAGGAAGGGACCACTCAGCCGATGGCATTTAAGAACAAGGAAGAAAGCGAGAGAAATGGAGTCATACCGTGTTCTGCTATTGCATTCAGAAAGTGCGTCAGATGGGACCTCAGCTGTTGGAAATGGCGTTTCTTGGAAATGTTCCTGCAGGCTTCTTATTCTGTTAGTGCTAGAGAATGGAATATTAGGGGGACAATTTATGAAGGACTATGCATGATTAAAAACGAACTGTAGGAAATTCACAGTGGACTGATACATTTCTCCCCGTAATGACCAATTAGTGTGCATTTGCAAATACTGGTTGCTCAGCCTGCGTACCTCTGTGGCCTGTAAAATACTCATTGGTCTCCCTGATATTTACACCATGGGCCCATTCATTGCCAGCCTCTGCAGCCCCAGACCATCCGGCAACCAGGACTGAGGCTGGCTTTGTACTCTGAACTCCTTTTAAGACATGCAGCTCCTATCCACAGAGGAAGAAAACATCTTTTTGTAAAGCATTTTTAGATGGTGACTTACTGTCTTTCACTTCTCTCTACAACACTATGGGGTGGAGAGTTTATATGGTCCTGATATCCCAGAGAATTCATACTTTGAAGCACAAAGTTGAAGTGTGTTTGCCAAAGGACAGGCAGCTAATAAATTCCAAGACTGATATTTGACTTCTCCCTTTCCAAACGAAATGATAGATAACGGGGTTGTGTAACTCTGTGTAGTGTCCACAGATGTGGTGTGGAATCTCAGGGGAAGAGGGAGACACTGAGGAGTTGCCCTTGAACTCAAGTCTCCTCCTGACAGTGACTTTGACCCCACTGGCTACAATCTGTATTATTTCTGGAACACATTACCTTTTTTCTATTGTTTTACATGGTTCTCACCTGGAACCCTCACAACAACTCTATGGAGAAGGTTCTGTTGTTGTTGTTGTTGTTGTTAAATACTGTAGTCAGTTCCGAGCCATAGCGACCCTGTATGGGGATTCCAGGGAGTAGCTGGTGAGCTTAAACTGCCAACCTTGAGGTTCAAAACAGCTTTGCAGTCAAGTACATTAACCCACAACACTACACCAGCACTCCAGGTTCTGTTGTTGTTGTTAGGTGCCGTCGAGTCGGCACCAACTCATAACGACCCTATGCACAACAGAACGAAAACACTGCCTGGTCCTGGACCAACCTCACAATTGCTGCCACGCTTGGGCCCATTGATGCTGCCACTTGGCCAATCCATCTTCCTCTTTTTCTCTGACCCTTCACTTTACCAAACATGATATCCTTCTCCAGCGACTGGTCCATCCTGACAATATGTCCGAAGTATGAGACACAAAGTCTGGCCATCCTGGCCTCCAAGGAGGACTCTGGTTGCACTTCTTCCAACACAGATCTGTTGGTTCTTTTGACAGCCCATGGTATTTTCAGTAATCTCCTCCAACACCATAACTTTAGCATCCCCATTTTACAGATACGAGAACTGAGCCTCAGGAGGTTAAATGCCAACCCAAAACCCAACTGCTGTCAAGTCGATTCTGAGGCTGAAAACCGTTATGGAAGTAGAAAGCCTCATCTTGCTCCCTTGGAGCAACTAGTGGGTTTGAACTTCCGACCTTGTGGATAGCAGTGCCGTGCTTATCCCACACCACGTCAGGACTCCTTAGGGTTACGGTTTTCACATAGGTAGGGAGTAGCTGAACCAGGATTAAAACCCAGGATGATCGGACTCTGTGGTCCATCCTTTCTTCTGTATCATATGCCCCTGTTTGTGGCCTTTCTTTAGCTGTAATCATGTCATTACGTCTAGACAAGGGTTCTCTAAGCTCTCAGAGGTGCGCCTTTTCTGGCTGTTCTTGAAGAACAAATGTGTTCGCCTGAACCCTCCCTTTTAAAGGTTTGCTTGAAGCGGTGCTTCCTGCTGGGGATAAAAGTACAACTGACTTACTATGCTTCTGAGGTTTGGGACAACTGTTTCACTCACTTTAAGAGTCCTGTTCTAAGCAGCCATCCCTCTAGTACAGTTTGCTTTAAATCAGAAAACATCTCTTTCCAGGCTCAGACAAGGCCCTGCATGCCTACCGGCCTCTGATCTTGCCCCAGTTTGCTTAGAAAGCTGCCCGCATGCTACGACGGGTTGAGGATGGTCTGGGGTTCACCTAGTGGCCGGTGCAATGACTGTTTCATGAGTCCCCGTCAAGCTGAGGGCCCTAATTTATCTCCTTCCCTCTTAGACCGGATGCATGCTCATTACTAACATCTGAAAGATCCTGGAGTGGGATTCAGGACTCCCTTGCCAGAAAACATTGCCAAGTTCGCTGCCTGCTCATACTTCATTACCTTTGTGTTGGGCTCTGTAGAGAATGACCCAGGTTCTCTTTAGAAAGTTGCAGTCTCTTAGCCCCCTGCAGCCCTTTGAGGCAAACTTCCATTGTTCCTCTCTCCAGGGGGGATGGGCACACTACTGCCCTATCATGTCTGTCTCCTGGGAAGGCACACTTCTGAGCATTCTCAGCTCAAAGAGGTTGAGGATTACAGGAAACCTATGGTTTCCAGGTTGGAGTTACAAGCTTAATACTCCCTGCTTTGTTTTTAGAGACAAACAAGACCAGAGGCCAGCATGCTACTCAGAATCTTCCAGGTGACTCAGCAGGGCAGAGGTTAACTCTCAGAGCCCTTCATTCCCAACGCATCCTCACAACATTGGATCTGGTTGTTCCAGTTGCCAGCTTGTTGTTGTTGTTCTTGTTAAGTGCCATCAAGTCAGTTCCACTCTCAGTTAGCAGTCCAGTGCTTGCCCTATAGTGCCACACTGGGACTCCACCCTTGAT